>NC_090890.1:45709730-45717230 GCF_036669925.1 Montipora capricornis | reverse complement strand
CACCGTTCCGTAGTACGTGCTAAATTATTTATCGGAATCACATATAGACATAATTGCCCGTTTTTATACTGGAGACGTATAACACGTCTGGGTGACTTTAAGCACTTTAATTTAATGCGTCTTTTAGTTCGTCATTTAATTCGTCCCGTATAAAGACGGGCGAGAGACGCATTATATCTCTGGACGAACTAAATCGTGTAGTGAGTCTTGAAAGACGCATTAAACGATTTAGTTCGTCCAAAAAGTATGATGCGTCATACGGGACGAATTAAATGGCGAGCTAGGGCGAGTTTCAATCGAGTGTCGTAAAACCAAAACCAAAGTAATTACTTTGACCAATCAAAAAGGACGAACACAATCCAGTAAACCAATTAAAACTCAAAGTAATTACACGTAGCCGACACAAAGCGCGGGAAAATGTGCACGCGCAAGCCACGATTGGTTTTGCTTCCACTTCTGATGGGTTGAAAAAGTGGCGCGAGAACTTTGAACCAATCACTGAGTGAAGTAATGAAAAACCAAAGCAATTCGCTAATTACTTTCGACACTCAATTTAAAATCGCTCTAAAAGAGGTATTACATTAAATTTCCCAAAGTTGCCCAGACGTATTATACGTCTCTAGTATAAAAACGGCCATTATGTCTCAAGTGAGCTTATAGTATTATTGTAATCGTTTTTGAATCCTTTAAATTCTCTCCAGTTGTTCATGAAAAATGCTCAACCAGATTGAGCAACTGGTCTTTGAAAAATAGGCTTGATCAAGACGGTAAGAAAATTATATCGATGCGCTCAATTTGCAGCCCCAGACAACGTAGCAACTACTGGAGATTACAGTGAAACGCAGGCTATTCCCAACTACATTTCCGCCTATAACCGGGTTTTGGCGCGGGGGCATCTTTCACCGGACGGTGATTTTTCTAAAGATAACGGCGAATTTTATGTAACCTACACGACCACCAACTGTGCACCACAATGGCAACCATTCAATGGCGGTAACTGGCAAAAACTTGAAGAAGCTATAAGAACGTATTCTCAAACAAAACAGAGGACATTGTATATCTTCACAGGCACAGGTACGATCACGTTTATTTTTTATGATGATACGAGGCTGTTGATACACAATTCATGTTGTACTTTTTTATTTGTGACGCTGGTCATTTTCCGTTAGCCTCCAACGAAGGTTTCTTTTAAAAGACGAGTTTACCTGCCGAGCGCGGAGAGAGGCGAGAGAGCACAAAAATACAAATCGATGTAAACTTGCTTGCTTTTTACCACAACACATCGCGCTTTTCACCAGAATGCACTGCGCAGCGACCAGAATGCATTGCTCACTGAGTAATGGTCAGGAACGATTATCGACCTCTTAATCGTAAATCATCACTCACCAGAAAAGGCGGTCATCTTGTTCACGCGATATCTTATGCCTTCGGTTTTCCTCAAGGCCTGGAGAGTATGCTCACCGGTGTCAAGTTTCCGAAACAATATGGCGCTGAGAATTAAAGATTAAAGTGCCACTTCCTTTTTCTCTACCGATTTTGAAAGTGTGTTTGGTTAACACCTGACTGGCGAAATTTTGAGCCTTGAGTTTTATCCAAAGGATGTTTACTTTCGGTGTAATTTTTAGATTTCACGGCCCACCATTAGGGTCGATTTACACGGTACGACTTTGTCGCATGCGACAACGGCTTACGACAGGCCCACGACATGATTTACGATTGTTGTGTACGCCAGAAAAAATGTCGTAGCATTTTAAAACATGTTTTAAAACGCTGCGACAATCGTAAGTCATGTCGTAGGCCTGTCGTGACCTTGTCGCATGCGACAAAATTGTATCGTGTAAATCGGCCCTTACACACCTTTAAAAGTGACTGGTTAGACCTGAGGGGGTTGGATCTAGGGAAAGTGACGTCAGTTACCCACTGGCTTAAAATTTCAGTGCGTAAATGCAGCTTACTACATATGCAAAACCCGAGTTTAAAAGTCTGAAAGCCCGAAACTCCGGCCTGCATATTAATTCAGCCGCGTACGCATTGCATTCTTAAACTACTAGTGAGTCTTTGACGTCATTTTCTCCTCGATCCAGCTCTCTCAAGACTTTAAAGTTATTACTGGCGGACCGTTAAATAGGAAAATTCCAATTAAAATAAACAGGTGTCTTTTTTAAATCAAGGCTTAAAACTTGGGTCACTTAATTGGTTAGTTAACATAGTTTTGAAATCCAAAGAAATAATTGATTTTTTGGGCACAGTAGCACTTTAAAGATTGTGTGGATTATTCGATCATGCTTACTATCAATATTTTGCTGTTCGCGCTTGCTGAATAAGTCGAACATGTTTTGAATTTAAATGACAAGGATAAAAAGAATGTCCAGGACTTGTAGCAACGTCTTAAACCATTTTAATGCAACCACGCTTTCCTCTTTCCTGTGGCAGTCTTCACGGATATCGTCTTCCCAGTGATGCGAGGGGTTAAAACAAAATATTGCCTTCAAAAGCCACCGATTTGTCTGATCTTTTATGCCGACCTACGGGATATTTAATTCATTTTCTGAAGGGCTGTTCTTTTTGCGATGCTATCGAGAGTAGTGGAAATAACTTCACACAAATTTTCAGGTTCAGAAAAAGAACTTGTGGTAAGTAGTATTTCAAGAAAAATGAGACAAGTATCTTGCATATGACGAATGTGGTGTCTCGTAGAACGTATTTTTTACTTAAATTTGTTCGAACTTTTCTTTCTCGAATCACCCAATAAACACTCGGCTTTTCTGTGATGTTAAAGAAATGTTATTTCCTTTAGGAGTGATGGAAGATGACCGTCTTTGCTCAAAGCTATGTTTTTTTGTAGTAGTGACACCGTGGTGACAATAGGCCCACAGCGCGTGCATAACTCACGAACATAAACAGGTCTGTTGGAAGCGTGCTTGAGTTTCAACAAAATGAGTTCCAAGATCGGCACGAATTTGTGACGCTGGCGAATAATAAAGCAGGCGCTATTTCCTAAACGATGGAATTACCTGGTGATAAATAACCTCGTCTAGGAGGGTCAATTTTTGACTTTGCAGAACAATAGTTGACCTCAAGAGTTGGGCGATTGTGATCTTTGTGTTGAATTCGCACATTTCTTGTAAATCTTTAAAACACTTGATGGAAAAAAAAAACAAACTAACAAAAATAAAAACCCGGTGTCTTGCCATCTTTTTGACACCGATGTATCCTTTTTTTCGCGTGTAATCATGCAAGATAACTTGATCACGGCGCCCGCTGAATTCGATGTCACTTTCTATTTTGTGATTTGCTTGTGCAGCAAGAAGTACAACAGAAAAAATGAGCGAAGCAAAAATCTCCCAAAATGTTTTTCGCTGATGGTGACTTTTTATATTCGGGGTTCAAAACTAAGGTTGTTTTCATGTCGCAAATTTCGTTGCTGATGGCAAAGTATTTTATTCTCGATCGACCTTCTTGAAAACTTCCTTCTGCTCTTCCTAAAAACTGTGTATCAATATTTATTTACTTTTGCATCAATATTTGTTTCGCATAAAGCAGGCTAGCAAAATCTTATTTAGCATTTTTGAGCGTTAAAATAGAATTTTTTGTCCTATGTTTCTGTTACCATGGGGTATATTTTTTAGGTCACCCATCCAAATACTAACCACGCCGGACAAGGTATAACTTCAGTGAACTTTTGTTTAAGAAAGCTGTCACGCGCTCAGAGTGCACGCTCAAACTAATGGTGAAAAAGAAGTTGTAAGCGAACTTGAAAATGATCAACATGTCAGCCTCGAAGCCAATTTTTCTCGATTCCCTTTTGTTTTCTTCAATCTTTCTGGTTTTAGTTGTATATTTACCTAAGACATCTACTCTTGCCAGGGCTATTTACCTAAGACATCTACCATGGCAATATAATGATAGACGGTACCAAAACAATATCGTGTTCTATTATAGCCACGCAAAGACAACTTGATTATCCTGGAAGACAAAACGCAACTCAGTTGACAATATGGAACAAAGCGCTGTGTTACTGCTCTACCACACGTACGCAATGCGTGCCTATTTTTGTAAATTTGTTTCCAATAGGCCATTTCCGAGTTCATGTCTGCCTCCTCTTCAAAGCGAGTCTAAGAGCAAAGTTTTTGTGATGGTAATTAGTTCTACCAGAAACCCATAAGGGTTGAAACGTGTAACCGCCCCTTGCGTGCTGGGAAACAAGCTTCTGAATATTCAATTTGCTAAGTACCATATTTGGAACAACAAGAGCGAGGGATTTCCGTATATGGTACTTAGTACTGAAACATTCAACCAATCAGTTCGCACTGAATATTCGGAAGCTGTGAACGCGCGTTACACGTTTCAACCCTTATGGGTTTCTGGTTCTACTTTACATATTTTTGAAAATTAATTTTCATAAGAAAAACTTCGCACTTAGACTCGCTTTGAAGAGGATGCAGACATGAACTCGGAAATGGCCTATTTCATACAATCGTCTGTAATTTTATGTCCGCCATTTTTAAAGTCTCGCCCTATGTAAAGAAATCCAGTCAATTGCCATGAAACTTGATCAATGACTGGGATTTCTGGTAAATTTGAAACTTGCATCTTGTCTTCTAGGCCTCTGTTTTCAGGTATACACGAGCAATAGCTATCGCTAAAGCTTCCCCCGCGTGGAGAATGCTTTTAGCATATTGGAACTTAGTGTTAAGATATGATACTGTCGTGAAAAGTGACAAACAATGGAATACTATTTTGATAAGACAAAAAAGTAGGGTACTGAGCTATGAAACAGTGCAAAACGTTAACTCTCGAATGGTTTGAGGTTATTACAGTGA
The DNA here is from genome assembly GCF_036669925.1 of Montipora capricornis. NCBI lineage: Eukaryota > Metazoa > Cnidaria > Anthozoa > Scleractinia > Acroporidae > Montipora > Montipora capricornis. Next base: position 45,712,407 of record NC_090890.1, on the reverse strand, counting down.
ACTGGTTTGAAACATTTTATAAACACAAAAGTCAACAACTGAACTGTGCTACCATTAAAGGTCATGTAACACACCAGATTTTTACTTTAGAAAATATCAACTTTACTGCTACAAAAATTCAGAATTCTATCATTGGCAAAACCGGAAAGCGTGGCTATAGCATTCCCATGAGGACAAGCGACAGTCCTATATATTGACTTCAGGTATCAGTACATTACAAGTACTGTTTAATAAGAAGTTTATACCTACAAAATTAGGTAATGGTCTAGCCTGTACAAGCTGAAAAGATAACTGCTTTATGCTCCATACAGTCTGACTGATATTGTTGGCAAGGCATTGCTCTGGGCGAGATCCGTTTGCTGGGACACAATGTTTGTGATCTTTTGACCGAGTCCTGATGGGCTAGGCCGTTTATTGAAAATCAGCATGGTAACCTAGGAAATACCCAAATATAGAAGTCATGATCCAAGCAAAGGTGAGGGCACACCCACCATCCACAAGAAAGTAAAAATAGGGAGGATGGGGAGGGAAAATTGATTTGACTCTATTGAATCAGCCTCCGCTTAGCTTGCAGAAATGGTGAATGATCTGGAGAAAATCCCGGATCACAGGAATGCCCAAACTGTAACATGGGAAATAACTAACTAAGCATGTCACACTCAGCATAAATCCATTTATTTCCTCTGGGCAATAACTTTCCTTTCTTGATTTCTAGCTGCGGATCTAACGTTTGTTGAAATTCTCATTCGTCTCAGCTCCTGGTCGAAGTATCTTCCCAAGGATACCTTGCGCACCTAGAAAGTTTAACCCGAGACCACACTGTTCCCCTAGCTGTGATATCCAGTTTGCTCAAGTATGATAATATTCTTTCAAAATTCTCGTTCAAGTTTCACCGACGATCATCGTTGGGTGCCCTTAGCTTGAAGTTTTATTACGACGTGCAATTTTCAAGACGAGAGCAATGCATGTTTTCCAATATGGCTTTCTTTCAGTATATGTTAAGCTGTTCAACCCCACGAAATATTTCCACTTCCGACTTTGTCCCCTTTTCGTTGCGGTTTCTTCCTCTGAAAAGCGATTGCAGTTCAGGCCGAATGTTAGCAGTGTTTGCTTTTCTTGCCAATTATCATCAGGGGTGCAATAACCTCGGTATGGTCACAGTGACCCTATACGTTATACTAGACGTGCTCCGGGTGTAACAACTGACACAAAATGGTGGCTAAACAAACCAAAACCTTTCAATTGCATAATGAAAGATTATGATACTCTTTTTTCGTTTGAGCTTACATCAGTTTCGTTCTTGCGTTACCTTTAGGCGGAACAGCGTTAATCGCCGGTTAAGGATTCAGATTGAACAGCAGAGTCCTGACGCCAAAATAATATTCGTTGAGGTTTCTTCCGCTGCAAAGTGATTGTAGTGAAACCGAAAGTTGGCAATGTTTGCCTTTTTTTCGCAAAATATCAATGATCTTGCATGGTCAAAGTGACCCCATAAGTCATATCAGGGTTCCCAAGTTGGTCAACCCCTACAAAATGATAGCTAAACAAACCAAAACTTTTCAATTCCATAGTTCAAAAAACAAGTTGTGTGTATCACTGAAATGAGGATATGTTATTTTTGGTTGGTTTGAGCGTTTGAATTTACATTTTGGTCTTGCGTTGCCTTTAGGTGGAACAGCGTTAGTCAACGGTTTAGAATTCAGACTGAACGGCAGAGTCCTGACGCCGCAATATTATTGGAAAGCTGTGTGTGATCCTGAAGCACCCGGAAGCACCCCAGGGACAAAAGGTCAATCCGTTGTCTTCGTTGCCGAAAATCAACCCGGCGATATCAGTGAACAAAAAGTTCAAGGCAATTGTCCAGGAATAATTAAAGAACAGACAGAAAAATTTGGTGTAATTAACTGTTATAGCCGGACTGAGGCAGCAACGTCGTTTCCTGAGATAGCAGGAAACTTACCACCGTTCGGTCCCCTCTGTAAGCCTGACAGTCGCGGTACTTTCCTGGACACCAATCTTCAAAGTAAGCTGCAGTAATTTGCGAAATGTCAAGTTAATAATGCATTGTCAGGCGCCTTTAATCGTCTAAACTTATTCAATCTTTACTGATGAAAATTGTTAAATTATTCGCCACGAGTATATTATGGCAATAAGTTCCACGTGAAGCAGTAACAAGTAGTCATTAAAATCTGAAGTTAAAGATATACTCGCGTCTTCTTTTTGTGTTGAGATCGGTCCTCGGGCTCGAAATATCTCTGCTCTCTTTGAACTTGATGTTTCTGTGAAACGGAAACAGGCAAAAGTGGGATGACTTTAAAACAATGGTTGTTCAAACCAACCCCTGGTTATCCCATTCACAGTGGCACTCTTTCCCCGTTTTTCACTTTTGTCTATTTCTTTGCCGTCGTCAGCAAACAACAACGTAAAAAAGCCAGATTTGAGACTATATGAAGAACGTCAGCACTTGACGATAAATTTTCATTTTCTCCCCTAAATTAAGTGCCGTTCCGACGAGTGTCTTTTTTGAGGAACTACCATACCTTTGTCATAATAAAAATGGTTGAAATAGTCATGAAGCGATTACAATAACGCGAAGTTACATTTTGAGATGACGTTCTCGTTGCCGTGGCCGTCGCGAAGTAAAGGCTAGGGTATCCTTCCTCCAACTCGAATCTCC
>NC_090890.1:45697230-45704730 GCF_036669925.1 Montipora capricornis | reverse complement strand
TCTTTGTATTTTTGCGGGACCTTTTCTCTTCTTGCTGTTTGGCTATAATATCAAAACGTGAAGAGTCGTCTCAAATCGTCGTATTTGGAAGTATTGGGACAAATATTGGCCTGCTTTGTTTCGTGCGCGCGGATTACTCGAGTAACGAAAGGTGGAAACGGGGACCCAAACAGGTCACAATAAAGAAAAGACAGGGCAAAAAAATCACGAAAACCAATGGCTTCACAGAAAAGGCCTTATATTAATTACCAGGAGAAAACTCCTAAATTCATTTTCTAAAGAAAAAACTTCTACTAATCTTATGAGAATCTTCTATGCCGTGTGAAACGCCTTCAGTAAGAATCAGACCACAGCCGGTGATATATATGGGTTATTGACCAAGAGTGAGGTCAAAGATGGCTGGGTATCGGCCAAGTTCCTGTTTTTTTGCGTGTTTATGGTCCGAGACGAAATCGAGGTTCATAAACACGCAAAACAAAAAAAAAACGGCCAATATCCAGCCATCTTGACCGAACAAGCTTGGTCAATAAAGGATTTATTATATGGGGTAAAAACACCAAAAAATAATCTTTGATCTTGCGGGACCAAACGAAAAATCCGGAGCGTGCGAGATAGCTCCATCTTGCCCGCTCGGTTAGCCAATCACAGAGCGGGATTTGGTTCATCTTGCCCGCTCACGGAGCTAGTCATATAACAAAGGGGTTTAGCGCGTGCTTTTGCTTTCTGTCATACATTCTATATCGCTATGCAACGTAAGAGGCAAATACACCCTACGAAGAACGGAGGTCTCAAGCCATACATATATTCATTATTCATAGCAAACGATGTTTACAAAACAAAAAAGCGTCTGTCGAGAAACACCTTTCGGAAAAAAGGATATTCCCATTTTTAAAATACCAATCAATCCTTCATTTTTAGATAATTGGTTTATTGCATGGAATTCTAATGGTTATATATTCGGATTAAGGACAGTGCCTACAAATTCAAAGGTCTTTTTGCGCGGTTTACTGAATATGCGGGAAAAGCAGATTTCAACAAGTGTTATTAAAATCCAAAAAGAAAATTGGGGGTAACCACGCATTTTTCAAAGATAATCAATCAAAAATATTAGCAAAAAGCTTTAAAATACAAAGAAATGTATGGCTTTCCTTTCCAAATTAAAGCTTAATTATATCTGAAAAATGCATGGTCACCCCCAATTTTCTTTTTGGATTCCAAGACCACTTGCTAAGTTCTGCTTTCCCCGCATAAATTTAAACAGCGCAAAAATATCTTTGCATTAGTAAGCACTACCGATAAGAAATCCGAGTATCTGGAGATGCGCAGAACGTATGCGCAATAACAATAGTCGGCACCGTCCTAAGCTATATAGCCATAGTTTTTTTCCTCAGATGGGTGACCAGTAGGACTGTTGCATGAGCAAGCTCCTAGAGTGTGATCGCCATTGTATGGGCGACTACCCAGAGTACATTAGGAGAGTGAATGTCGATCAATGAAGATAAATCCCTTCTTTCACCAGGGATTGCATGGTCTAATTGAATATATTTAGATTTAATACTTACATTGAAGACAAACTGTACGTCCCTAATCCATTTAACTATAACCAACTTTAACTTTTTTCAGAAAGGCGAATAATTCAATTCTGCTTCTTACCATGCTGGTATCCCCAACATAAAATTCTGGATCTTAATTAAAATAACGAAGGAGAATGAGTTCCCTTTTTTTGAAATAAGCAAATGTCCGCCCTTTAGTCCTCACGGATAAGGACGACAATTTTATCAGCCCTCTCTCACCACACACTTTTTGTTGTTCGTAACCTCTCTGATCCCTTTTGCGCCAAAAGGCACTTGTTGAACTTAAAATCCTTAAATTTGTTAGGCTGGTGTTTACACGGGTTTCCGGGAAAGTTATTATGCGCTCCTTCAAACCCCCTCCCCCCACCCCTCCCCCAAGTCAGATCTGGAGATCACGGATTTTTCATGCGCTTCAATAGGGAGGTTGACAACAGCTAAATCTAGCCCTATATAAAACAAATTTATAACACAGTTTGACTGGAAAATACTTGTTAAAAGCACAAGGTTTCGTCAAGATTTCAGAGTAAACTACCATAATCTGCCATGATTCCATTGTACTAAAATTTAGTCATTACTGACAATGGCTGTGAATAATTTATTGCCCTCAATGACTTTTTGACACAACCTGTTATCCACAGCTTAATTAATGAACCATTACCCTTGTTGTTTAAAGCGAAACATTTAATAAATCAATTTTACTTTAAAGAGGAAAGGATCAACGGTTTACTTCAATACCCTTGGGATTCAACTGAGGTAAGTTGGGGAAATTTTCAGTGTGTTAACGTTGCAAAAAAGGTAGAAAGGCAAGAAATCTGAATGACCAATACAGAATTTCAGGTATAATAAATCTTACACAATTATTTCAGATATAAAGGAGGCAAAAAGCAATAGTATATGGAGCCCAACGAAAAAAATGTGTCAAGAATGAGAAAGTAAACGTTCCAACTGTTGGTTTACAACATTTTATGATGCAACTGGGTCTAAGTTATTATTTTTTTACGTGGATGTCACAGTACTGTGTTACCAAACTGAAGGAAACGTGACTCAATTGATATATATAAAAAACCACCAACAACTATGTGGCACATTTCGGGAAAGTTAGCTCTCTTTCTGTCAAGCTTCTTGAAATATGGAGGCTAATCGGATTTTGGTCTGTGTTTCGGCCATCAATATAGTAAGGTTTCAAGCAGTACTAGTAATTAAAACCGTGAAAGACAGCTGAATGTGATCTTTCTTAAACTAATACTATTGTTTATTCTATTAGGGAAAAAACTGATACTGTTTAAACTGAAGTTGTTTTAGATCGTGTTAACGTTGTCTTCAGTAAGTTTCAATTTTTCCTAGTTTGTAACCCAACTGTGTTTTTGCGTGCTGTTAATGACTAAGTGTTTTCGAAACATTCCGTCACTTGGTTTATTTCGCGCCCTCGGACTACTTAAATCATGAAAGGAGAGCACGATTACCGAAGCAGTTCACAATAAAGAAAAGGGAATACTATGAAGTTGACAGAAAGCGATGGCCGCACAGAAATACAGCCCCAGTTGCAAAAAGTAAAAGCTTACATTCATGCAGTTTCTCAACAAAAGTATTTGAAACCACAAGAATCTTTTGGTCCGTTTGTCACGTTCTGAAGCAAATTTGTCTTAATATTTACCGGAGCAGGTGATACATTCACTAAGGCATAATTATTTTGAAAATAAACATTTGCTGTTGGTGTAGCTAATCAATTTTAATATGACAACCTTAGTTTACAACTTTTTCGAAAGAGTGGTTCAATTATGCTAGAGTATGTCTCTAAGTTAGACTTCCTAATCATTCATTTCTGCTTGTTAATTCCTTTTCCTTCAAACGCCATTTTTTTAAAGCTTAAAGCCTTCAATTCAAATCTTTATTCAGGACTGTCCGAGTGCGCCAGCAAGTCGTTGTCTCCCATCCTTAAAATCCCATAGGCCAGATCTACGGCCGAGACGGATTGGTTTCCAACGCCGGGTTAATCAAAGCCCTACATAAAAAGATTTTATAACATATGTTTTTTTAAAATATTCTTTGAAAACGCCGGAGTTCGTCGAAGATGTTCAGAGTACCGGTCAGGACCAGCTATGATTTCATTTCACAAAAATTTAGTCATTGCTGACAATGAATAATTTATTGCCCTCAACGACATCATTTTGACACAACCTGATGTCCACAGCTTAATTAATGAACCATTACCGTCATTGTTTAAAACAAAAACATTTCATAAATCAATTTACTTTGCAGAGGAAACGATCAACGGTTCACCTGAATACCCTCAGCATTCCCTGAGGTAAGTCGGGGGAAGTTTTCAGTGTTCAAACGTTGCAGAAAAGCTAGAAAGGCAAGAAATCTGAATGACCAATGGAGAATTTCGGGTACAGGGAATTTTATACAATTATTTCAGATATAAAGTGGGGGCAAAAAGCAATAGATTATGGAGCCGAACGACAAAAATTTTGCAGGAAACATTGAGAAACTAAAATTAGATTAACTGTCTTATAAGTTCTAGTAATTATTCAAAAGTCCCACTGCGGCTGAACGGGACATCGTCTCCACTGAAACACTTTTTTGGACGAAAAGCGTTGTCTCATACAATTATCCAATGAGTCACTGACAAGCGATAATAGGGAGCTTAAGTACGCTCGGTTTTGAGACGCGGACGGCAACCGGAAGAGAACATTTTGCGTGCCAGGACAGTGGTGTCTCCCAAACTTTTATAATAATCATCTCTAATGGAAAAAAGATACTTGGCAATGTAAATGTCGTTGTGTGAAGACAAGTCAAAAAGGAAAACAGCTCACTTACGGTTGACGTCCGCGTCTCTGTTGATTTACAACGTTAACGATGTACTGGAGAACAACTGAGTTTGTAGTCGAATAGAGTATTCCACACAGCTTACAGAACTTGTTACGGAGGCTCCAAAGATGTTCCGGGCCGTGCGTAAGCTGGGCACTAGTATAGCGTGTAAAGCCTGAACCACGAGCCTAATTTTCTCGCGTTCCTTTCGGTAATTTTTTTTTGAAAATTGGCTCAGTTCTAACCACATATACATTTCCTATCAAATGACACCCATAAAAGTAAGCCTTATTATATCAGTATCCATACTGGTAAATCTCTACAGGTAAAAATTAGGCAATCCAGTTAAAAAATGTTTTTTTTTTTGTTCGTTTTTTTTTTTGGTTTTTTTTCTGTGTCGGGAAAAGTCTTTCCTGTCCCTCCCCTGCTAAGTAGTGTCTTTGTACGTAGAGTCTTCTACACGTATGGTTGGTAAGTTTGAAGGGGTAGTAGAGATGCATAGATTTTATCCAGTGGGCACAGTACAATATTTAATTTACCTGTAATGGCGTCGAAAGTCATTGAAACACAAATGGCGTTTTGGTGGATCTTTAAACAAAATATACCTTTATGGATCTCAAGAATGGAACGTTAACTGGATAAACAAGACAGGCGATGAAAAATAAGTATCTGGAATTTTATGAGGGGAGAGTAATGGACTTGGACAACAATCTTTCGCCCGTTGAGCCGTTATCAAAGTGAGCTGTATTTCTAATATTTTACCAACTGTGATGTTATGTACAACACTGAAACCAAATGGAAAATTATCTGGTAACTTATAGGTTAAAACAAGACAGAGAAGGAATCAAACACCTTAATTAAGTGGATCTGTGATCTCTGTTTTCTGGCTATTTGTATTTATTTGTACTTATCTCTGCACAGTCGTTCGGTAACAACTGGAAATTTCACTAATACTTGTAAACCTTCAATGGCGTCGAAAGTCATTGTAACGCGTTTGGCGTTTTAGTGGATCTTTAAGCAAAGTATACCCTCATGGAGAATGGAACATCAATTGGATAAAAAAGACAGTCGGTGAAAAATAAATATCTGGAATATTTAAAGCGACGAGTAATGGTCTTCGACAACAATTGCATTTTTTGCCGTTGGGTATCAAGCGAGCTTTGTTTCTAATATTTTACTAACTTCGTGTTATGTACAACACTGAAATCAAATGGCAAATTCTGTATGGGTTGAAAAGGAATCAAACGCCTTGAATGCATCACAGTGTTTACTGAAGTCGCATCTCAGTTGTCTGGCAATTTACATTTATTTTGTATTCAACTCTGCACAGTCTTCAGGTAAAAAAAATTGGAAATGTGACAGAGAAGAATTATTTGAAAGAAAGTTTGTTGTCTCTTTTGTGCTTCATTATTCATGGTCAAGATTCTTCCGAAAAGGGTTTTAAGATCCTGAATTGCGAGACTGAAATTTATTTAATTGCTGTTTGCCCGCACGCATTTAAAATAGGAAGGATTTTTTTTGTCTCTAATAGCAAATATTTTGTTTGTTTCAATAAAGCTCTTTAACTACTTTTAAGTGGAATAGTTTTTGTGATGTAATTTTCTCTGTCAAAAATTTGCATAACAAGCTTGAAATAAACATCGCTACACAGGAAATTTAGTCGCTGATTTACCCCTTCGTCGAGTTCTCGTTAATATTTTATTTCACGGTGGTGTTATGTAGAACACTGAAACCAAACGGCAAATTTTCTGGTAACTTCACAGGCCCCCGAGCTCATTACGAGCATGGCCGACAAAAATATAAGGATTTGTATGGGAATCCCGATAAAAGGCTTAAGAAGATAATTATATGAGAAAATTCTCAATTAAAAAGCCTAAACTTATTGCCATTGTGGGTGAGGGGTAGATCACCACATTCGAAATGTCGATGGCTGTATTCATCATCATCATCATCATCATTTATTTGCCTTTATGTGTATAACAGATTTTAAAAAAGCATACAGCAGGTTGTTAGGCGAGGAGACCTCAGGAAACCACCAGGCTTATAGGAGAGGCCACCTCGACATCACAATATTAAACAAAAATAAGGGCTGCGAAGGAGTGCGGCAGGAACTAACTCAGAAACTATTTTAATAAAAACTCTAGCACTTTGTTCTTAAACATAGGAAAGCTTGACAAATTGGTAATAGAGGCAGGAAGACAGTTCCAGACCCTAGGTCCTTGGTAAAGAATTGTGAACTTCTTAATGTTCGTGCGACAGGAATGCACACGATAATTTCCGGCTGTTCTTGTGTCATATTTATGGACTTGACTGTTTGTCATAAACAGATTGAAGAAAAGTGGAGGCAGCAGATTATTGTGGTAGCGGAACATAAATTTAGCAATATCGAGGGTATTGAGTTGGAAGATGTCTAAGATTTTCAGTTTAGAAAAAAGAGGAGCAGTATGTGCTCGATATTCTGAATTTGTAACAGCTCGCACCACTCGCTTTTGCAGATAATAAATTCTATTTAAATTAGATACGTAAGTGGACGACCACGTAGAGTTACAATAAGTAATGTATAGTACAACATAAGTTTGGTCTTACAGGATAAGTAGAAACGCGTCCTGGATAAAATACCAACTGATTTAGCGATTTGTTTACAGACAAAGTTTACGTGATATTTCCAAGTAAGGTGTTCGTCTAGATAAACCCCAAGAAATTTAGTTACATTACTTTGAGTTAGAGATTGACCCCCAAAGGAGAGAGAAAAACTGTGATTGACTTTCCTCTGACTCGGATTAAATATAACATAATTTGTCTTTTGGACATTAATCGAGAGCTTATTGCATCTTAACCAAACATCAATATTTAGTAACTCATTATTAAGCACATTCTCCAAGTAGTTAGGATTAGAGTGTGTAAGAAAGATACTAGTGTCGTCAGCAAAAAGCAGAGGTTCAGTTAATTTGGAAGCTCTAGGAAGATCATTTACGTATAATATGAAGAACAAAGGGCCCAGGATGGATCCCTGAGGAACTCCACACTTTATGGTCTGCGTTGGAGAACATGTTTGATTAATTTGGACAAATTGCCGGCGGCATGAAAAGTAGCTTTTAATCCACCGCAGAGCGGA
>NC_090890.1:45682230-45689730 GCF_036669925.1 Montipora capricornis | reverse complement strand
TTTACTTTCGGTGTAAATTTTAGATTTCACGGTCCACCATTACATACCTTTAAAAGTGACCGGTTAGACCTGAGGGGGTTGGATCCAGGGAAAGTGACGTCAGTTACCCACTGGCTTAAAATTTCAGTGCGTAAATGCAGCTTACTACATATGCAAAACCCGAGTTTAAAAGTCTGAAAGCCCGAAACTCCTGCCCTGCATATTAATTCAGCCGCGTACACACGCATTGCATTCTTAAACTACTAGTGAGTCTTTGACGTCATTTTCTCCTCAATCCAGCTCCCTCAAGACTTTAAAGTTATTAATGGCGTACCGTTTCCAATTAAAATAAACAGGTGTCTTTTTTTAAATCAAGGCTTAAAACTTGGGTCACTTAATTGGTTAGTTAACATAAACATAGTTTTGAAATCCAAAGAAATAATTGCTTTTTTGGTCATATATAGTAGCACTTTAAAGATTGTGTGGATTATTCGATCATGCTTACTATCAATATTTTGCTATTCGCGCTTGCTGAATAAGTCGAACATGTTTTGAATTTAAATGACAAGGATAAAAAGAATGTCCAGGACTTGTAGCAACGTCTTAAACCATTTTAATGCAACCACGCTTTCCTCTTTCCTGTGGCAGTCTTCACGGATATCGTCTTCCCAGTGATGCGAGGGGTTAAAACAAAATATTGCCTTCAAAAGCCACCGATTTGTCTGATCTTTTATGCCGATCTACGGGATATTTAATTCATTTTCTGAGGGGCTGTTCTTTTTGCGATGGTATCGAGAGTAGTGGAAATAACTTCACAAAAATTTTCAGGTTCAATAAAGAACTTGTGGTAAGTAGTACTTTAAGAAAAATGAGACAAGTATCTTGCATATGACGAATGTGGTGTCTCGTAGAACGTATTTTTCATTTAAATTTGTTCGAGCTTTTCTTTCTCGAATCACCCAATAAACACTCGGCTTTTCTGTGATGTTAAAGAAATGTTATTTCCTTTAGGAGTGATGGAAGATGACCGTCTTTGCTCAAAGCTTTGCTTCTTTGTGGTAGTGACACCGTGGTGACAATAGGCCCACAGCGCGTGCATAAATCACGAACATAAACAGGTCTGTTGGAAGCGTGCTTGAGTTTCAACAAAATGAGTTCCAAGATCGGCACGAATTTGTGACGCTGATGAATAATAAAGCAGCTGCTATTTCCAAAACGATGGAATTACCTGATGATAAATAACCTCGTCTAGGAGGGTCAAGTTTTGACTTTGCAGAACAATGGTTGACCTAAGAGTTTGGCGATTGTGATCTTTGTGTTGAATTCGCACATTCCTTGTAAATCTTTAAAACACTTGATGATTCGCGTGTAATCATGCAAGGTAACTTGATCACGGCGCCCGCTGAATTCGATGTCACTTTCGATTTTGTGATTTACTTGTGCAGCAAGAAGTACAATAGAAAAATTGAGCGAAGCAAAAATCTCTTAAATGATTTTCGCTGATGGTGACTTTTTTATATTCGTGGTTCAAAACTAAGGTTAATTTCATGTCTCAAGTTTCGTTGCTGATGGCAAAGTATTTTATTCTCGATCGACCTTCCTGAAAACTTCCTTCTGCTCTTCCTAAAAACTGTGTATCAATATTTATTTACTTTTGCATCAATATTTGTTTTGCATAAAGCAGGCTAGCAAAATCTGTACCTTGCTTATTTAGCATTTTTGAGCGTTAAAATAGAATTTTCTGTCCTATGTTTCTGTTACAATGGGGTATATTTTTTAGGTCACCCATCCAAATACTAACCACGCCGGACAAGGTATAACTTCAGTGAACTTTTGTTTAAGAAAGCTGTCACGCGCTCAGAGTGCACGCTTAATCTAGTGGTGAAAAAGAAGTTGTAAGCGAACTTGAAAATGATCAACATGTCAGCCTCGAAGCCAATTTTTCTCGATTCCCTTATTTTCTTCAATCTTTCTGGTTTTAGTAGTATATTTACCTAAGACATCTAATCTGGCCAGGGCTATTTACCTAAGACATCTACCATGGCACTGTAATGATATACGGTACCAAAACAATATCGGGTACTATTAGAGCTACATGTTACGCAAAGACAACTTGATTCTCCTGGAAGACAAAACGCAGCTCAGTTGACAATATGGAATACGCATTGTGTGCCTATTTTCGTAAATTTGTTTTCAATGGGCCATTTCCAAGTTCATGTCTGCCTCCTCTTCAAAGCGAGTCTAAGAGCAACGTTTTTGTGATGGTAATTAGTTCTACTTTACATATGAATGAAAACTAATTTTCATAAGAAAAACTTCGCACTTAGACGCTTTGAAGAGGATGCAGACATGAACTCGGAAATGGCCCATTTCATACAATCGTCTGTAATTTTATGTCCGCCATTTTTAAAGTCTCGCCCTATGTAAAGAAATCCAGTCAATTGCCATGAAACTTGATCAATGACTGGGATTTCTGGTAAATTTGAAACTTGCATCTTGTCTTCTAGGCTTCTGTTTTCAGGTATACACGAGCAATAGTTATCGCTAAAGCTTCCCCCGCGTGGAGAATGCTTTTATCATATTGGAACTTAGTATTAAGATATGATATTGCCGTGAAAAGTGACAAACAATGGAATATTATTTTGATAAGACAAAAAAGTAGGGTACAGTGCAAAACGTTAACTCTCGAATGGTTTGAGGTTTGTGAACTGGTTTGAAACATTTTATATACACAGAAGTCAACAACTGAACTGTGCTCCCATTAAAGGTCATGTAACACACCAGATTTTTACTTTAGAAAATATCAACTTTACTGCTACAAAAATTCAGAATTCCATCATTGACAAAACCGGAAAGCGTGACCATAACATTCCCATGAGGACAAGCGACAGTCCTATATATTGACTTCAGGTATCAGTACATTACAAGTACTGTTTAATAAGAAGTTTATTCCTGCAAAATTAGGTAGTGGTCTACCTGTACAAGCTGAAAAGATTACTGCTTTATGCTCCATACAGTCTGACTGATATTGTTGGCAAGGCATTGCTCTGGGCGAGATCCGTTTTCTGGGATACAATGTTTGTGATCTTTTGGCCGAGCCCTGATGGGCTAGGCCGTTTATTGAAAATCAGCATGGTAACCTAGGAAATACCCAAATATAGAAGTCATGATCCAGGCAAAGGTGAGGGCACACCCGCCATCCACAAGAAAGTAAAAATAGGGAGGATGGGGAGGGAAAATTGATTTGACTCTGTTGAATCATCTTCCGCTTAGCTTGCACAAATAGTGGATGATCTAGAGAAAATCCCGGATCACAGGGATGCCCAAACTCCAACATGGGAAATAACTAACTAAGCATGTCACACTCAGCATAAATCCATTTATTTCCTTTGGGCAATAAATTTCTTTTCTTGATTTCTGGCTGCGGATCCAACGTTTCTCATTCGTCTCACCTCCTGGTCGAAATATCTTCCCAAGGATATCTTGCGCACCTAAAATGTTTAACCCGAGACCACACTGTTCGCCTACCTGTGATATCCAGTTTGCTCAAGTATAATAATATTCTTTCAAAATTCTCCTTCGAGGTTCACCGAAGATCATCGTTGGGTGCCCTTAGCTTGAAATTTTATTACGACGTGCAATTTTCAAGACGAGAGCAATGCATGTTTTCCAATATGGCTTTCTTTCAGTATATGTTAAGCTGTTCGACCCCACGAAATATTTCCACTTCCGACTTTGTCCCCTTTTCGTTGCGGTTTCTTCCTCTGAAAAACGATTGCAGTTCAGGCCGAATGTTAACAGTGTTTGCTTTTCTTGCCAAATATCATCAGGGATGCAATAACCTCGGTATGGTCACAGTGACCCTATAAGTTATACTAGGCGTGCTCCGGGTGTAACGACTGAGACAAAATGGTGGCTAAACAAACCAAAACCTTTCAATTGCATAATCAAATATTATGATACTTTTTTTTCGTTTGAGCTTACATCAGTTTCGTTCTTACGTTACCTTTAGGCGGAACAACGTTAATCGCCGGTTCAAGATTCAGATTGAACAGCTGAGTCCTGACGCCAAAATAATATTCGTTGAGGTTCCTTCCGCTGCAAAGTGATTGTAGTGAAGCCGAAAGTTGGCAATGTTTGCCTTTTTTTCGCAAAATATCAATGCTTTTGCATAGTCAAAGTGACCCCATAAGTCATATCAGGCCGGGTTCCCAAGTTGGTCAACTCCTACAAAATAATAGCTAAACAAACCAAAACTCTTCAATTTCATAGTTCAAAGAACAAGTTGTATGTATCACTGAAATGAAGACATGTTATTTTTGGTTGGTTTGAGCGTTTGAATTTACATTTTGGTCTTGCGTTTCCTTTAGGTGGAAAAGCGTTAGTCAACGGTTTAGAATTCAGACTGAAAGGCAGCGTCCTAACGCCAAAATATTATTGGAAAGCTGTGTGTGATCCTGAAGCACCCGGAATCACCCCAGGGACAACAGGTCAATCCATTGTCTTTGTTGCAGAAAATAAACCCGGCGATATCAGTGAAAAAAAAGTTGAAGGCAATTGTCCAGGAGTAACTAAACAACAGACAGAAAAATTTGGTGTAATTAACTGTTATAGCCGGACTGAGGCAGCGACGTCGTTTCCTGAGATAGCAGGAAACTTACCGCCGTTCGGTTCCCTCTGTGACCCTGACATTCGCGGTACTTTCCTGGACACCGATCTTCAAAATAAGCTGCAGTAATTTGCGAAGTGTCAAGTTAATAATGCATTTTCAGGCGCCTTTAATCGTCTGAACTTATTCAATCTTTACTGATGAAAATTGTTAAATTATTCGCCACGAGTATATTATGGCAATAAGTTCCATGTGAAGTAGTAACAAGTAGTCATTAAAATCTGAAGTTAAAGTTATACTCGCGTCTTCTTTGTGTGTTGAGATCGGTCCTCGGGCTCGAAATATCTCTGCTCTCTTTGAACTTGGTGTTTCTGTGAAACGGAAACAGACAAAAGTGGGATGACTTTAAAACAATGGTTGTTCAAACCAACCCCTGGTTATCCCATTCACAGTGGCACTCTTCCCCCGTTTTTCACTTTTGTCTATTTCTTTGCCGTCGTCAGCAAACAACAACGTAAAAAAGCCAGATTTGAGGTTTTATGAAGAACGTCAGCACTTGAGGATAAATTTTCATTTTCTCCCCTAAATTAAGTGCCGTTCCGACGAGTGTCATTTTTGAGGAACTACCATACCTTTGTCATAATAAAAATGGTCGAAATAGTCATGAAGCGATTATAATAATGCGAAGTTACATTTTGAGATGACGTTCTCGTTGCCGTGGCCGTTGTTTTTGCTTAGCTGCCTCCCTATTATCAACGCGAAGTAAAAGCCGTAGTTATCAGCCACGCTAGGGTATCCTTCCTCCAGCTCTAATCTCGGAGGAAAAAAGCAGAGAACGAGATTGTCGCAAAGACTACCCAAAGGTACATCACGTGATAAATGAGAATGGGAGATGTCCTTTCCATTTCAATACAACTGAATTCACGGCATATCCCAATGTCCTTATAGAAACAAGCTGTTGAATAACGCCGGGTGTCTTTTAAGACCGGGGTCAGTACAAATCGATAACTGATTATCTTGAACGCTTATGGTTGTTCAGTCTGCTCATCTGATGTAACAAGGGATTGAGATGACGAGAAAAAAAACAGTAGCACAACACTTTGATTACACCTCTAAGTTCAAGAACGGCTAGGAAACGACTTCGCACTCAACATTTGGGGGAACAGTCGTCACAGTATTTCTATTCCAGATTTTTTTCAGAAATGAAGTTTGAAATAACGGGTTCAAAACACGACACAAAGCACCACAGAGCTTTTTTTTCCCTCCGGCAAAATGCCCCCAAGGGTGAAGTGCAATGCCCGACGGCCAAAACGTACTCAACAGAGTGAAACACCGCCTCAGGTGATCGGGTACCCCCTAAAATAAGGGTTATGAGACAGGGTCTACGATGTATCTTCCTTGTCTGCGAAGACTAGAGATTCCAACCCTTTGCAGGCGTCTTTACGAAGACAGCCCTTTCTTTTCAGTTATATAATTCACTCAGTGATTGGTTCAAAGTTCTCGCGCCACTTTTTCAACCAATCAGAAGGGAAACCAAAACCATTTTCCCGCACTTTATTTAGGCTACGTATAATTGTTTCGAGTTTTGATTGGTTTACTGGATTGTTTCCGTCCTTTTTGATCGGCCAAAATATTGACTTTGGTTTTGGTTTTATGACACTCGATTGAAACTCGCTCTATTGTGCAAAAGAAGAACGTTTACTATGCATTACGTAAACAGAGAGGGTACAGGTTTAAAACAACGAGTGTACATAGTTAGCACAGCCCCTTTGCGATAATTTTACGGCTTGCAGTCTTTAAGAATTTTTCTGTTGGGTAAGGAGAAGAAAGATCGATCTGAAAGTTTAATTCATCTCCGCAAAGGATGCAATATTTCGCGATTAAATATGCAATAATTCAGCACCTGTCAATGATTTGAGTGTTCTGTCATACCAGCCGTAAAGCAAAGGCACTTTATTTAACGTCGTTAGTTCCTTCAATTACGAAACTGGTATCAATGGAAGCCGACGGTGTGCCCTTTACCGCGAATAAGGCCCATAAAAGCTGCTCACAATACCAAACAATCGATGGTTTGAATCTGACGTCACGGCGACCATGTTTACGTGGAGGGTACGGCTACACGTAGGCTGTGCAGGCCCTCGCTTGCAAGTGCGTTTTTCACTTCTTTCCATTTCTTTGCCGTCATACCTCTTGTTAAACACTTCATTTCTACAGCTGCATAGTGTCGTACTTCCTATTGTTTTCCGTGCTAAATCCATTGTTATCTTTGTTCGTTCTATTGTTCTTTAGGCCAATCCTGAAGCCAGTTCAATGAGGTCCAACACGACCCCACATTCAAGGTTTTATGAAAAACGTCAGAACTTGAGGATAAATTTTCATTTTTTCTCCTAAATTGATCGTTGGTCCTACTAGTGTCATTTTTGAGGAACTACCACACCCTCTTCTCCTCGGGGAGTTTCTTTTACTTGGGCTAATGATGCCTATTCGCAAGCCTTGCTTATTGACCGATGTTTGATTTCTCGTGATTTGGAGCCGCATGTGCGTAGTTCCGATTTTTCCCGTGTACCTTTTCTGATCATGACTTCGTCCAACTTACCTTATCATTCGACAACTTTAGCCCCCGTAGCGGTGTTTGGCCCTTTAATTCTAGTTTACTTTCGGATCACAGGTCATTCAAGCACGAGATGTCCCTTTTTATTAACAGGAAGAAAGATTGTTTTGCTAGTTTTCCCTCACTCGGCGCGTGGTGGGACAATTTGAAAGTTAATATTCGGAAGGTCTGCATCGATTTTTGTGTTCGCCTTCCGTAAGGCGATCAACCTCGTGTGTAACTGTTTAACAGATTTTTCAGATTTATTTATTTATTTATTTACTTTTATTTTATTTTATTTCATTTTTTAACAAGATGCCTT
>NC_090890.1:45659730-45672230 GCF_036669925.1 Montipora capricornis | reverse complement strand
AATTATTATTATTATAATTAATCATGAATATAAAGTCCCACTCCTCCATGAATATCCACACCGCGATTTCTTTCAATGAACGAATAACCTAGGGCCCGTTTCTCGAAAGTCCCAGAAACGTTTCGGGTCCAAATAGCCATTTGTGAAACTGCCAACCGCTTGTTTTGGAACGGCCGATCTTTTAACATGTTTTCAAAGTAACAAAAAGGAAAATGACTGTGAATTTTGACGACTTAAATCCTCTCCGTTCTTGAGATACAAACGGAATTGTGACACCCGAAAATGGCCCGTAAACTTTCGGGACTTTCGAGAAACGGGCCCTTGGTATGGCCCCAGGCTTATGGTGCCGCGTAACCATGTTTCAGTAAGAAATCCTAAATCGGGCTTAAGGACGTTCGCGCCAATTGCTACTGCGCATCCTTACAGCGCACGCAAATTCACATGCCACGTCATGTATCGATCGCGCTCGCTAAGCACTAAAATGAAGAATGATAGGGCAGATAGCCATTGCTATAGCTTTGCTTGGATTTAACGATCTTGGATGTCCGGTGACCCCTACTTTTCTTTTCAGAAACAGATTTTATTTACAATTATCTCCACATTGTCCAAATATGAACAAAAAGTCAATGTGGGAAGTTAAAAAAATTCAAGATTTCCGTCCTTGGGACATGGAATCCTGCCATCTTGCGGCTGCAAGGCGCATGAAACTATGGTCGCTAAATGCGAACTTGTTCTTTAAGGAACCTCAACAGTTAACTAAATTCACTTGATGGGTTCATTTAAACAAAGTTTGGTAGAGAACATTTCACTTCAAAGATGTAATTGCAATATTCTTGGGCTTACAGACACTGTGGCCCTATTCGCTAAAGAAGCCAGATTTTTCAGATTTAGAGTGTTCTTCCGGGCAAGTTCTCTCCAAAACGAAGTCGGTGACCAACCATTTTTTTTACATTTCTGACATCAATATTTCATTATCTTTCAATGGCAAAATTTGCAGAAAAAAATCAATGTTAGAAAATTTTCGCGCGAACGTTCTTAACGTCCAACATCACAGATCGCACTTCGTCGATTTTAGGCGCAAGTAACTCAATGTGTGTTAGTTAATAAGATGTTCAAGCCAAACTCGTGTCCGCCTTGTCCGGCGAGGTCGACAGTTTACCACGGAGATGTTAGAAGCATTGTGGCCACGGTATGCTGTTCTCAACGTACGACTGACTCTTTTGTGATCCGACTGCAGTAACAGGCTGGTTGATTATATCACAGGTAACCCAGGCTCACTGTGTGTGCCACATAGGTAGATATAGAGAACATATGATGCAAAGTTTAGGTCTGGAAATTTGTTTGAAAACGGAAATAAAAATTGATGAAACTTACCATGTGGTGAGCTGTTGTTGTCTTTAATACGTACACGAAGTTTAGGGAAAAATGGTCCCCGTTCACCTTCCTTCATAGTATAGTGACAAGGTAGGAAACGGAAGCCAGCTTAAGGACTCCGATCGACCCAAAACAAGCACGATTTTTTTCGTGAAAATCGAATCCAGTCGCTAAATAAACACGCCAGGTTCGTGGAACAGGAATTTCTCTAAACCATGAATCCACTGAAGCATCTCCAGGTAGCAACGCGAAGCCACCAGGCTCCGTAGAACTTGTAAGTTAACCTGCTAAAATGGAAAAGGTGTCACTTTGAATACTTAATTGGAGCGAAGAAGGAAAATGCAAATAAGGACTTTCTTGTAGGTTTCCAACCTCAAATGAACAAATTCTAGATGACACAGAGTAGGAATTGTCTCCAAGCAGGTCGGCACTTGTGTAAGAAAAAGCACATATGATTTCCTTTGACTGCCACGGGCCCTCGTGATGCCAAGTTTTGTTAATCGCCGCCACGCACCAAGGTCTAATCTTGAGTTAGCAAGAGACAACGAAATAGACCTCAAAACTTGTCTAGAATATCAGAGCACCATGGCACAGACGTTACTACGGCCAACGCAAAAGGATGGGCGAAAAATCCGACAAGTATCACTAAAAACTAAGCCAACACTCTCGGAGCATTCGGTGAGTTGATCGTGAGGCGCTCAACCACCTCAGGCTTGTATGTCATATTATAAGTTGTATTTTTTCTTTTTCTTTTAATATGTATCTTGATATTCAAATGTAATGTAAACTTCTGTTACGTATTTAAAATTCAATTAAAAAAAAAAAGAAAAAAATAAACACTGCTGGCAATGGCCGTGTGAATAATTCATAAGCGCCTCAATGACATTTTGACACAACCTGATGTTCACAGCTTAATTAATAAACCATTACCGTTGCTGTTTGAAACCAAAACATATCATTATAAATCAATTTACTTTGAACAGCAATCGATCAACAGTTTACCTGAATTAATAGCTTCAGCATTCAACTGAGGTAAGTCGGGGGGAAAATTTTAGTGTTTAAACGTTGCAAAGCTAACAAGGGAAGAAATCTGAACGACCAATACAGGATTTAGGGTACAATGAATTTTACAGAATTATATCCGATATAAAGTGGGGCACGAAGCAATAGCTTATGGAGCTGAACGACAAAAATATTGAGTCAAGAATGAGAAACTAAAATAGAAGTCAGCCTTAACTTCTACTTATTCAAGTGTCCCACCTAAATTTCGGCTGAAAGGGCCATCTTCTCAAACGAAATACTTTCTTGGACGAAAAACGTTGTCTCATCGTCATCTAACAAAAGATGTTTAATGCTCCAACTGTTGCTTTACAACGTTAACACGATCTAAAACGACTTATAAGTTTAAACAGGCGAGTATTGTTTTTTTTTTCTGTGAAGGGTAATCAATAGCATTAGTTTGCTGAACCATTCAGCTGTCTTTCCGTTTTAATTACTGCTTGAGGTCTTACTTCATTGATGGCCGAAACACAGACGAAAAGTCAAGTAGCCCCCATATTTCAAGAAACTTGACAGAAAGAGAGTTAACTTTCCAGAAATGTGCTACATAATTTTTTTTTCTTTTTGAAGCACATTTACTTCAGTTCGGAAACACAGTACTCTGAAACCATGTAAAAGAATGCTTAGACCCAATTGCGTCGTAAAATGTTGTCTTCAGTAAGTTCCAATTTTTCCCGTTTGTAACCCAGCTGTGTTTTTGAGTGTTGATAATGACTAAGTTCTTTTAAAATATTCCGGTCTATTTCGCGCCCGTGGACTACCCGGCCAAATCATGAAAGGCGAGCATGATGGCCGAAGCCGTTAAGTTCACAATAAAGAAAAGCTATAACCGCACAGAAATATAGCCCCAGTTGCCAAAAGTAAAATATTGCATTCAGTTTTTCAAGAAAAGTCTTTGAAACCACAAGAATCTTTTGGTCCGTTTGTGTGTCGTTCTGAGGCAAATTAGTCTTAATATTGACAGGATCAGGTGATAGATTCATGTCTAAGACATAATGGGCAATCACACGGTCCTGGAGAACAAATGCTCACTGGGACGTCTTAAACAAAGCAACTTAATTTAAATTTTCTTTCTTTTAGATGTCCTTTTAGGCAATTTCCTCTCCAGTAGGGCGGTTTTTGTACCATGTGATCGCCAGCTGCGAAGAGCCCATTATTTTGAAAGTAAACTGTTTGTGTAGCTAATCCACCTTTACAACTTTTTTCGAAAGAGGGGTTCCTAATCGTTCAAATCTACTTGTTACTATTCTCTTACGTAACATTCCAGGGCATCCCTACATACATTCTAAATCTTAAAATAATGAAGGAGAATGAACTTCCTTTCTGCAAGTGTCTGACTTCTAGTCTTCTCGAAAATAAGGACGACAAACTGTATAAGCCCCGTATCTTTAATTCCTTTTCCTTGGAAAGCCATTTGTATTAGGGCTTCAAATCTGTAAGGCTGGTCTTCTAACAGGTGTCCCAGCAAACCATTACCTCCAACTCTTGGCTAAATCTACACATTTCTTTGCGCTGTAATTATAGGGAGGTTATCAACAGCTAATATAGGCATATATAAAACGAATTTATAACCGCACGATATTTTTCCAAATTTAAAATACTAGTTAAAACGCAAGGGTTCTTCAAAACTTCAAAGTACCAGTCATGATTTGCCATGATTTCATGATACAAAGATTTAGTCATGGCTGACAATGGCTCACGGTGAATAATTTATTGCATGCCCTAGCTCAATGACATTTTTGACGCAACCTGATGACCACAGTTTAATTAATGAAGCATTACCATTGTTGTTTAAAACCAAAACATTTCAGAAATCAATTTACTTTGAAGAGGACTGAAACGATTAACGGTTAACTTGAATACCTTGGCATTCAACTGAGGTAAGTTGGGGGAAATATTCAGTCTTTGAACGTTGCAAAAAAGCTAGAGAGGCAAGAAATCTGAATGACCAATACAGAATTCTTAGACAATTATTTAAAGTGGGCAAAAAGCAACAGTTTATGGAGCCTTGCAACGAAAACAATGTTGTGTCAAGAATGAGAAACTAAAATTGAAATCAGTGTCATAAGTCTGATTTGGCCAGCCGAAATGTAGTACATTGACTAAATCAGTTGTACGTTCTATTGGCTCTCTCTCAAAATATTTACTCAAACGAAACCCGAATCTATTCACATAATCTGGACCAAGAGAAGGCAATGGTAAAATTTTCACTGATGAATAAACTTCGTGCCAACGAATGATTTTGCTCCAGGGTCCTCTATTCGGCTTTGTTTCCCTCGTAAATACTTCAACAGTTTTTTTTTTCCCGAGAGCTTGATAATCATCACAGTGTATGTGTGCATCGCTACGTGTAAGTTGCTACTTGCACACTTGATAGGTAAACATCAATAGCATCATCAAGGTTGCGGGACACAACCATTCTGTAATTCCATTCAATTGAAGTTACCAACTCAACTGTCGCAGTTAGTGACTAATTGAACAGCTGTTGGTTTTCGAAGTGCCGTTTGTTCCCCCAACAATGGCTGTCAGGATTGAAGCGAATACTTCTTTACTGGTTCTTCTTCGGTGAAGTTGAGCAACACCTCTGTAGTTTTGTAAGGACTTTTTCCGACTGTTTCTTGAGCTTGCTACAGGTAAGTGTTCCCAATAGAGCCACATGCAAATGATTCAGTTGCTGTAGATGTTTTTTGATTCGGGAGTAAGTCATTTTTCTTGGTGCGTTTGCATGGGGTTCCATCGAATGTCAACATGTAGGTCTTTCGCGAGCGTCTACGTGAACGCCCCATGCCTGGACAAAAATCTCCTTCTATATCTAGGTAGTTCAGTCCGAAGAAAAGTTTACACGCGCTCACTACGCAATCACTACTCCACAATATAACGTAGTCTTTCTCTTTTACCATCTGAATTGCACAGTCCATGTCGCTGTCTTACCATCCTCGTGTAAACCTCTCATGATCACGGCTTTTCATGTTCTGCTGAACAACGATAGGAAAAAGGCACATTTTATCCTTGGAATAGAGTTATTACACCTTTCAAGAACCGGCCCCTGGTCAACCTCAGGGCTCTTCACCACACTCGTAGACTGGTCAACCACTGGGTTTTAATTATAACTTTTTCCTGTCCTGTACCAGCATCAGCCTACTAAACCAAATGAGAAAACCATTGATTCGTTCTGGACACCATTAGACTGCCAATACTCTGTGAAATAGTTCTAAAAGTTCCTAACCTTGTAACGTTTCTTTGTAAAGGGGGAGTCTACCTGTCTCGAGTTTGTAGAATGTTCAGTCAAACACAGCGTTAGTGTCTAAAGTACCCTCCCTTCCCTAGCAAGAGCAATTTTGTACAGCGGACACGCTCGTTAACGTTGAACTTTTACATGCAGTAAGGGTAGTAACCAGTGCCCGAATCTTTTCATTTAAAACAAGTCAAGGATACGCTGACAAATTTTCGATTCAGGATAACGGTGTTGTTTATGGCTCAGCTTATGAAAAATTGATGTGGATCTGTCTTTACTACTACAAGCGACTCACAATGAAACTCGACAAAATGCAATTTAAATTTATACCAATATTTATGACATTTGCATCAGCTAGGACATAGTAATAGGTACAACCAAAACGAATGCCGTGTTCACACCCGAGCTAAAACATGGTTATTAGCGTGTTGGAATCACTGTACAGAACAAGGCCGCGTAAATTGTCTGCTGACTTAAAAGTTACTTCTGAGATTGGGCTTTTATAGTGTGGGCGTTATTTTGACAAAATCAAAGAGTAGTGTAAATAAACATGTTTATTTAGAGTAAACACAGCATTAGGTTTCAGCTATTTAATGGCGGTTTAAAGAAAAACAAAAAGGGAAATGATCGGTAGGGATCTGTCTGATGATGCCATTTGATCTTCTCCTTTCAGTTGTTTTTTTCCACGAAGACCGTCAATCATGCAGATCAAATCAGAAATCGTCTTGATGACTTTAGCCGCGGTACTGATAGTGGGGTTCCCTGGATGGACTGCTGCCGCTAAAAACAACTCAGCATACGGTAAAGAAAATGCGTAGTTAACATTTTTAATGCCCTAATATTTAATTCTCTTACATACCATGTGCGTACCGGCCTTTCAACAAATAAGCACGGGCTCAAAAGTCGTTACATTATATAATATGTAATGTATTAAAAACGAATCGCAAAGCTCGTCTGCTCAACTCAGCGGTACCGGTAATTTTAAACTATACTGACTTGTTGAAACTGAGCGTGTTAAACAGACGCCAGACGTGTGCTGGCAAAGAGCCGTGTATTTTCCTTTGGTCGATCACCTCGCACAAGAACTAAGTGACAGCCTTCTGTTACGAAAGGGTCGTTTTTAAGAACAATATCTTTTTCCAGCAAAGCTGAACAATTCCAAAAGCGGAGTACAAGGCAAGCTTTATGAAACCTAAAAAACCGATCTTTCAGAGGAGAAAGACTTCGAAAATGAAATTTAAGATGGCAAACAAGGAGGTCTCATCCAAGTGATGAAAAACTAGTGACACTCGCATAGACACTCCAGAACGCTAATACGGGCCTTTTTCCCAACCTCGTTCCTAGGGGTCTCTCCTACTCGTCCACCGGTGGACGAGCCGGAGAGAACCCTGGGAACGAGGTTGAATTATTACCATCCTCCTGACAATGCCAGTGTCAACTGCAACTCCCAAACGCTCCTTTAGCACGCCGTACACAGTGAAGACGTACTATACGTTCCACGATAAAAACAGAGCGACTTGCAGCACTTGCCCTGATGCATGCTTACAAACAAGACACACCTATTGATGTAGAATCCATGATTCGCGAATCTTGCGCCAAAAAGGACTGGCGAGTACCTTTCGGACTTCTTTGAGTTCAGACCACCAAGAGTTGAGATATGTTTGCAAATAATACGTCACTAGTCACTTTATTAAGTTGTGATTACTTCTTAAACGTCAACCACAATTTGCTGCATTTTGCTAAATATTTAACATCTATTCAACGAAGGAGAAGTGGGTAGTGGTGGATATTTTCCGGGCCCCAAGGCGGCAAGGTAAATAAATTCAGCGTGCAGAATGCACCAGATTGCATCTCAGAGTACTTACATTTTCTAAACTTTTCCCGGGGAGGGCAGTTCCAAGGACCACCTTCAATTATTGGCAAAACTCTTAAGAAAATTACCCTCCCAAGTGCTTTCAGTTTTAAGCAAACGATTGACCATATTTCAACCCCGTTCCCCGTGTCAATGTTGTTTTCTGGGGGTTTCACAGAGGCGAAATAGTGAACAAGTGTTTTTTCTCGGTTTGTTTTCGGTTTCTTAACAAGTTTAGTCCACGATTGCAGCATGTCGCACCTTCGGCTCTTCTTATGGGCGCTAACGCGCCTATATTTGCATCCTTCCTGAACTGAAGCATCACCAAGACTTACAAACGGAAAATGCACGAAAACGCCCCTGCACATCTTCATTAGCAGAGATTACTGTCAGATTTGGATAAGATGTCTAAGCAAGAATGAAAGCCAAACCTAACAACTCTTACTTTAAAAATGGGTTAACTCAATTATTTTTCTCAGAGAGTTAACTACTGCTCACGGATTTTTGGGCATTTTGTACGACGCTTGGTTTTCTTTGGTAATGGAAGAGTTATATGGAAGAGTTATTGTGAATTACTTAGTTATGTTGAAGAACTGGAACTACTGTGACGCTCTCTTCTTACAGAAGAGAATGTCACCTAATAACTCTTCAGGAAGCTAATTTTAAAGTTATGATTATCCCCAAATTCTCGACGTTTAAGCCTGATAAGATCTACCGCACTTTGCAAATTTTTTTTCTAACATTGGGTTTGTTCTTTTCAAGCTGCTGCCTCTAAAAAGGAACCTGAGCCGCTACCCTCCAAGACCAAAGGTCCACTTCACTCGAGGAGCAACTGCGAAGCAACTGATTCAGCGTTGGAAAGTTTTCTTTGTCATGCCGCGCAGGCTCTTCTCCCAGAGTTCCCAGGGGGAAATGCTGCTCTGTATATAATAAACCAGTTCCTTGGAAAAAGTCAAAACCAGCACACTCCCGTAGAAAACGATGCGTGGAATGAATTCCACGATGAAAATACTGCGTACTTACATGACTCGTTAAGTGAAAGCGAAATTCGCGAAATAGGAAATACATTAGACGGGTATAACAACGTTTATCAGCACGTTAAATCGAGTACCACGGGAACAGAGAAAACAACAGCTTGGCATACTTTGTTTCTATCCATGCTACTGCATGCAGGTAAATTCAAAGGACATTCAAAAAGAGCAAAAAGTTTGCTTCTCAAATATTTCGATCGATTCACGATACTTTTCAGCGCTGTGACTCAAGAGTTGAAAAGTTCCAATGCAGCTCATCCCCCAGAAGGGGGTGCAATAACCGTTGATAACACTTTCACGAGTCAACAGTGTAATTTTTACCAGTATCAGTGCCAGGCCCTTTTTGTAGCTAGACAGTATGCCTGTCGAGACATAGTAATGAAGGTTTTTGACACGACCCCACTTGGTGATGACATTGACCTGGGGTACAGGATTCCACCTGACTCGTGTTCCGATATCTTAGACAATGACAAAAGAAGTAGTGTGTCGACTCAGGGAAGCCTTAAAAAGCGCACGAAGGGTTGCGGCGCCCTTGAACCGCCGGCGCGAACATATGTGATAAAAATTTACAACACTCGAACCGATAGAGTCTTGGACAGTTCGAGATCAGTGGAAGCCTGTCCCCCCGAGAAGTCGAAAGTACTTTACGATTTATGCCGAGAAGCATCATCAAAAAGATCGCCATTCGTAATAAGCTGTATAGAAAACGTGAAGGAAAACTTTGAAGAGGGCTTAACTGACCATTTAGACGCGATGAAGGATTTTGGTGGGAGCAACTGTCGGGTCCCGAGTGTGTGCAAATTGCTGTGATTTAAACGATTCTTGTTTTCAGTTGATCCCCGATCGCAAAATAGATGTGCTAATTCGCTTTATAGAATTTACTGGTACTGTTCAAGATTATCTTATTAGCAACCCAAGTCTGTATTAAAAGGTATCAGTTGGAAAGGGGATAATTGCAAGGGCGAGTAAGTAAGAAAACTCTTGGAAGCAGAGTACACGTGGATAATGGTGATAATTATTGTATTAATAGAAGAAAGACAATAAACATTTAAGACAACAAATGAAAATTGAGTACTTGTTTTATCGAAGATCATTTCCGACTTCAATTCAGACTGCTGCCTGTTTTTGTAAAGCGCGCACTTTTTGTGATGACATGACTTTAGTCGGAGGCACGGTGGCCTCACGGTTAGTGTGCTCGACTCCGGCGCGCGTGGTCCGGGTTTGGGTCCTGTCGGGGACATTGTGTTGTGTTCTTGGGCAAGACACTTTACTCTCACAGTGCCTCTCTTCATCCAGGCGTATAATTGTGTACCGGCATATTTAATGCTAGGGTAACCCTGCCACGAACTGACACAGGACAGACAGCACTGGATCACTGTGTTGCAACCTTGACTTCCTGGGTGCATTGCAGGGGAATCCAATTCTAGGGTCTCTAGTTACGTTCTGAACAACTCGTGATCCTTCTGCGAGTGACAATATAACATTTCCACTGGTCGCAGGAATCTTAAACGCAAGTCTTGACAAGGCATCTGCCAAGTACATGTACTTGCGCCTCTTGTACACTACCGTGAACTTGAATGGTTTAAGCTGAAGCACCATGCGCTGAAAGCGCTTAGGGCATTACGTAAGGGGTTCTTAAAAATAGTTTCAAGTACTAGTAGTTGGTGGCCTGAATGTACAACAACCATACAGGTACTGGTAAAACGTTTTAAATGGCTTTTTGATGGCTTAACACTTTTTCCGATAGTTGCTGACAACGTGGAGCTGGTGAAAACCACTGGTTGTCCGTCTTGTCACAGTGCAGCACCCAGACCTGTGTCTTTTGTCTGTATTTGTAACACGCATGGCTTGTTCACATTGAAAAAAAAACCAGCGTTGCGGATTACCTGTTTGGCAACATTAAAGGCTTGATCATGCTTAAAGGACAGTACCTACTATTGTTATTGCGCATACGTTCTGCGCATCTCGAGATACTCGGATTTCCTAAGGGTGGTACATATTAAGACAGGGATATTTTTTCGCGGTTCAAAACTATGCAGAGAAAGCACAACTTAGCAAGTTCTCTTGGTATCCAAAACGAAAATTAGGGGTAACCACGCATTTTTCAGAGATAATTAAGTTCCAATTTGGAAAAGAACGCCATGCATTGCTTTGTATTTTAGAGCTTTGTACAAATATTGTTGATTAATTATCTTCGAAAAATGCACGGTTAACCTTGAGCTGAAATTTATCAGGATTCTGCTTGAGGTTCGCTTCTTTGCATCGCACAATCAAGTTCCGCTTCGAAAAACTGAGATGTCGTTAGCCATGTTAATTACACGTTTCAAACCTTCCAGCACCCTATGTTGCCTTCGCGGGTACTCTTCCGGCCGCAAACTGACTCCAAACGCATACGCAACCACCGGTATCTCCCACAGAGGCGTATGCATGGTTGTTAAAAATGAAGAGCTCTCGTGCAACACAATGTTCGTGAACCCTTTTGAAAACATTCACACAGGTAAAAAAACTAGCATTGCTAAACATTAGGGGTTCATAGCGATGTGTCATAGCGGGCCCAAAGTTCATAACCCTGTATGAACGTCCTTGAAAACGTCCAGCACTATGGCCTTGGTCAACTTTTCCCAATACAGGCACCCGGGGAGCCTTACACTGGTCAGAACCAAATCATAACTGGCTCTCTATCACCAACAACTGCAGCGGTGTCATGTACTACACTTTCCCCCACCACTGCATCCAATATATGTCTGAGCCCCCCACCCATCCTACACTTTAGCCACCCCCGCCACCCCATTAGATTTAGAACCTAGCGACAATTTTGAGAGGTTCTGAAAATTGTCGCTCCCGGTGTTCAGAAGACTGTTTTAAAATCCTCGACTCTGCTTCCACACGTTTCCAATTGAAAATCAAAGAAGCCATGCATATCCTTTGGGAGCAGCCATCTTTAAATTCCCAAGTCAAACATCTTAATTTATCCCTTTCATACTAATTAGTTTCTTTTCTTAGCCTAAACAGTTTGGTTTTTTCTGTTTTGTTTCGTGGTTGGGTGTTTTCATTCTGTTCTCGCCTTCATCCTTAATTATTCATGTTATATCTCACTTTGTTACACTATTTATTGCTCAACTTTAGTTTATTTCTCATTTGTCAACTGACGATGGATGATGTTTCATCCGAAACATGTATTGATTAAATATGAATTTCAAAAACATCGTATGGATCATCAAAGCGATGTATTATTTTTGTCTTTAAACGCTCATATCTCAAAAACAAATTCGGTGAGCCCCAATTTTCATAGCAACAAAATGATTAGCATTTGAAGCTAACTGAATTTTGCGGGTATCTATGTAAGAGATAATTGCTAAATTATGTCTTAAATACTCTTTTTCTCTGGCCATCTCAGTTTGATCAGAAAATAACACACAAACAGCGATGACAAACATCAGATATAAACGCATCCTTTTTGAAATTATCTTTGACTTAACGTTTCGTAGGCTTTTGCATACATCTTCAGAAGTGACGGTTAATACAAAGTTGGAGTTTAAATATAAATAATTTAGTGATCCTGTATATTTTAACTCCAATTTTGTATTAACAGTCACTTCTGAAGATGTATGCAGAAGCATACGATACGTCAAGTAAAAGATTATTTCAAAAAGGATGCGTTTATACCTGACGTTTGTCACCGATGTTTGTGTGTTATTTCTGATCAAATTGCTACATTGTCCAGATACGTGCGAGGATCACTTTTGAATATCTCACAGGCTCTAATTCAAGCAGTGAAACGTTTTCGATTATTGTCGATGCTTTGTTCGCAATTTGACTGCTCCACTTAAGCCAAAGTGCCTTCAACTTGAAGCTGACAGTTGAACTATGAAATCCTCTCATGTTACTGATGGAAGATGACAAATGGGAATTTTTTTCTGTACCTTAACAATGTAATATCTTCCAAATA
>NC_090890.1:45652230-45654730 GCF_036669925.1 Montipora capricornis | reverse complement strand
CACGTGAGCAGACAAGTACAACCACAACAACAAAATAGCCGGTTGACATTTCACAGACCAATCAACAATTACTCTGTCAAAATTTGCATTAGCTTTTCCCTTTTTTTTACATGTTAAGTTACATGTACCTTCCCCACCTCCCTCGTGATATGGAGCTCATTGCTATGTTCATAGCAGTGATTGTTTCATTTCTGAGTTTCTCAAATTCTTTTAATGACACAATCATTATTAATTTGTATAGGTAATCACATGAGGCCGAGTACTATTAAGGATTAATTGCACGAGTGTTTTGGAAATTTTCCAAAATTGCCCGAGTCGCGAAGCGACGAGGGCAATTTGGAAAATTT
The DNA here is from genome assembly GCF_036669925.1 of Montipora capricornis. Classification (NCBI taxonomy): domain Eukaryota; kingdom Metazoa; phylum Cnidaria; class Anthozoa; order Scleractinia; family Acroporidae; genus Montipora; species Montipora capricornis. The sequence continues at coordinate 45,654,383 of NC_090890.1, read as the reverse complement.
CCAAAACACAAGTGCAATTAATCCTTAATAGTACGAGGACTCATGCGATTACTTGTTTATCAATAAAGGGCAAGCCCTCTCTTGATTAATGCCCTCGATTAAGAAAAAAAATGCCCTCTGTCTCAGCCAATCAGAGCTCAGTAATTTTGCCCTGTATTGATGAATTTGATAATAACACTTCATGTTGCACAGATCAGGGGTAATGATGATGATATTTTCAAATCAGGCTTGCATCGCATGCTTGGCCAATTTGTCACTCACTCACTTTGGAAATAATATACCAAATCGGCTATTATTATTATTACTACTTTGGGATCGATATCAACTTGCTTGGTGATTTCACAATCTAATTGGCTTATTTGCCGTTATCAATACGACGCTGCTGCGTCACGCAATGCCGATCGCGACTTATAACTTTAATAGCTTTAATATAACTTGCGCAAGTTATAAGTGGCGATCACAGGTTATAAGTCCCGATTGCAAATTATAAGTCGCGATCACAAGTTATAAGTCGCGATCGCAAGTTACGCCATCGCAAAAACTCGCGTGACCCTTGTGGGCCACCGTAAAATTCGGCTTAAAGGGCAATTGCATGCTAAATTTGCTGTTTTAAGGTCAAACCTGGGTAGTAAAAATCTAAATTAGTACTATTTAGCTCACACATGGACAACCCAGTGAGCAATTCGACGGTACACTATTCGGATTTACTTTTTGGCGACTTTCTGAAGACATATCTTCTCCAAACTTAAAAACACTGGCCAGTTTTTTCAAGTTTCAATCTATTTCCATTTTCTCCATCCTTGGCTACAAACAACAAAGAACAGCTTCATCAGGGTACTTCAGTGGTTATTGGTAACAAAACTACGGCATTGTCTGGTCTTCATTGCGGATGATGCCAAGACGTCTTTTAGTGTTTAGTTAAACTAGGATATCGTGACTCTGCCCATTTAACAAATCGATCTATGAGAGTGTTTTTCGTATTAATGAATAATACGAAAAATTAATATTTTCCGTGGCGTAATGCTCAGTTGCGTGACCAGTGCTTTGATTGTGTCTTGTTTCTGGATATCGACATAATCACTAATATAAATCAATTAAAATCGGATCTTAAAAGGCTTCTACTTCTACTGGTCTCCTCATCTTTATGTTGTTCGCAAAACGATAAACAAAATTTTCTTGAGAGTCGAAATCACCATGGCAAAAATCAATAATTCAAAGAACGTGGTCTGGCTACAAAGACAACAGAACTGAATTACATGGCGGCCATTGAATCATGAACATCTGTAAATCGACAATAGATGACGGTGAGATTTCAAAGCTTACAAGAACTACTGCGAGGGGTTTATTCAACGAAATCCCATTCCGAAGTACAAATATATTGAAGATCCAGCAGATGTCGTGTCTTCGACATACAAGGAACAGTATAGCCAGTTTAACGTGAAATACCACGAACTTGTTCTTTCGGCCTCGCCGATCTTTGGTCCTTTCAGCGGTGAGCGAGTCCATTTCCATTATGACTGGGACAAAGTCAGTGTTAACGTCGAAAATGACTTGGCTTACGTCATGTTTTTGCGATCAGGGACTTCCCCGATAGAATTTGAGCGATTTTGCCTGAATTTTATTTATTCACGAAACCCGCAGACTATTTTGAGGTGAGGTAAATAATGTTATTATTCTGTTCGTTGTATTTAAATCACTAACAATCTTTTGGTTAGCGAGAACGCTTCAACACAGACGTGTCGATCCGAAGATCCTTCTGTTCACAGGGTAGTTAGATTTTGAATAAATTTCTAGAATTTCCTTAGCGGATTTTCATTCAATGAATTTTACTTGTTTCTGTTTTTTATTATATTTCTTTGAAGCGTTTGGGTTGTTTCTCCACGTAGTTTAAAGTAGATAGCACTTTTCGACATTACCTATCTTGATCTGCTTTTAACGCTACAGAGAATCAAATTTTAAAACGATTTCACTTGTATTGCTTTCGCAACGCCGGGTTGTCTGTAAGGGGCACGGGAGTTTCCTCAACATGCACTGTTCCTTAGGTTGCACCACCGATATCTGTGCTCTTTGGATCATATTATTATCATTATCATCATCATTTACTAGCTATTTACTTGTTTCTGACATGATCTTGATATTTCATATTTCAGCGG
>NC_090890.1:45619730-45647230 GCF_036669925.1 Montipora capricornis | reverse complement strand
TAACCTCTTCCTCCAGTCTTCGAATCACCACATTACGCAAAATGTCCCCGCAAAGCAGATGCGGATCTGAAGCCGATTGATTTAACAGTTTCTTTAATTCTACACTCGACAAAATAATCCGACGATCAAGGTTGTGAAAACATACATTCAGTCTGTCAAGTTCGTCTTGTGTAAAGACAAGCACAACTGAGACTCTTCATCCATCTGGAAAAAGGATCTTATTCAGTTACTCCTCCAAGCAAACTATAGCAGATGGTTGCTCTCGTCGTGTAATGCGTCATGTGCTCGTCTTTATACTGAGCTATCTAAACGTAAAGGAGCGCTGAAAAAGCTTTGCCCAAGTTCATCACTGTAGAGAGGTTAACAACGCGACGGTTTTGTGCCACGGACGGAAACCTGAAGTGAACATTTCGCACGCCTGGGCGGCGGTCTCTCTCAGATTTCCAAACTATTCGCCTCTCCTAGTGAAACGACTTAACAATACAAATTTAGTAGTGTGAAGACAAGTCAACTAGGAAAACAGCTCACTTCGTGTTGCCGTCAGTGGCTCAAACTCGTCGTGTGCTTAAGTGACCAAATGCATCAGTCTGGAGGGATTATGCGTCCTTAGAATGAAACTAAATCATCCACTGATACCGCTGGCAGCAACTTTGCACTCTTTTCCGCCGCTCAAGCGGTACTTAACGTAATTGTATTTACCTCTTATTCACACTCATCCTCCATCCTCCTTCCACTGTCTTCAGCTTTCTTTCCGCTTGTCTTCGTCTCATCTTGCGTTGGTTCAGCTTTTGAAGAAACTTGAATCAGATTCACGAGCTTGTGAAACCGATCACAAAACTCTTCTCTGGAGGAACTCCAACCTTTGGTCAAACCTACAAAGACGAACTAAAGAGCAACAGAAGAAGTGTTTTGTAATTGCTCTGCTTTTCCCTGACTTAGATACTATCCTGCCCTCTCTTTGGTCATACTAAACACGAAACCGGTTTTTTTTTTTCTTTACTGGGCTTAGTGGGCGGCGCTTGCATCCATGGCAACCATTTTGCGTAGGAATTTTAAACATTTACATCGTCTAATCTACGGCCTCGAAGATAGCTCGTTTTCCGAATAGTCTTGTCTACGGCCAATGCCGTGCCTCTCTCCGAAGAAGTCGTTTTCGTGTCTATTGCACCAAGGAAGACGCGCAAGCGCTTTTGGCAAAAGTAGGAGATTTGTTCTTTTCTTGCCCCGGGCCCTCTGCCGTAACCATGTGGCAACGGCCTTGTACACGTTTCTCTTGGCTGCATTGCTAGCTAACCCAACTATCATAGTCTTTCCCATTAAATTGCACCTAAACTCAAATATGTTTCGTCTACAACATCAATCTCCCCACCAAAAGCAAGCAAGTTTTGCCATTCTTACCTCAAAATTACGCTTTTTCTCTGCCGGACAAGACGCGCAATGTTATCAAAACGAGCAGTAATTTGGACCCATGACCGTGACGTGCATGAGAGGCATCGGTCTATTCTCGATTTTATGTCACAAACGGCTTTGCGCTCCATAATTGTTTTTAAAACAGGAATGCAAAGCAGTTTATGACGTGAAATTGGCAATAGACTCATGCCTCTCACATCACGGTCGTGGGTCTAAATTACTGCTAGTTCTGCCACGTTTATGTGGCTTGCACGACACAGAAAAAGCGAAATGCAGTGTAACAATGATGACATATGTTTGCATTGGATGGGGAGATTTATATTAGGAACGAAAAACATTTGAGTTTACGTGCACTTTAATGACTCCTGTAGAGAATTTAATAAGGCAACACGACAATACCTTCACGAATAAAGTTACTACAATGAGTGTGATTTCTACGATGGCAACAATGGCCAATGCCGCTGACCAATCATCGTTGACTCCTAAAGACGCTGCAAAACTATTGCGAGCGAATCTACCCAAGATGCTTTTCACGTGCTCACATTGAGGAATTTCTCCTGTTGAAAGGATGACAAAAACGCTTCAGTTGAGATTCAACATTTCGTAGCATTTCTCGAATTCACTTGTGATTGACTAATGGCGGCATGCAGTCAATCCAGAACAGCCAGAACTGCCCATGCGTCACTTCATTTGAATTGGGTACAACATTGACATAGCCGATGTGGTCTATTGTTTACTTTCCTGACGCTGATGAGGATAAAGCTGATCCCAGATTCTTACTCTTATACCGCATTCACACCAAAGCTTTAACACGTTCGAAAGCTGTTTAGTTAAACGTGGTTTAAAATTGTTTTCTTCATACAAGCAACTACCTGACATAATGTAGACTCCAAATTCAACACAATGAAGACACACATTGGAACTTACACGAACCCTACGTAAAATTCAGTCTTTCAGCCTTCCGTGCTCATTTTTATTTTGTTAAACCTAGGCCTGGTTTAATTAAACGTGTTTAGTTGGTGTGAATCGGGGATTAGGTAGTGTACATTTGCACAAACAATAGATCTCTCATTAGCTTCTCTTTTCCCTCCTTCAGCATTTGTTTATTCCGTTACTGTCTAGAGATTCATTGTTTAAAAAAAAGCCTCTTGAATGACTTTTTTAATGCTTATATTGTCATCAAAACCTCAATAGGGAATTCTTAAAGGCTCGTTTACACAGAGCGATTTTATCGCACGACGAGAGCTGCGATCGAACGGCGATTTTACGGCGACAGCAAATCGCGCGTGTGAACAGCCGGCGATTTCACTGCGATTTGTAGCGCGACAGATCGCAGCCTTGTCGCCCCAATTCGAACATGCTCTAGTCGCGCGATAAAATTGCCCTACAAAACAGGAATACCATTGGTTAAAAGAGGAAAATAATCGTGCTGCACGCTTAGAGCTGCAGGCTTAAGCTGCAGGCACGGCACGTGTTTTAGCGCATGCTCTTTCGATAGTCTGCATTACAACTACGTGAAATCACCAAATTTGAGGTTTAGATGACAAGTTGAACGTGAGCATGCAATTGTAGATTTTCATTCTTTATTTTTACTCCGTCACCACTCGCACCAATTTATATTTAGGATACTTCGCTAACATTGTGCGACGTGAAAGAGATGGAATAGTGCAAAGTTATATTTTGTGCAAAGTTATATTTTGAGGTGACATTTTCGCTGATGTCGCCGTAGCGGATCTTCGAGTCCCTATTATCGTGACAACACGTTGTAATTAATGTTACAGTGTTCTCGTAATTACTCGAGAAAATGAAAGGAATGTGCTAAAATGACGAAGATATTAATCAAGGCACGGCTAGACAGCTTCAACATTTGTTTCAAAATCCGGCGATCGATTTCGTTGAACACCGATGACGAAACCGATTGCCACCACCTTTCAACTGTGTTGAAACATGTTGAATCGATGTTGAATGCGTTTCAAAGCTTTTAAACTTTGCTTCAACAAACATTCAACATTTGCTTTGTTTTCGGGAATGTTGAACAAAGTTGAAGCAGTTTGCCACCGTTAGGTATGCGCTTGCGCACTTATTGGTCTCTCAAGACAGTATCCACTTACCGTGCAGCCTTAGACTGAATACCAGGCCTCTCGTGAAGCTTTGCTGAATCAGATGTTGAACCGTTTGCCATTCGTGCGGTCAACATCGCTCAACATCGTTCAACAAAATAGAACTATTGTTAAAGGCGTTTGCGCGTGCCTTTAGGAATTAATACCCGGGTTTCATGACATATAGCCAAGATCACTCTTTTATTTATGATGACAGTTTCGATAGCTGTCCACCATCTTTAGCAGAATTTACACTGATTGAAATGCCATGGAATGATAACGATATAGGCTCTAATCAGTTAGTTCAAACCGTTTAATAAACGTAATATTTCAGTTAATTAAAGCCTCAATTTTTACTTGGATTTCGAGAAACTAAGGAGTTGAAAAGAAAATCTCACCGTCTATGAATTCAAACCGAATTGTTTCGACGTGAATAAGTTCTTCTCGGCAGATGTGGTGTATCTTGACAGAGCAATTTCCTTTGTAATTCAAACTTGTGGCTCCTGAGCTAGTTGTCGAGAAAATAAAAGAGAACATCAAATCCAATTAAGAAGAAAGTCATGTGAGTAGACGGCCTAAGAAAGACTGTTCTCGGTAGAGTGGTCCTCATGCACTTTGTGGGTCTGTGCCTCGACAGTACACTGCAACCGGTTTTTTTCTTAGTTTTACCAATTACTCATCCCTAATCGCTTTGTGACTTCAAATCAAGAAGTTACTGTTAAAGAACACAACTCCAATCTTCGTGTCAAGAAAATGTCTTTGGAGCAAGCATAATTCAAGTTACAAACAAAAGGGATGAACTTTGAAACACTGTTAGGCTGATTCATTTTAATAACCTTTTTCAGTTTTGCCCATCCCCTTCTGTCTGGACTGTCTTTCTATTTGCCGTTTTATTCAAACCTTTCTTCGGTGTTGTAGTAGTAGTTACTTTAACGTTTCGCTTGATTTGCTTGTCATTTCTCAATCGCCAAATTTGGCTAAATTTCGTGACGCAGCGGCCCCGTTAATCGCCAAAAGCAATATTACATGCATTTGATTGGCTACCAAATCTAGCGCCTCATATGGGGTGGAAACTTAGCACTTCACATTACACTCTAATCAGTTAAGTCTGTTCATATATAAGTGCTACACGGCCAACGTTTGCAAAAACGTAATCCTTCCTTGTACTCAAAAGTACAGAACTGATATACCGATTCTATAATTGCATCTATAAGTTGGAGAGGCAGTGTGGCCCAGTGGTTAGAGCGCTGTCCATGAAATCTGGAGATCCCGGGTTCGAGACCTGTTCTGACCACTCGTTGAATTTGTTCCTGATAGTCCCTGGTTCAACTTCCCAGCAGCACTTGTAAATAGCCAACTGGTTTGCCTCCGGCCAGTTGGGATTCTTAACGGTTGTTGTTGTTCTGTTCCGTCCTTTCGTCGTGTTTCATTGGCCCTAAAAAGCCCCTATGGGGAGCGGTCAATTAAGCATGTATTGTATAAGTTGTAGCTTACCAAGACAACGGAAACTCCAGGTCCCATTTCTGTCCTTGGTCGAGATTTTTGTACATATCAATAAGCTGTAGTGTCATTACCGTTGGCTTACAGGTCGAGTTGATAAGAAATATTGAACGCTGAAAAGCAATTAGAAATATCAAGCTTTTGAATGAACGAATGATTAATAGAGGATATTACATGGCCGCGCGGAGATACGAAATTTCTCTTCGAGCGTTGAAAGAATATGCGCTCACTCGTGAAATATTTTTCAACTCGAGAAAAGAATTTTCGTATCTCCAAGCGACCAAGTAATTTTCTTTTCATTTTGTAAAATCCTCGCAGTACAACAAAAGATGCTTTATTCTTTTCATTTCAAAAACTAAGGTCTGAACTTGACTACATAAGCTTACATTCAGTAGTTTTTTTGTTTGTGTCAATAGTATTTAAAACAAGGCCAAGTTATTTCAGTACAAAGAAAAAGACGGACTCAGGCAACGTTCCTGCCTCCATTTTAAAATGAATTGTCACTTCGATTCGTGAAAAAACCAACGAAAAAGCTCCCAAAAGACTCATCAAAATCACAAGAAGCCACAAGTGCTTGACAGCGCGCAAAAATATTGTGAGCTGATTGGTCAATAATGATATCACATATGTGTGGATAAAAATGATATCACTGGCGCGATAGCGTTTTTATCGATTTCCTACCACTCGGTATACCACTAAATTTTATATTATAAAAAGCTGTATATTTTACTTTCATGCCACTTTTTCGGTTTAAACTAACATCACAATCAGTTCAAACGTATGATAATTTCATATCAGTATTCTTTCTTTCATACATTCACCGATTACGGGATACAGTAAGTAATAGTAATTGGACTAAGTGAAGTACAATTCAGGGAATAATCGTAAGAGTGTTTTCAAAATCGCGCTGATTTGAAATTACCAGTGCAGGGGGGGCGGAGGGGCTAAGTGAGACGACGAGCATCCCCGCCCCTTCCATATGCGAGTCCTCTCCCCCCCCCCCCCCCCCCAACCGATTCATTAACTACGATAATTACTTTCCCTGAGACTTACGTCACCCTTGTTGTAAAGGTTAATCCGCTTTGCACCAAGACTAGAAGCCTGTGACACAGACAGTTGGTTTCTTTGATCTAAAAAGATAGGAGCCAGTGAACTTGTTAGTAAGGAACGAGAAAATGATGGACGCTGAGGATGACTTCCGCTCATGTTTGTCGAAACGTCAGTCGAAGTCACTAACAACAGTACTTCTCAGGACTTCTCAGCCCAAAGGTCTTTTTTCATCAATTTTCGATATCACTCCACACTGTATCACGTGACAGCGATGTTATGGTACCATATGAAACACGGATTATTTCCAAACAAGATGCGGTCATCATACGTATTGTGACGTAATAAGTTATGAGCGAAATGATATATGAAATGAATAATATATTGAACTGCCTCACTACGCAATTGCGTAAAATTGCGTTCATAACTGCGAGGATCATAGCTTCACTTGATTTCATATCCGTAGTTCATTATATGATTCATTTCATATATCATTTCGTTCATTGATTTATTCACATCTCGGGAACATTTGTACCCACAAATGACCAGCTCCCAACATCAGTCGCTTCATAGCTCCGTTGGTTAGAGCATCACACCGGCATCACGAGGTCACGAGTTCAAACCTCGTTGAAGTCCTGGATTTTTCAGGTCTCTTTGCAATTGCTAAAATTGCGTTCATAACTGCGAGGATCATAGGTTCACTTGGTAATAAGTTATCTTGGCAACGGGAAAGCCCTGTTATACCACCGTTTTAGTGTCAAACCTTCTAATAGGAACGTTACTTGAAAGCGTTGAAACAGGTTTAAATGATGTACTTTGCGCCTTGCTCGGCGATGCTCTCGATCACGTAACCGTGATCTTAATCTCAACTCCGCGATCACGATAGCTGTTTACCTTAACTGGAAGTGAAAAAAACTTTTGCGCATTTTGACGTTGCTTTACATTCGACTTTGCTGTTGAGTTCAAAAAATTTCGACAAACTACAATCAAGAGCTCAAAATCATGATAGCGACACGAGAAAAAGTGCAAGCAACAAACGCAGACCAGGCTCCCTGTATTCTCTATTTGCATTAAAACAATGGATATCCAGTTCACTGAAGAATGATACAGTCCCAAGAGTAATTAACTTGCATTGTTTTTATGTAAACCCCCCTCCGCCCCCCCCCCCCCCAAAAAAAAGTGTATTGCATTATGGGATTGGGAAAATAGCTTATTACGACAATACGTCTTCGTATGCTGCTTGCCTTTATTCCTACGTCGCTAATGAAAACTAGCGTCTACAAGCTTCTCGGGTTGCCGCAAAGTTTTTAACAATGTAGTGAACTGGCTTGCACTTTTTAAAAGCCCGAAACTCACGGGACCGTGCGATTGCCAATAATCCCTCCGTATCTTCCGAAGAACGGGCGTTTCAAGTCACTTGACTTGGCAATTCTTAGCTCATAAGGAAAAGCGGTTAGTAGTTTTACGAAAGACTTCCGGATTTTAAGAAAGATTAAAATTATGTTAATGACAAGCAACCGTTCATTGCCTTACTAACATTTTGAGCATTTGTAATAAAACATTCCATTAGGCCAAACGCTAATGTTAAATTTGCAAGTCACCAGACTGTGAGCGTCATCGTTCCAGGTGGACAGCTGACATTTGTGTTGGCGCACGCTTGAGTCGCGATGGTAGAACTTTGATGCTACTGCGATTCTGAATGCGAATTCATGCGTCTTTCCCTGCAAATTGATGGATTTTTCTGTGAATTAGTTTTTCAATCAGGTGAAGAGAGAGAAAGGGGAGGGGGGAGGAAGAGACTAGTCATGAGTTAATCGTGAAGCTTGCACGAGACATGGATGTCTATATCATAAATAAAAATTCCTTTGAGGATTTAGATACTTTAATCCGATTCGTCTTCATATATGTCGGTTGATAGGGACTTCAAGATACAGGACATAACGAGACGTCAGAGAGACCGCAACTAGACAGTACCATTTGAAACTACTAAATTTTAAAAGCAAGTTATTTTTAATTTAACATTTGCAAAATTCCTTTTAAATGCCCGGCGAATCTGTAACGCAAAAAGATCAAACTTCAAGTTTTATGAAAAAACTTTTCAAAGCTTTAACACCAATCCGCCACATTTCTATAGTGTATAGTTCTGCGAATTTCAGTTGTAGAAGTTGACCAAACGGATAAAAGGACGAGACAGTTTGTTAAACGTAAACTTCACTCTTTCGTTGACGTCACTTCATAGCCCTAAATTTAAAAATCCCATATAATATAAGAAAAATGGGAGTAAAATTTACCTGCAATTAATCATTTGCCTCATACTTACCGGTGGAACTTCAAAGGCTGATTTTGGTTCCACTATTTTATTCATTGTTGCACACTGCAAAGCTACTGACATTTTCTTGGTTGCTTTTGCCTGATATATTATGGAATATAAACGTGATAAGTCATTGAGCCTCGGTTGGACTGGAACAAGCATAAAATTTAGGCATATGCGGGAGAGATAATTTGCATTTGAAAAGATTTCACCCGCCCAACCATCAGTTTCTATTTCATGTTTTAACCAGTCTAACAGCAAAATACAAAACTGGCTTATTGACAGGTAGATTACTGTACGAAGTCCTGGTCTTTTTGCATACTGCTCCAATTTTCGTAGATGTATCGCCGACTTTTATTGGCAGTTAAAGTCCCGACGACGCTAATTTTTCCCCGTTTTCTAAACTTTTCGTTTAAATATCTATAGTGTTTGGAGTGAAGTACTTTAAAAAAATTTTCCCTCGTAGCTTATCTACGCGTTTTAGCGGGCTTTTGATTTATACGCAAAAACATTTGGCGGAGCCAGTTAAGCCCTGGTAACTAATGACGTCAAATAAGTAACTTGATCGCATCTCATCAGAAAGAAATGTGCAAAAGTGTAAGAACAGAAGTCTTGTTGAAAATCTGAAGCTTTTTGTTTAGTCTTTGTAGAAATGTCGGACGACAGTTACCAGTTACTTCGGATGCCGTGAATGTTCTGACGATTCAGAATGGAATTACATTCCTGACTTCTTTGACGTCATTAGTTACCAGGACCCAACTGGATCTGCCAAAAATCAAAGGCCCTGCAAAACGCGTGTGACTATGAGCGAAAATTTTTTGACGTACTACACTCCAGACACTATAAATATTTAAACGAAAAGTTACAAAACGGTAAAAAAAATAAGCGTCATAGGGACTTTAAGGATTCTCATCGCCTGTATGACTGCGCTGTACGCTCTCAACCACGATCATTTATCGCTTTGGAAGGTGTTTGATATACTCAGTTGCAATGTATGAGTTTATGAGTTTCATATATTCGCCACCTTGAGCTAAAAGCCTTCTATCGTGTCTCTCGCTCGATTGGATGAGAATGTGCGCGCATGAAAATAAGGGTTCCTGCACTGCGATTTTCTTAGTCAGCGGTTACAGTTTTCATGAAAGTCATGTGCAAAACTTAAGACACCAACGAATATCTGCTAACATTTAACGAAAAACAGTCTTGACTATAAAGTGTCACTAACCTCATTATGCAATTCGACATGTACGTCCGCAAAGTGTGGGTCATCTGTGGTTTCAAATTTCCAATGTTTGCAGTTTCTTATGTCCTCTGAGACGGAGCGGAGCTGGTAAAAAAAAACAATAACAAAAACAGTTTAGTTTTAACTGAAAATTACTCTTACGATGAAAACTAATCGCCTTTACGAGGTTAGATCTTTCCGGCAGCCTTAATTTTGTTGCCGGTACAATATATGAAAAACAACAATTCTTTTAACAATCATTTGCTGCCCCTGGGACACAACGAGGCACAATTCTTAGGGAGAGTTAACTGAATAGAGTGTAATGTGAAGCGCTAGATTTCAATCCCATATGAACCATGTGAGCGTTAGCCCTAATGATGGAAATGGGCCCACACAAGGACAGAGAAAAACTCTGACCAGGGTGGGAATTGAACCCACGACTTTCGGGTTAGATCTCCGCCGCTCTACCGACTGAGCTACAAGGTCAGACGAGAGCAGGCCGTGGGAACTGAAGATGGTTAAAGTCACGGCAATGAACATGTACAAGTACAAGGAAAGGTTACGTTTATACAAATGTTGGCCGTGTAGCACTTATATTTTAAACAGAGTTAAAATATAAGAGCTACACGGCCAACGTTTGTATAAACGTAACCTTTCCTTGTACTTGTACAATTCTTAGGGAATCGAATTTGCAGGAAGATTATCTGGATTCGAATCCTTCCATTTATTTAAGCGTGAAGTATGATGATGATCAGCAAAAGTGAATTAGATAAAAGTGTTCTTATAGCATCGGTTGACTCCCCAGCACAGTCACCCGTTCCAGCAAAAATTAGCTGTAATGTCCCTGAAAAAATATGGCAGAAGCAGTCACGCGTGACATGGCTGCCCTGATTGGTTAAAGTGGCGGCCCGTATTGGTTTTCGCGCGGAAAATGTATCTAAAAATAAATCGATTTGACTGTGCTGGAGCAAGACCGCAAAGTGATAGAGAAACACTCTTATCTAATTAATTCTTGTGATCATCAAGTGTATTTAGCGCTGAGTCACAATAGACCTTATCGGAGCTGAGCCTGCAGGCACGTTTTCTTTTGTTTAAAACTACATGCAAAAGAGGCTTAAGGTGATTGCCTTGCTTTGCACCGCGCATCTCATACTGCGCATAACATTGCGACTTCGGAGATGGCGGCGTTTCGCGCCGTCCATCTGAAGAGAGGCAACAAAGGCCGCTTTTGCAGTTCAAGAGCTTTTAAGTGCGATCATCATAACTTCTCGGTTAAGAAGGTGTTGTTTTGGAACTCGCCCCAGTCCTTTCGCGCAAAAATGATCATTTTGAAGCCGAAATTGCCCCTTTGCCACCTATTTATCATCGTGTTGTGAAGAAACGAGCACGGTGACCCCCCTTTTTAAATGGTTTTATTTACTCGTAACAGGTACATAGAAAACATGTAGAAAACAGTTGTAGTATTTACCTATAAATGACGTAAAACTGCATGACACTGAGTGCAAGGTGATGACTGTAGCGGTCCAATTTGCTTACATTTCTTTGCAAGATTGAGCAATTTGAAATCACTTTCTTAAAGATTATAGCCCGGACAAACAAGCAGGTTCAAGTGTCAGTAGCCTTTGCTACATAACAACAATTTTTGCGGTTGATCTAGTTTCGAATGCTTCTCGCGAAATTCGGTGAAAAAACACTTAGCGCATACAGCGCGAAAACAAGCACGGTGACCCCTTCTTTTTATTGCATTTTTAAAATGCCCTGTGTAAGAATATCAATTGTGCCAAGTTTGAAAAAAATCTGGATAGTACGTCATTTTCATGGGAATAGCCCTTTTCACGGTTAGTTTTTCTCATTGCATTACAATGTAATCTAACGTGGGTGCGTGGCAATTTCGGGTTAAAACTACAAAATAGCCCTAAATTGCCTCACATACATGCTAGATTACATTGTATGTCCTAAGAGAAACTGGAAACAATGCGTATGCAAAAATTGGGGGGGGGGGAGGGGGTGACAAACAAAGAGTATTATGGTATTTTCCGAAGTGGCCTATTCGATACAAAATGACCCCTTAGCCTCGTTTATGCGGCAAAACCGCTGATAACTCCGATAAGGGGACACCGTACAGAAATCAAATCAAATCAAATCAACTCATATCATTGGTTGGTTTTGACGAGAGGGGAAGGGTGGAGTACCCTGAGAAGACCTTCTCGGAGCAGAGTAGAGTCTTGTTGGGAGGCAAGTGCTCTTACCACTGCGCCATTTCTGCTCCCCCACTGTCTGAAAACCGACTAAGATCTACCACGCGTTCGTCAACGAGAACGCCACGAAACATTGATATCATTAGTTAAAAGAAGAAAAATATTCGTGCTGCACGTGCAGCACGCATTTTATCACAAAATTAGCACAATAGCTGTGGTTAAACACTACTTGGGTTTGGGGCCTTCCGAATAGTAAATGGCTTGGTTTGGTTTAGCTCAGGTTTCATGTTACCCCTGGGGATGCGGTTACACAGTAAAGACTTCCCTCAGGGTAAAATGTAATTTCAACGCAAAATCTTGAAACATTGTTGGGCACAAAATGTTGCATACGTTTGGCCACCCTTTTGCGATATGTTGCAACATGTTGGCTGATGTTGGATCAAATTTGAAAACGGTCAAACGGTCGGTTGTACTGTTTTGGCCACGTTCACGCAACATTGTTGCGCTAGGGCATGCGCATTAGGTCCACTTCTTGCGCGCCAGGGGCCTGGGGCACATTAGCATTGACATGTTGCGTTGAAAATGATGAAAATGTTGCGTGCGTTTGGCCACCCCGTGCAACACATGTCGCAACATCATGCAACAATGTTGCAAGATGTTGCGTTGAAATGTTGCGAGCGTTTGGCCAGGCTTTTAATTAGACTGGTTGAGGGTTTTTAGCATTTCATGTTTGATTTAAAGAGGTTCATTTCTCGTGATTATTGTTTTAAAGTGCATGTGAGAACATTACTTTATCAAAACGTTGTTTTGTATAAACAACAAAATTTCCCTGCTTTTGCAATAGTCAGACTTTCACTGAAATGTCAACTTATATCCCCACGTAAACTACAAAGAGGAAATTTCATCTTATACTATGTTCATTCTTACCAAACGTAGCTTTTGTTTCACCCGTAAACGGGTATCCGAAGATATTTGTAATGAGGACAACGATAGAAATATTAAAGTAAAGATAACGCCTTTGCTCTTCATCCTTTCATTTTTCTGTCTTCTATAGCAATCGAATAGACGTCATAATCGGTCACAGACGTATCCTGATCGCACGTGCGATCAATAAGGGTACTGCACGCGCTAAACAAAGTTGCTGGTTAACCTTTTTCGGTTGGTCGTGGGCCTGTTTGTTCCTGACACAAGCTGGCATACCGGTAAATTCTATTGGGATGGCATGTTACCTCGATCGGCACATTGTCCAAACCTGCTGAAAGCATAAAACCAAGGTAAATTATTACGAAAGTAAAGTGGAACACGCATTTTCTGTCTGCTAACGCAAGTTTGAAATGATTGACTTTCTGAAAGGCCATAATCAGGAGCCTACTATCTCAAATACTAGATCTGATGTTCTTCAAGACGCCGCTAGCGCTTCGTTCTCAGCCCATCGTCTTACTCAAAATTGTTTTATACAATTGTTCCAAACCATTTTAATCATATTCCTCCAAATATGACAAATATGACTCGCATAACGTTTGGCCTAGCCCCGTAGTGAACCACGAAGTGCGTTGAAATTATTACACGGGGAAAGTCTAGGGTTTAGCTCCATATCATGCTACGGTGAGGGTCTATTCTCGCTGTTGTGAATGGTGTTGTGAATGTTCAACGTGTGGAACACACGTTTCTGGCTCGTTTCATAGGACCGCGTCCGTTTACCGCCTCCGCTATCCGCAACCACTAACCGCGTCCTCCAACGGCAACCGCTAAGCGCATCCCCCAACTGCGTCAACTAACCGAGACTGCTAACCCTCGTTCGCCAACTGCAACCGCAAACAACGCGATCACGACCGCTAACCACGACCCCAAACGGAACTACAATGGCGAACCAAGAACGCGGCTGCTACCCACGTCCTCTAATGCGGCTGCGAACGCCAACCGCAAACCTCAACTCCTCCAACTTGTTCAAGAGTGTTTTAGTACCCTCGATAATCGCGGCTCGGTGAATGCGGTTTTTCCAGATTTTGCAAAGGCCTTTGATAAGGTTTCCCACCCACACCTGCTATTAAAACACCAGTAGTAAGAAATCAATATATGGTATCCGTGGCAATGGTCAACTATTAGATTGGATTTCAGATTTCGTGACTACAAAAAAACACAGAGTGATAATGAATGGCCACTCATCTGGTTGGCCTGACGTAACATCTTGCTTTCCCTTGTTTATATCAATGACTTTCCCTTGGTAATTAACAGTAACTACGAACTCGTTGCTATAATAAGAGTACCTATATCGCTGATAAAGTTACATCCTAAAGTGATATCCACGGTGCAGATGATTGGTGTAACACTGACGTCTGAAAAGTCCGAGATTCCGCTCATATCGAAATCAAAGGACCCACATTATCGTAAGCATGCAACGGTTGTCTGATGAGCCCTTATCCGTAGTCGATCATCACCTTGGTTTCTGGCTCGAGTCTTTCCTTACTTGGAATGACCACATAAATGATATCTGTGGCAAAGCCAAAAGGGCTCGAAGGTTTGATACGGCAAACGTTTGGTTTAAATAATCCAGTGGGAGTTTCGACGGTTTTTAAGACCTTAGTGCGCCCAATACTGAAATATGGTTGTCAAGTCTGCAATCCTCACTTAGTTGAGCATATCAACAGTAGAGAGTCGGTTCAAAGGCGAGCTACTCGAGTTATTTGGGTGTCAGAGGCTGTGTTTTCACGATAGACGTTGTCTCGCTTAATTAACTTTCCTGGAAGTGGTTTGTTTGCAGACTTCATTAAGCGACTTAAAAATGATTCGTGTTTTCACGGGTAAGACTAAATGAGGAGAGAGCACGAAAAAGCATGAAACAGCGCGCCTGTTGTATTTCCGATTTGAGCCAACTCGCTTCAGTTGAATGGTTTGGTGGCTTAAATTTAATGAGAGTTCTATTGAAATTTGCCGACTCGCTTAACTTTAAGCGAGTTGGGAAAGGAACTGTTTTCACAGAATTTTCGGTTGTCACTTGCTAAGCGACCTTCATAAGTTTCTTACTTTAAAAAACACACAGAAACCATAATTTTGGGATAAGACCTACAATGAAAGGACCCGTAAAAAATATTTTAAATGAGTTATCTTTTTTTTTTATATCGTTATATTACTGACAGGGACGATATTTCCTTGCCATGGAAATTATGGTTGCCACTTCATTAGCTAATTTTAAAGTCCGGTCTTTTAGATCATTTGTGCCAAATGTAGAATATTACGCGTGTTAATGTGTGAGTGTTGTACTTATTTTAGAAAGTTAGTTTTGTATTGTCTCTTAATCCAAGAGTCCATTATCAATTTTTGCTGAACTCTTAATTATTATTTTTTAGTGTGTTTGATATTGGAGAGTGATCTTTGTATGGGAATTTGGTTTCCCCCAATTATTCTCCTGTCGTATATATCCTTTGAGCCTGTAATCGGCGGACGAAGTAAATTATTAAACTTACAAAAAACTTAAACTTAAACTCTAACAGCGTCTGCCAACCTCGTCCGCCAATCCCGAATTCTAATCACATCCATCAACCGCTTCCGCCAACCGCAGCCGCAACGCTAATCGCGACTGCAACCGCGGCTGCTAACCATGACCCCAAACACAACCACGAAAGCTAACCGAGACCGTGGCCGCTGCCCGCGTCCGCTGATGCGAGTGTGAACGCGACCAAGACCGTGACCGCTAATCGCGTCGGCTTAATGCCAATACGAACGCGACCACGAGCTGGCCGCAAACCTCGGCTTAAAAGGAGTTTGAAAGAGAACAAAATGAATCATATTCAGCAAATTGGGTTTGTGAACAACCGGACCCTGCTTAGAAAAGAAGGATCCGATAAAATCATACATGCTCGAGAACATGCCGCTACTTGGACTCATCAAGTTTGGTCTATCATCAAGCCCAGTTGACTCTTACATGATGCCCTCGTTCTTTCATTAGTTTGAGAGGCCGAGAATGAAGTGCTTAATCTTAGGGCCTGTTTTCATGGCGGGAGGGTGCCCCGGCTGACCGAGTCATGATCACCCGGCTAACGATTACGCTTACCTAAGGGGGATGGCAAGTGGGCTATCTTTTGAGTGGGCCACTTATGTCTAGGGTGAACAAACAAGATGGCGGACAAAAGAAACGTTTCGGCGGGAAGTTTAATTCTTTTATCACTTGTTCCGTTCGCGGCCGCTTTTTTTTTTTCAAGGGAAACTATTTTGCACTTAATTAGTCATTTCGTTCAGTAGATGTCAATAGGGAGCTTACGCAACGACAACGGCGACGTCAACGAGAATGTCACAAATTTGCATATTTAGTGGCCAAAGACAAAAGCTTTGCACGTTCTGTACGTGCGTTTTTCATTTTTGTCTATTTCTTTGTCGTCGTCAGTAAAACTACAACGTGAAATGACCAAATTTGAGGTTTGATGAAGGAAGTCAGCGTTTGAAGATAAATTTTCATTTTCTCCCCTAAATAAAGCGCCGCTCATAACATTTTCATTCCTGAGGGATTGCCATACCTTTCGGCTTAACTGCAGAATACCCTGCCATTTTGAAGCTGTACCTCTGAAGGGGCTGGATACGCTGATATGCAGTCGAAAGTACCACCCCTCCCCAAGTAAACTGCTAACTGTATTGTGAAGTGGATACGCGGATACGCAGTGGAAAACATAGATACCTGGATACGTGGATACGCGGACATCACACATGGGAACTGGATACCAACTTCGTGTAACATACTTCAAAATGCTCTGTCGTATATGAAAAATTCAAAGTTCCCGAGAAAAGCAAGTTACAAATATTATATTCTTCGTTCTTTAAAGCATGGAACCGAGACCAGCAAAGATTGCGATCAAAGTATCAGGCAAATCTCAACTAAAGCTAAGTAACTGAGTTTCAATCCCGTACTTAACTACAGAATACCCTGCCACCTCAAAGCTATACCCTAAGTTGGGTGGATACGCGGATACGCAGTGGAAACACCGAGCTTCGTGGATACGTGGATACGCACTTATTTCGTGGTTCCCATTATTTCTCCTTTCTGACGGCGCCAAACAAAAAGAGCGCTTCATAAAGCACGATGATCAAGTGAAAACCAATGATTTTTCTTAAAGCGCGATCAATCTCCTTGTTGATATGTATTTCTCGTCCGTATAGCTCGATGATTGGGTCATTTTACAGTTCGATTAACTTTCATTTACTACACGAAATAGTCCTCGATTCCTGATTAAGCCTAAGCGCTCGCCTCAGTGATAAGGCCTAAGCACTCGCGTAGAATTTTAGCTTTCATTTTGCGGTTCGGTTAACAACACTTTTCACGAGATCGTGTGAAGAAGAAAGCAGCATTCGTTTACTGATTAAGCCTAGTAAA
Source organism: Montipora capricornis (assembly GCF_036669925.1). NCBI lineage: Eukaryota > Metazoa > Cnidaria > Anthozoa > Scleractinia > Acroporidae > Montipora > Montipora capricornis. The sequence goes on along the minus strand of NC_090890.1, from coordinate 45,630,084 downwards.
CACTCGCTTCAGTGATTAGGCATAAGCACTCTCGCGAAAATTTGCAGTTCGGTTCTCACAATATACTTAGATGTTTACTTGGGGAGGGGTAGTATTTTCGACAGCGTATCCACGTATCCGCGTATCCACTTCACAACATACTACTTAGATGTTTACTTGGGGAGGGGTTGTATTTTCGACAGCGTATCCGCGTATCCGCGTATCCACTTCACAATATACTACTTAGATGTTTACTTGGGGAGGGGTGGTATTTCCGACAGCGTATCCGCGCATCCGCGCACCCACTTCACAATATACCTAGAAGTTTACTTGGGGAGGAGTGGTATTTTCGACAGCGTATCCGCGTATCCGCGTATCCACTTCACAATATACCTAGAAGTTTACTTGGGGAGGGGTGGTATTTTCGACTGCGTATCCGCGTATCCAGCCTCCTCTGAGGTGCAGCTTTAAAATGGCAGGGTATTCTGCGGTTACTCCTACCTTTCTCACATTCAAAAACTTGGAATAGTCGTGAAGTGATAATAATAATGAGAATTTATATTTTGTGATGACGTTCTCGTTGCCGTTCCCGTCGTCGTTGCTAAAGCTCCTTAATGTTAAGTGATGATATGATATGATATGATATGATATTTTATTATTTATGCACGGTAAAATCATCAGCTAAGATTACAAACAATTCTAAAATCTAAATTACAAAAGGTAAAATTTTAAAATGATTACAATAAAATACAATTACTATAATATTATATTAATTCTAAGGCTGCTTTCCATGAATGCCGTGCTTTATACTAAAATATGTCTTTAATCAGATTTTTGAAAAGCCCAAGAGACTCTGCTTGTCTCGCTTTGAGGGGTAAGCTATTCCAGACAGTAGCACCTCTATAGCTGAAGCTGTTTCTATAATAATTTGTCCGCGGAAACGGAACATTAAGCTTTCTTTCAGAGTCTCTTAAACTATAAACAGATTCGCGGTTTGTAAATTTAGAACATAGATATTCCGGTGCTAGCCCCTGAAGACACTTATAGACCATTGTGGCCAGCGCAATTTGTTGCTGGCTAACTAGATTTTTCCAGCCTAAAATTTTGAATAGCTCGCTAGCATTTGCATCAAAATTAGAGAAGGTCAAAACTCTGGCTGCTCTATTTTGCAGTTTTTGTAATTTGTCATGTAACGTGATACCACAGTTTCCCCAGACGACATTGCAGTAGTCAAAGTGCGGTTGAAGTAAAGCGTGATAAATAGAGCGCAATGTCGTGTGAGGAACGAGATGCCTTATACGTTTGAGGGCTCCAATTCCAGAAGCTACTTTCTTTGTCAGTTTATCGACATGGCTACTCCAGTTAAGATTATTATCAATAAGCTCGCCCAGGGATTTAGCAACAGAAACTTGAGTGATAGGAGCACCATTAATCTCGGGAATTGGAGGATATGTGAGAGCATACAACCTCTGCCTTGATCCAATCAGCATAAATTCGGTTTTTGTCATGTTCAGGGTAAGTTTGTTTGCTATAAACCACTTTTTAACATTTTCTAGATCATGGTTAAGTCTTGATTCTATGTCGCCTGTATTGTCACCCGCATATGTTAGGTGGGTGTCATCTGCGTACATCCATGGCATACAATTCGTTAGACAGTTTGGCAGATCATTGATATATAGCAAAAACAACAATGGACCCAAAATAGTCCCTTGAGGGACGCCGCAACTTAGTGAGCAAGTTTTAGAAAGTGATCCATTAATGGAACACTTTTGAGTGCGGTTGTCCAAATAGGACTTAAACCAGTTGTAAGAAATGCCATGTATGCCGTAATTATTTAATTTAGATAAAAGGATCTCGTGATTAACCGTATCAAAAGCTTTTTTTAGGTCTAGGAAAACAACAGCGTTTATTTTACCTCGGTCAATGTTGTAAGCCCAAGTATCCGTAGCCCCAAGTAAAGCCGTAACGGTGGAATGAATAGAGCGAAAACCAGATTGGCATTTACATATTACGTTATGCTTTGTTAGGTACGCATATAATTGGTTATAAACTATTCTTTCGAACACTTTGGCTATAACCGGGATAACGGAAATTGGGCGGTAATTGTTTAGGTCATCACGTTCCCCTTGTTTGAATAGTGGAGTGACCCGTGCACACTTCCAGTCGTCTGGGAACACTCCTTCATTTAATGACTGATTGAAAATATAGCACAGCGGTTTGCAAATAAGATCCGCGCATTCACGAATAAGTCGAGAAGAAATTTTGTCAAGGCCGACTGCCTTTGATTTTTTCAGTTTATTCAGCAGTGAAAATACTTCATTTGTGGAGGTTGGACGGAACTGAAACTCCTTATCCGTGCTAGTGAGATAATTCAGATAGCTGTTGCCATCTGAAGAAGGAATATCACTAGCAAGTTTCGGGCCAATGGTAGCAAAATAACGATTAAATTCGTGCGCTATTTCTGCTGGAGCTGTTACTGATTGCTCATTTACATTCAGTTGTTTCACAGACGTTTCCACGAAATTTCGGGAAGACAGCTCATTGATGATCTGCCAGGTTTTGCGGGAATCACCCTTATGCTCGTTTAGCATATTTTGATAATAAACTTGCTTCGCTAGCCTAGTCGCACTATTGACTTTGTTCCGCTGTCTTTTAAAGTGAACCCAATCATTAGGATTTTTTGATCTAATTGCTCTGAGTTTCAAAATATCTCGATCGTGCATCTGTTTTTTAAGCTCAGAAGTAATCCATGGGGAACCCCGCGCGCGAACACGAGTGGTTCTCAATGGAGCGTGCTTGTTAACAATAGCCAAAAAGGATTCCTTCCATTCATTCCACATATCATTTGGATTGGAAGAATTGTTTATGTGATCCCAATCTTGAGATGCAACATCGCTACGAAATTTATCACGGTCAAAACTTCGAAAATTCCTATAGGTTATATTAGTGTGACCCTTACTCTGTCCATTAATGGCTAATTTTCGATAGACATAGACCATGCTGTGATCGCTAATGCCAATATGACGCACACCTGAGCATAACACCTTGTCAGGACAGTTAGTAAAAATTAAATCAATCAATGTTGCAGAAGTTTCGGTTATTCTTGTTGGTTCTGTTATGAGTTGTTGAAGACCATAAACATCCGTGATAGTTAATAATTTGCGTGTATCGCTGTCAAACTGGGATGCGGCCATATTGCAATTTAGATCCCCTAAAAGGTAGAATTCAGTATTAAGGGAATCCAATTTCCCAATCAACTCTTCAAAAGGTGAAAATATACTAACAAGCGAATTAGGTGGTCTATACCACGTAGCAACAATAAATGATTTAGAACGAGGTTTGCGTATTTCAATACAAAGGTTCTCAAGACTGTCCATGCAAAGATCGTTGCGCACCGAAAAGTTAATTGACTTTTTTACATAAAAGCAAACGCCCCCACCTCCATATGTAGTTCTATCACGTCTAACTATATCATAACCAGAGATACTGACCTCATTATCGGTGATGTATTCATTTAGTTTAGTCTCGTTAATTGCGAGAACATCTATATCGTTACTTACGAGAAAGATCTTGAGTTCATCAAGATGAGTGGTCAATTTATTTATATTCAGCGAGGCCAGCTTAAAACCGCGTTTGGAGGGCAATACTCGAGAACGATCAATAGGATTTTGAGTCGGACTTCTCGATGACTCCTGACTGTTGCCTTCCAACGACGAAACAGTTCCCCGTGATGGTAATTTCGCGCCGCCATGTTTTCGCGATCTATCCGGGGTCACCCGTCACGAACCGTCTACATGGCAAAAAGTATAGCCCGCCTAGAGCGCGGGTGCCTAGGGCAAGTAGACAGGGTGCCCCAGAACATATATACACAGCTTACTCCAATGTTAGAATCCATAATCACAGTGTGGGCTAAGCGCGGTGAGAGTAATGTTCGCAAGCAAAACGAAAAAGATAGTAGTGCTGGAAGAAAGGCAAAGTATGATAGGCAGACCGGCTGGCTCGGTTTGTCATGCACCGGATCAGTTTGTGGGTGTTCGCGCAATTAAAACTCCGGTCGGACCAACACTAAGGGTCTTTAAATGACTGAGGAAAAAGTGCTGCCATTGTAAAAACATCTACAAATGGTTAGGCTCTCTGATCTTCCAGAATTGACGATAAACCATAGGGGCCGTCTCACAACTCTTCAAAGTTCATAATCCCGATGGAGTTCACGGTGTCGTTGTCTGTCTTCTGTGGTATAATCATGGTAGGGAGGGTGAACGCTCGAAGATACCAGCTACACCAAGCTACTTGAAAAATCCGAAGATCATAAAACATAAAATGACGACGATGATACGAAGATCTCTTGTAGTTTGGTAAAGGATCACATCAGTGCAAAAAAAGGAGCTTGGGAACCAAAATAGAACCCTTGTCCTATAGACGGATGAAAAACACGTATATGCTATGTATTTTAGTTGTAAATGTCATGTCTCGAAGATATTAGCTCTTGTAGTTACTCTGAAATTCGAGATGAAAGAAAGTTTATGCATGTCTATAAGTTACCTTTAGCAGGGCGCGTGCGTACACTTTGTAATCCACGACTCCAGTACAGTGCTTGCCATTAAGGGATACAATGACTTTTCGTAGAATATTAAGGAGATCGAAATCTTACGTTAAATTGACAAGGGCGGTCTTGAGCCGTGTGTAGGAATAGGACTGTCTCACAGGGGGTATGGGCCGACATTTCTCTCCCTCCCTGCCAAGTGCCAACTGCGTCTGGTCTAAAAGTGAGATACGGGGCGATAGCCCAGGCTGTCTCGTTTGGTACGACAGTCTGGCGTGATGTCCGGAGGTGATACGCTTTTCTCTCTTCTTCAAATATTCCGTTATCAAATGCATAAAATGTTCTGGCTCTCCGATACGTACCATAGCAAAAGAAGGTTCTGGTTATTACAAGGAATTGACATTTCAGTTAATTCTAAAGACATAAACGTAACGGAAGAACCGTGTCTGGTCTTCTCGAGAAAGAGGTGAGAGATGGTTTCATGCAGATTAGGACGCTACACGGCCAACGTTTGCAAAAACGTAAACCTCCCTCAAAACGAGTACAACACTGGTGAGACCAGTTTCACGAAGTGGTGTTACATGGTGAAACTCGTCCTTTTATCACCACTGCAACTGCTGCGACCGTTGCAGAAATTGAATGCGGTTCTACTTTTCGTGAAACTTGTCTCGCAACGGAAATTCAAAAAAGTTTCACGAAACCGACCACGTTACACGGTACAATGTTTCCTGAAACTTGTTTCGCAGCCCCCTTTCAGATAAAAGTTTCAACGTGCAACAGCAGCTTCGATCATTTCGTGGCGTCCTTGCTGTAAGAAATGATCTGGCCCGCCAGTAGCTCGCAAACATTGCGCCAACGTCGGGTGTCTTGGATCGGGCTTGTGCGATAAATCTCGTACCCAGATCTCTTGTAGCGAGCAAGGACGCCACAAGAGATCTGGGTACGAGTGTGCGTCAAACAATGCAGAATTTCTGAAAACTCAAACCGGAAGCTGTTGTTGTTGTTGTTGTTGAATTGATGAGAAGTGCCCCGTTCTACGTTACCGAATTCGTGGTATTTTGCATTGGGCTATTCAGTTTTGTCGTGGTTAATTGTTCCTGGTAAACCTCCTATATCATTTTATTGGTTTATGACACACTTTCTTGAAGCAATTATTGAATTCCTTCCTGGGTAAGTTGCATATGTGTTAAAAAGTGGATGTATGGGAATTTGTGTCAAAAGTAGATATGTCTGATAATGTTACTTAACTCGGCCACCTTAAGACATGTCAGAAAACGTCAGTCCTGTTCATTCATTCGTCTCTAAATGTGCTAGCGGGAAAGTTAAATCAGCAGCTGATCGGCCAATCTGTTACTGAAGACCGGCTTAGTAATACACACCGTTAACAAGAGCATAACTGGGCTTTCGCTTCCATACAACAAACAAGGCAAATCAAAGAAAGAGAGTACGTTAACACAACACAGTTGGCAGCTTATATTTTTTTTTACAGCTAACGCGTTACGAAACATTGACTTGGCCGGCAATGCGGAAGTTCCGCCGGCCAACCTTAAATGACTTCCGAAACAGTGCCAGTAATACAAATAAATGAATTTTATTTAAGTGTGAAGTGCATTTAGCGCTGAAACACTATAGAGGAAGATGAAGTAAACTCATATCAAATCAGAAGAAAACCGGAGTATCCGGAGAAAATCCACTCGGAGTGGAGAAGAGAACCAAGGGGTATTAAACACCACTGTGCCATCCATGTTCTTCTTAAGGTAAGGGTCTAATTCAAGTGCCGTACTCACATATAACGAGGGAAGTCTTCAATAGCAATGGTTGCCACCCTTCCATAGTTTAAGACCTTCCTGATCACTTGAGAGTTCTTTACCCGCGCTGTTTTTCCTTGAATCAGACCTCTCGAGGAGCTTAAATCCTACGTGCATAGTCATGCACGAGTACATAAATCTTAAGTCCTACTTAAATCCTACGTGCATAGTTCATGCACGAGTACAATGCATAACGGGAAGAGTTTAGCCATGTTTTCAAACATCTTTAATCCAAGATTCAATTCAAAGTTCTAGTTGGCTGAATGGGTTTTCTTGTTTTCTTAAGAAAAGAAAGTTTTAAATTCGTTATGCAAATCTGTTTGTTTACGCTCTTCAATTGGTCCTTGAAAATACGATTTTCATGGTCGCTTAAGCTGAAGCTATCCGCCACAGGAAAAATAGCGAAACCGCATTTCGGTAACACCTACTACAGATATTTTCTTCGAATTGATTTTAGTTCAGGAGTCCATGGTGATGGACTCTTGTGTAGTCTCATTTCTTTCCAAGAGAGTGTCTCCAATAGATTTCTCTCCAAAGTATCCTACGATTCCGTTTCTCAGAATGCCTTCTTTTACCTTTCACAAAAGAAACCGATACTTATGATCCATGCTTTAATTTCAGACGACAGTATCAACTTTGGGGGACACCCCTCCTCCACCCTTGTTACATCATTTACGTAGCACTGACGTCAACGAAGATAAACTTCCTGCCTTAAGCTGCGATAAATAACTCACCAAAGTCTATTTTGAGGCGCTGGTCAGTTTGTGGGATGCATGGGCTGTAGATAGCAGCGATGTCTGCTCTAAATAAGCATTTTCTCTTTGAGCAAGTCTATTATCTTGGCAAAAAAGGGCAAAAGGTAAGTAACGGTAAACAATATATGATATACGGTTCCAATCTCTCACAAATGTGTCCACCTGAAACGTTTATGGGAAAGGCTTAGATGTGGCACACCTTGCGAGCTAAGTTCAACGCTTCTTTGCAAAAGTTAATGATCGAAATATGAAGTAAATGATTTGAAAAGAGAGTTCTTAGCATGAGGTGGAAAGTACAGTTTTCGTCAGTCCACCGTCACCCGGCCCACTTAACTTTCCGGTTTGCATTGGAGTTCTTTCTTACGTTTCCTCATTCCAAGACTTGTAAAATGGGTAAGAAATAAACATTTCGGTGTCATAATTGTAGTTCGCTCTTTTTTTATTTCAGTGGGATATCACAGTAAAGGGAAATGAACAAAACAGAAAATGTAAGTGTTATGTTATTGTGGACGAATTTGTAAGTTGTACTAAAACCTAATTTTTTAGGAATGCCCAGGATTTAACAGACACTGTTTACAGGTGTCACATTTTTTCTTTCTTAAGAAAGTTCGTAGTTAAGCTTACGGAAAGTCTGCCCAGAAATTATTTTTTATATTGCACGACGCAGATTCCATGCAAAGAATTCAATTATAAAACCCCGCATCATGTCTTCCATTTGTAACTAAATATTACTTGCCGTAAATTTAGTTTACATTTCATGCACAAATCTGAACATATACAGGAAATAACTTCCTTTAACATTTTACACTTTGAAAATGGCGCAGAGTCTTCAAATAAGAAACTGGGCCCGATCCAAATTTCCTCTGGTTGTTATCATGTACTTTTCATTTGACGATTTTTCATTTTCATCTTCCAAATACCCCCATGTTCTAGTTAACTAGAAATACCATTGAAGTGCTCATTTTCCGTTGGTAAAATCATGCTGCAGTAGTATGACTTAGAGGGTTTGAAACAGGTGTCATCATTGTTGAAGTTGCCACTCTATCTTCATCTGAATATTAATTATTTTTGCTGAAGTACAATATCAATTGACTGCAAAATGGAGCTGCAGCTTATTGATAAGCTTTGAGTCTTTGCAAAAACAAGGCAAAAATACAAAAAGACACCTCATGATCGTTCTTGTTCACACGAAAGATTTAAACTTGAGTTGAGCACTTGGTTAATTTCTTGTTTGGACGGTAATATTGCACCTAACGATTGAAACACAATTATTATAACATTATAACAGGGTCTATAATTTACATTATTATATTTGTGAACATCTGCCAGTTTCTTAAACTATTGGCTCATCTGCTTTGAACGTTTTTGTTGGCCTTGACACATTTTCACACCATCTGTGTCCAAATCAGTTGTGCAGAGTGGGGTTGCTGTTTCTGTCCGTCAAACACAGTAAAGCTGTGAGAGCACCCCAATGAATGAGGAATGGGCTTAGGAAAGTTATAAGTATATGAAGATAAAGGTTGACATCATAGTTGCGGTCATGTGACACCAATGTCTTCTAGCTTCCACAAATTTTCCATTCCCTTGTGCAAAAGGGCTGTTAGGTAGTTTTTATCCCTATATCCCAAGTTAAATAACATTATATAGGTTCCAAGAAAATCTCAATCATTTTCCAGCAACCCCATCCTAGATGAGGTGTGATCAGAATGAAGTATATTTCATGAAACTTAAACACGGGACAGCCAGAGAGCCATACACCATAACAATATTTTAGTATTCATTTCATGTCATTTTATTCCTTCTTTCCCATATAAGATGTTGTAAAGGTCCAAAGAGCTCTTGGCAAATGGATCTTTCCGAAGTCGAAGAAGCCAGAGATTGTAGAGCTTGTGCCCAACAGCCATGCTGTTATTTTCATGGAGAGCCTTGATAATCACAAAAATATTGTAGCTCTCGTACCTGTTAGTCGCAGCTGCCAGCATATTAGAGGTCATTTCTTTACCTCCCAAGAAAGACAGTCCATCAGAGACCTCAAGGACTTCTTCTCAAGATGTTGTGATGGTACGTTGTTTATTTTATCATCAGAAATGAAGTACTTTTTTTAGGGAAGCAATACAAGTGATATATAGGAAAATCAAAAACTTTGAGGGGGGACTTGTAACCTCATTCTGATGGTTTATTTAACAATTAGACCCGCAGCCCGCAAGGGCTATGGGTCAATAGCCCATGAGGCGAAGCCGAATGGGCTTAATTGACCAGTGGCCCTTGAGGGCGAAGGGTCTAATTGTTTTAGTATCACCCAACTAGTCAGACAGAAAAGGCTAAATGAAGTTAGCAAATGCAAGTTGAAGAAATATTTATTTGGGAATAAAAGGAAAGAAAGCGTCATGCTTTTTGCTACTGGAGGACTATTACTAATAGTCCTCTAGTAGCGTAGCCAATCATAATGCAGGATTCGCATTGGTCCACTAGTTGGGTGATACTAACATACATTAACACTTCCCCTTGTATGAATACTAGCTCTCGTGTTAGTATCCACCAGCTGTGCTCTAATGCATGTACACTCAATAATGGCTCTTTTCCTCCATTTGTTTTCTCTCAGTTATCTCTTTTGATGTGGATATTGAGGAAGGCTTCATAAAAGAATCCTGCAACCTCAAAATGCACCTTCATATTTTCTGTGAAAGGATTTGTATCATACAAAACCAAGGATATAACTTCAAGGTGTTCAGAGAGTGGCCCCTTACGTTTTGCAGGCAGGTGATGACAACTTCAAATGGTGTCAAGTTGATCATGTCAACTGAAACACTTGCCTTAAGGACTCAACAAGGCAATGACATCAAATCAAAGATAGTAGAAAGACTCCCCGTCCATTCTCCTGGAAGCCATCATCTTCCCATTGGCTCATTTTCAGCATCAACGCATGACAGAAATTATAATAGTATTGCACAGCACTTAAGAAGAGAAAATCAGTTGTGACTCATTGTTGGAGTTGGATGATAGTTTGGTGTCTGAAGAAAACAGATCACTATTAACTGATGAAAGTTCTGCGCCAAGTCAAAGGCAGTCATCTTCGCCAGGCCAAAGAGATTTTTCCTCAGATGAAAATGTCTGCAGAGAGGATTGTGTTGATGTCCAAAGAACACTACAAGATGTTCATTGTTTTTCTGATTCGTGTCTAGTAACAAGTTTGAGGGAACATGCAACTCATCATGACAATGGGAATTACACTCAAAAGCTGCTCATGGAATCACAAGCTGACGATAAAC
>NC_090890.1:45599730-45614730 GCF_036669925.1 Montipora capricornis | reverse complement strand
CTCATGTTTTGCATATGTAATAAGCTATGTTCACAAGCTGAAATTTTAAGCTAGTGAGTAAATGACATCACTTTTCCCTAGTTCCAACCCTCTGAGGTCCAATCAGTGAGTTTGGAACGTGAGCAATGGCGGACCGTGAAATCCAAAACTTACATTCAAAGTATTAAATAGTCTTTGGATAAAAATCAAAGCTCAAAATTGTGCCAGTCAATTGTTAAGCAAGCTCAATTTCGAAATTTAGGAAGGAAAAAAGGAAGTGATTTTTTTTTTATCATAGTAGCACTTTATAAGTTCTCTTTTCTTCTAAATCTGCTTGTTGTCCTCCCTAAAATGCCCCTTGAAGGGGATGACTAAATTCATTAAGTCATATATCAAATATTAATCGTTATGATTGCTAAAAATTTGCCCGTAGAAAGTGAAGGATAGAGAGATTGCCAGCAATTATCACTTGGTACAGACATTCCCTTTCAACGTCTCCTCAGACATCATCATCTCACTAAAACACGACTGTAAGCAGTTTAAAGTCACCAGTGAAGACTACCAGGTATGTATGTATCTTTTAATATTTTTTAAAAACTTATAATGAACATTAAATTGCACATAAAAAATCCCTGAAGCTGTCCCCATTGATGAGTAAAATCACCTGATGTTAGACAGAGTAAAATCTATAAGTATCACTCTTAGCATTGAAAGGGTTAAAGGTGACATTGTCACTCAATATATATTATCTTGTTATTTGCAGACTGGGAGGTCCATTATTTGGGAAAAACTGTGCCAGAGGTCTTGGTCCATACTCAAGACCACAGGCACAGTATTACCCAATATCGAGCAAATAAAGTGTTTATTTTTTCCTACCGGATCGCTGTGAAAGGGCCTAAAATGTCTGTTACGTGACAGAAATTGATGTTCATGAAAAAGTCCTGAGCACACGGCTTGAAATAAAGTTGAGTAATGAGCTTCAAATCAAAGCAACACACATTCACATTACATTAAATAACATTGTTTACAACACTTTTATGCTGTTACAAAAGGCTTGAAACGTTGCTAAAGTTGGAAATCTCGAAGTGGCCCGTACTCAGGGTTCGGATGGGAAATTACGGGCCGCTGGAGCACTTGCAATTAACCAATCAGATTCAAGGATTGAGGATTCTGGACAGCTGAGATTAGCTGGAGAAAAAAATAACTATACAATCATGCATGCATGCCTGCAGATTACCTCCCCTCTCTCATACTCACAATCAAAAAATTAGAGTAGGCAGGTCATGACCAAAATAATAAATGCCATGTCGCAGTTTTGTTTTACTTAGTTTATTATAAAGGAGCTATCATTAATAAATTATGTGGGAACATTATCTACAGTACATGTATTGGAAAACAGCATTCTCTCAAGAGAAACTGACAAAATTTAAATAATAACTTGCTATAAAGACTACTTGTATTCTAGACTAATTGGGGCAGGGCTGCAAGAATTCTTGCCTTCTTACACTGCTCCAGGTCTGGAAATTATGTCATTTATTCGATAAACTATAAGGATTACACTGTCAGAAAATGATGGAAGGAGGTGTCTTATATTGCACAAATTACTTTCCTGTATGACTGTTAGGCCATTAATCTTTTTCTCTGCATTTCCACCAACAGGAGGTTGACTATGAAATCATTGAGAAGCTTGACCAGTTTTGGTTTGTGATTGAGTTTCATTTGCAACATTTGGGCACCAAAGCTGACCAGTTTGTTGGATATGTCTGCATGGAGCCGAAAAATCTCCCTGCAGGAGAAAAGTGTCCAGTAAACAAGAAATTCAATCTTGGCATCACAGAAGACTTTGAGTTGAAGGTTAGTCTTGGACAAAAGCCACTGATCAGTATGTGATACAATAAATGCCAACCCCAAAACCTTGCAAAATCAGGAAAAAGGGATCAAACTTCAACCCCCGACCCAAACTTCACAACAGTCTGAGGTACTATTGGTTCTCAACAAGTATGGTCCAGGATGCTACACTGTAACAATGCATAAGAATAATAATAATAATTAATAATAATAATAATAATAATTATTATTATTATTATTATTAATTAACCAACAAAATATCTCCACTCTAAACTTGTCATGCAGAATTTTTTAGAATCAAGAATTAATAACCTCACAGTAAAAAATATTATTCAAATTGATAATTATGTTGAGGTCGGTAACATTCCTATTGAATTTAGATGGTTGGGTAATTCATGATTTAGGGGTAGTTTGACTGTGAAACCTATTCATGTATGTGCAATTAATGTTGTCCTCAAAATTGTTAGTTTTTTGAGTATCTCAGCTTAGTAAAGGGTAGTTTCAGAATGTAAAATCAAACTTGTAGAAATTTATTTGACAACGTGCTTTTCGTGCTATTTCCAGAAGCCATGGAGTCATTGTGCAGAATTGGGAAAGCAATGTGCGGCAGAAAATAGTACTTCAAAATGTGTGATATCTGATTTTGCATTGCGGAAGGACATTTGTGAAAAACTGGATGGAACTATATATGCAAGTCACAACTGGCGAGATGTTGCTGGGCATCTTGGTGTTTTTCCTGCTGACGAAATAAAGTCCATTGAAAACAAAGCACACAGAAGTCTTAACTTTTCACCAATGGCTTACATTCTTTCTGTTTGGGAACAAAGAGATCCTTCTTGCTGCATTGAAAGGCTTGTCAGCATCTTGAAGGAGATCCAAAGACATGATATTGTTATGGATCTTGGGTTTCCTGAGGACTTAGAAAGCCCATAAATTCTTTGTACTGATGGGTTAGCCAGATATTACGAGGGATGAGCAATACTAATAGCACCTGTACGAACAGGTTTTCCAAATACAACTTTCTCTTTTTGCAATCAACTGTTTCAATATGCATATAAAATGGAAATCGTAAAGTCACTGTTACAAGTTCAAATTTCCTTTCAGACCTTGAATGAAGTTAGAAGAGGCAAAGTGTGTGGTTGTTGTCGCTGCTAACTCAAACTTCTTACTGGTACATCAAAGCACTCAAAAGTCTGAACTTTTCTGGTGTCAAAATTCCACCCGTCTGTATAACAAATTACCTTAAGTTAACAAGCCTCAAAGGAGAGGTTTTAAGTCAGCAATTTTCACAATTATTATTTTGCTTTTGGTTAACTTAAAAACATACTAAAAGACCAGCTTTTTAAAGCAAGCAGATGACAGTTTCACAATAAGTATTGGCTTTTTGGGCCTTAAAAGTTATCGGGCCTTTTGAGCACACCTGTATGCTGTGGGGCACAGTTTTGCCTCTTTACTTGAAACCAAGTCCAATAGCCCAATTTCGATATACACATTTAGAGGACAAAGACAAAAGAAAGTGGATGATATGATAACATCTTTCACATTCATTGCAACTTGTTTCTACTGTTTTTGTCCTCTCTGCCTCACTATCAAGCTGAATATTGATATTTCAAAAATGGCCTATTTAAGAGCCTGTTCACAGTTACAATTACCTGGTATGCAACTAATGGTTTGCTTAAGGTACTGACCATAAAGGCCAGAAAGGACAAAAACAAATAATACTGCTGTATTAACAGAAGCGTACCGGTAGATTAGAACACCTGTGAAGTCTTTTGAGTGATAATTTTTTTTACACTTGTATAGTTGATTTCTTCTTATGAGAATTTAATTTTTGTATATCTACACAAGGTTTTTGGCCATAGATCACAGCGAGCATGTCAGCTTTTTTAGCGACAAAAGATCTCTAAATATCTTGCAGTACATTTTTTTATTTGTATCAAATACGTGGTGTAACATCGAAAGAATAAACTTTATTTGTACAATGTATTCACATCGTCTGCCTCTCCTTTACAGTCTCTTAGAGAGAGAACAGGTTTTTAGTATAATAGTGGCCAAACCTTGGCTCATACAACCCTTTTGGCAATTCTTGTTTTAATGTTTTAATTTAGCGTCCTCACAAAAATTCTTGTAACAGGAGCCAGCTGATCCTTGGCAAAGCATCATGAATGCAAATATTAAGACAGCCAACATACATGGCTTGATCTTATATCCTCTCTGATAACCATATTGCCGCTTTGCAACCTGTTTGGATAACTGTTGATAAGGTTTCATACATAGGTGCCTACAAAGGAAACAACAAACCAGTTTTTTCAAACTGGCCAGATTTAGTGTTTTACTCTGTCTTATGCCAGACAATTTTTTTCTCGTCAATGGGTTAAAAAAACTATTTCCCCATTAAAAAAGTCAACAAAACAAAGTCAATTACTGTATGATAGCAGTTTCATCAAGCTGCAGCTTCTGGTGACACACACATGTAACAAGAGGAGAAGGTTCAATATCTAAATGTTACAGTGCTGTATGCAAGCATAATGCACATGATGATGACAAATGTTCTTAATTTTTGGTAATGATAAACCACAACTAAACCTTTGGAAACTCATTAATAAGTCACAAATGAAACAACCTATCAGATTACCAATAAAATGTTGTGAACATGCATTAGCTTTAAAAACTGATAATGCACTAAAAAGCATATTACCTTGTTTATCTTGTATGCAAAATGTTCTCTCATATTTTAAACCTTTGTTCGGACTCCAGAGGGACACGCAATAAACTACTGTATCAAGGTCATGTTTTATCGGGTCTTAAACCACTTGGTGTCACCAATAAACCACTCCTGCTTGTTTCTTTAACAGTACATAAACCAATTCAATGTCCAGTTCAATAATCTGACTATTAATTTTACATTTACACTAAAATACAAATGGGACAATGCAAACATTTTGAGTGATTTTGTAAATTTAACATAACATAACAAACAAAAGGAGTGTCTCTCTTTAAAAGCACAAATCCCTGGTTTTAACTGGATCCCTGATGCTCAAATTTAAGGCCATTGGCTGGTCTTTCATCATTTAAAACACGGCACACTGCCACATTTGGGTTCTGTTTGACCCCTACTCTCATCTGAGATCTTTTTCAGCTGTCTGCAGGATACATTACTTTGAACAGTGCAGAAATATTACAACTGTTACATTACTTTGTCTGCGTCATGCTCTTCTCCAATATGAAGGTGCTCTAGCTCCTCATCTCGAAACTTTTGTATAGTCTACAGTTGGGAATAAACCATCAAGAGTAAAGTATTATTATCATCATCATCATCATCATCATCATCATTATTAAAGTGCTAGTATGACCAAAAGATCAATCCTTCTTTTTTTGTACTTCAAAACTACCATTCATTAACTAAACACCAAGTGACCAAAGTGTTATCCCTTGATGTCAAAGACACCTGTATTTTCCTAGTTAAAGGGGCTTTGTCACAAAAAATGATGTAATTTCATGATGCCAAAAATGCCCAAATAGAGGAATGAAGCATTGGAATAACCACTTAAAACCGATGAACAACATAAAAGAAATACAGCAAAAGGAAAGAGAAGCACGGACGGACACAAATGGACCAAGATTGAAACAGATTGCATTTGGGTATTAAATCTTGAAAAAGTCAGCCCAACATTTCTCAAGTTTTTGGCAAATGGCTGAGATAAAGGCCGTTTTTGCTCAGAATCATTTTAATTGTGATGTCACAATAATTTTTCAGTAAAGGAATTCCCCACACTGTAAAACTGAAATCAACAAAATTTGTTGATTTCAGTTTTACAGTTTTTATTAGTGCTCCAGCGCTAGAAGACTAGATTATTAATGCAAATCAAATCAAATGATTTGAGGCATGAGGCACTCATCTGAGAAATGCTCTTTGCAGATGATGCTGCGTTAGTGGCTCACAATAATTAAGAGTTTCAAAACCGTGGAACCGCTTCCCACATTGAAGCCTACAAAGACTTCAGAATGACCATTGTATGAAAGATAACAGCGTGAAGAAAACAACTATATTAATTAAGCCAAGACACTAAAACTCAACCAACAATCGATATCAACAGTGACTGACAATCATTCCATCCACAGCATGACCATTCCAGGGGTGGGGGTAGGGGGTGAAAGGTACCAGTACCAATTAGCTGAAACAACCCAAACCTTTACAAAAATGGTAAAAGTTAAGAATCCGATCCGACCAACGTGTCGGCCAATGCGTCGGTCGACACACCACCAACACACTACCGATGCATCGGCCAACACTTAACCGTCACGTTGGTCGACACACTACCAACACGTTGGTCGACACATTACCGACATGTTGGTCGAAATACTTACTCTTAAGAATTTTGTTAGTTCTTTCAGTTGGAAGCAAGAGCAACTTCATAAGGAATAACAAAAACATGATAGGCAAATAGCCGCCATTCTTAACTTTTACCGACCACAAAAATGCTAACCTTAGGCCTAAATAAACACTATCATGCTTTAGGTAATGTTTAGGCCTAAGGTTTACTGTTAGCATTTTTGTAAAGGTTTGGGTTGTTTCAGCTATGGTACCCTTCATCTCCTACCCCCACCTCCTACCCCTCAGCCACTACCCCCATCCCCAGGATAGTCAATGATGCTGTTCCATCCATCCTGAAACAAACAGACGCATCGGCTGCACAACCACAACTCCTGCTAAACTGACCAAGAGGGTGTCCGACAATGACAAACTCACCACAAGAACAGAAAATTAATGGCCATTTACAAAGCATGTGTTCTAAGCACCCTCTTGTATGGAAGTGAATCACGGACCTTGTACTCAAAGCAAGAAAAAAGGCTCAACACTTTCCACCTACGTAACCTTCGGTTTATATGCTGCACAACAAGTTGTCAGACAGACGGAATAACAAGGTCCTCACAATGGCTGGAATACCAAGCATTTACACCTTTTTACAGCAGTGATACCTGTGCTGCCTTGGTCACGTTTCCAAGATAAAAGATGGCAGGATTTCCAAAGACCTGCTACAATTTATGATGAACTGGCCATTGGAAAAAGATCAATAATGGTCGTCAACATCAAAGTTTCAAAGATGTGTGCAAGAAAGACAGGAATTGCAAATTCAATTCATTTGATAGACTTAAAGTGGTACTATGATCAAATTTTCCCCCTGGATTTTTTGAGTGTATCCATAGAATTCCATAAAAGAACAAAAACGCAATTTACCGTTTGCAAATATCTGCATTAGTGCCGGAGAGATTGAAGTTGGAAGAATGGGCAAAATATGCAAATGAGATGAGTGATGACGTCATACAATCAACCCAATATTATATTGAGTATATCAATAGAGCTAACTTGGCCAATTTGCAGCGCAGACCATTGAAACTTGGTAGTCTAATAGTTCTACAAGAAACACACCTATGGCTATAAAAAACTCTGTTCCCATGGCAACTCACTCTTTTCCAGTCCTCACCCACTTGATTTCACTATGTTAGTGATTTTCAGCTTGAAAAATGTTAAACAAGGCCACAAACTCAAGCTGACATTTATATGCTAGCTGGATCATGCATATGAAGTGCTGTTAGCAAATATCAAAATGGATGCCAAAGGTGACCAGGAAAGCTTTTAATATGGGGGAGGTCTGGAACCCAGTATGATGCCATGGTAACAGAACTGTTAAGTTTATATTGTGGAGAACATTTAGTCGAATCTTACTGCAAAAAATCAAAAATTCCTGATACAAATTGGCTGAGATATCTCTGTTCATCATATTTGAACAAAACTGGGTTGAGAGTTAAGAACGTCATCACTTGGCTAACTTGCATAATTATAAAAACGTTAATATCTCTGGCACAAAAACAGATATTTGAAAATAGTAAACATCATTTTTCTTCTCACGCAGACTACTTGTTTTATGTTTCAAAATGGCTTAGATAGGAAAGATTCGATTTTCGTCAGAGTACCCCTTTGAGACTTTGAGCAATGGGAAAACCTTGCACATGATTGCTCACTACTGTGGACAAGACAAACCCTGAACAACAACTTCATAATGGGAGAGGAGAAAATCCAAAATCAATGGCTACAGACGAAAAAAGGCATGGTACAAAATATATCAAGAACAAAAAAGAGACAGTGTGACTGGAAGTCCAGAAGCTGTGGAAAGGACTGTCATTCCCACATCGGTCTTCACAGCCACGTCAGATGCTGCTTCAGTGTTACCTGAACCCAGAGGCACAGATTCATGGCCACTTGTGACCAATGGATTAAAATATTATTATTAAATTTTTGATCTCAGATATGGCAGTTCCGGCTTTCTGATTGGTTCGCTCAGTCTCAAATATCAGCTCATATACCAGATGACCTAATATGGAAACTGATTGGCTTTAATTTTCAAGTGTCCAAGCGTTCAGATTTTAATTAATAAAACTATAAGAAAACAATATTCCATTCATGCTTATTGGTTACTGGTTATACCCAATTTTGCCTCTTTGCTCATGGAGTAATTTGTTAAAATAATATTATTTTCATGAGGAATTCTGTCACTTCAAATTATATCCTTTTTCAAGATGACTAGATGGACAAGTCAGAGCTCCCATTATCATGACAAATTGTGCAATTAGCATGTCTCTTTTTGCTAGATATACATTCAGTGGAAAAATTCACTCAAAAGAAGGAACAATTGTAAAATATATTATTTGTCACAACACTGGATGACCCAAACCTCTTTCTAATCAAGTTCATTCATTGAGACATACATGTAGCTATGAACATGTATGTGATTAGTAAACTATACAACAATATCAAGAATAATGGTTCGAAACCACACGTGAAGCCAAGCTGGCCGGCCACATAAAATACATATGATTCCCTAGCATGTGTTCCCTTCCAAAAATAGACTATTAGATTACTGCATGATCAAAGCCTTTAATTCACTTACATCTAGTAATTGCTTATTTTCATCAGTCACTCCTTCTGTTAATAATTCTCTCAGCTGACTGGAGTAAAAAAATTACAAATAAGATTATGCCATTATCACCTACTGTGCATAATTTATCTATCACATGCTAATTATACAATGTACAACATGTACATGTGTCATCACATCTTGATGGTTTCCTCTTATCAAGGTACCTCTGTCAAGATAAAATTTAAATTGTATAACTTTGTATACAATACTTAGGCAGAGCAGTCCCTACCAAACTCTCATTAATTTGCAAGTTATCATCATGATGATTTTCTTTTAGAATGATATTATACTGTATGTACATGTTGTAGTTCAATTTGAACTTTGGTACAATTTGTTTTTGAACTGGTACAGAATATATTGAACTGGTACAATTTTAATTGTACTGGTGCAAAAACAGTGAAAATAGTTAAATGTCTGTTGAACACAAAGAACACACTTCATTGATAACAGCTGTTTGCCATTCATTTACGTTCAAGAGGTTACTGAAATAAGGTTTGCTGAGCATTCAGAGCAGGACAGAAATAGCAAGACTTGTTGGAAATACTTAACAGTCTGGTTTGACCAAGAATAACATGAGTGGTTTTAAGCACTAGTTTACACAATTTAAGCCTAAACACTTGTTCTAGAATGGTTAGCTTTTATTTACAGTCATGATGTACTAAACATAAACATTAAAAATTTATTTTAAAGTCTGTTCATTTAGTGTATGTGGTGACAAGGGCTAAGGATTGCTTCTTGGCTTAACATCAAGTTACCATGAGTGTATCAGTCCTTCTGTTGGTTTGGATTAGTTTTATCATGTCGTGTGTACAATTCATTTTGCAGACTATAACAGCAATACATGAATTAATATCACTGTTTCAAGAAGACAAGAAATAAAGTGCAGAAATCTTACAATTATTTAATTTTGTCATTAAATTAATAAAATAGCATTTTGAGATTAGTGTCTTGTAGATTAGTGCCTTGTTTTGTTTTTCCAAATCAAGATATCTCAATGAGTAGTATAGGGGAACCTTAGCACCAATCAGCAGTTTTTCATCTATAACCCATTTGCTTTTTTGCATCCTGCTGTAAAAGATGTTTTGGTAGAGAAATCTAGTTTCACATTAGCGGCAATACAAGGATAGAATCGCGGGGGTGTGATCAGAGTGTTAACTTTGCCATACTCTGTCACAATTCTTACATATCCACTCTTCAATTTCGATGATTTGACCCAAGAGCATATTGGGGTGAAAAGGGTTGATCTTGTCTACTTTGTTTATTTTTATTGCCACCATGTCCGAAATCTTAAATTTCGGTTGTTTTTGTGCTTGCTTTCTTGTTTGCTGGTGATAGTCTTCTGCTGTTCGTGCAATGGACATAAACTTATGAACAACTTTACAAGTCAAACGCTTACTTCTGAATAGTTTTCATTCTCCCATTTACTTGTGATTTGACGTCCTCTATGTGCTGTTCTTTGGTGTGCTAAGATTAGAGTGTCGTAGAGTTTACTCTTTGGGATAACAGTTTTTCTGTCAGGTGTTTGCAGTTTTCGGAGCAACTTCAGAATACCCCGCCACAGCTAACCACTATTGTTTCCCCTATGCGGCATCTTTTGAAGAACGAGACTTCATACAATAGAGCCTATTCTTATTCAATGAAATGCAAATAAGTGGCAGGTTATTCTGAAGTTTAGCCCAGTTTTCCTGGGTGGTATGTCCATTTCTTTCTTCACAATGTCTTTAGTTGTGACTGAGATAGTTTGCCTTCCGTTTCTCTCGAATCACTACTCGATTTTTCACTTTGAAATTTCAAGTATTCATTGCTTCATTGTAAAATTGATCTTCGATAAACATGGTTAGTCGTGATGTATTTCGCTTCTGCTTTTGCTTAAAGTCATCTAATCATTGATAAAATATTCCGTGATACACAAGGCATTGTCGAGCTGTTTTCTTCCAACGAAACTTGCGAAGTCTAAATGTGAATAAATTGAAGTTTGGACCGAAAGTGGTCTGGGATGAATAATAAAATATTTGGACAGAGAGTGGCCTGGGATGAATATTAAAATCTTCAATTATTATAAATTACATGTATCATGGTAAGTTTGCATGATCTGCTTGTGTGGTCAAGTGGATAAGAGAGTGGACAACAGATCCAGAGGTAGGGAGTTCAAGTTCAAGTTCGGGTGAGTAAAAAAGAAAGTCTTGAGTATCCTGTGTAGAGTCTGTCATAGAAGGAGAGGGCATAAGGGTATGCAAGGAGGGTCACCTGCAAAATAAGGGGGGATAGAACTGTGAAACAACGGGGGGTGGGATAGAGGTGATGGGGAAGATGAGGGGGGGGGGGGGGTAGGAAAATAGAAGAAAAGAAAGAAATAACATGTTTTTTTTAGACCCCCTAAAAACCACGCCCTTGTTTTTCAACTACACCCCAAAAAAAGGAAAATCCCTTTTTTAGACAGTTGATAAAAATAAACCAATACAATTAAAATTGTACCAGTTCAAACTATTTTGTACCAGTTCAATATATTCTGTACCAGTTCAGAAAAATATTGTACCAAAGGAACAAATTGTACTACAACATACACACTGTGATCTTCTAATTTGCTATTATATTTGACGACCATGACATTACTGCTTTCTCTGCAAGACAGGCCATGCATTACTAAATGTTCAAAGTTAGTTATCAACTAACAATAGTACATTATTTATTAATGAGTCAATTGCTTTATAGTGAAGTGATAATACTTGCTTATCATAATGTTCACTGATTGTTTCCTCCACTGCAACTGTGCAAGCCATCGCAGCTTCCTTTCCCAGCAATGCTGTTCCTGCACCTGGATGTGTGAAATGACATGAAATTAATGCCAACTCATTACAGGCCTAACAGGAACACTTTCCTCCAGGACTTGTCAACCAATACGTGTAGTTGCATGGAGAGTAAACGTTATTCTCTATTTACTATAAAATAATGATAGTACTGTAATATAAATGGATCCATCACCCTGTTTGCTGATGGCGCGGTATTAAATCCACTCTTCACACCCTAAAAATGGCAGTATATCATCTGAATGAATTCCAATCTTGTGAAAATTCATGTTCATACCTGATTAACCCATAATGAAATGGTGGCCCACCCTGACAAATCAGTAACCCGTAAGGCTGGAACACAACATGCATTAAAGATGGTGCATGAAGTGGACATTTACTTGCTATAAAAAAAACCACGGGGGGGGGGGGGCTCCCATATGGAACAGACAGGGATGCTTGTGACCCCTAAAGGAGACTAATCTGGGCGTGGCTTAAGGAAATTTTGACCCCTAACAACAAGTTAAAAAGAAAATTTGACTTCTGTTTCTCTTTGTGTAATTCTGTGTTTCTTCGTGGAATCATAAAGGAGACCTTGGCGGCTTAAAATATTGACGCTTTGCCCGGAACATCCTAAGCGAGACCAAAATCCAAAATTTACACCACTAAGCGAGACGACGAGCATCCCCATCTGTTTCATATTGGAGTCCCCCCCAGGGAAAAACACTAGTTAAAGGAAGTTTCATCCGTACATGTCAAATATCTGGCGGTAGTGGGTGACAGTTCATTAAGCTAGTCATCTCATATAGATTACATTTGCAAGAAATAACTATCCTAAGTTAAAACTTTTAAACAGATTGTCAAGTTTCCTCAGTTCTGATGTTCTTTTTAAGATCTACAAGGCCACTATGCTTCCTATCTTTGACTACGGTTGTATTGTGTGGATGGACTGCACCAAAAAATTGTCTGGAAAGCTCGACAGACTGCAAAATCAACAACTTGTAAATGGCCACGATGCTTCATATCGTTGACTATGGTTGTATTGAGTGGATGGACGGCACCAAAAAATTGTCTGGAAAGCTGGATTAAAGCCGCAAAATCAGGCTCTATGAAATATACCGGAACAAAGTAAAGATAGAAGATATTGTTCACAGGTTTTACCTGATAAGTTAAGAATCCTGTGGCTTTACGCTTGTAGACATTTTTGTCCTTACTTTTAAAATTGTAAACAACATAGATTGTAAGCTGTCCCAGACAGTTGCAGGGTAAACTAACTAAAAGGATTAATCAACATGGAAGGTCCCTGAGAGACTCTTCAATATTAGCCAAATCATCAACTGGTGAAAAGACTTTTGAGTTCTCAGCAGCAAGGGACTTGGACATGTTACCCAAGGAAATTAGGGAACTGGAAGGCATAAACACATTCAGATCTAAAGTTTATAAGTTTCTTATTGAAAATGATAAGTTAGAGCAATCATAGATACTCAAGGACTTACAGTGTAATTACAGTATTTAACCTTAATTTTACAATGTATGTTTAGTTATCAATTGTTATAGTACTGTTTTTAATAACTATGTACATTACATGTAGGTGAAGTAATAAATGTATTCTATTGCACCATGGGTTAAATTAACCCATGGTGCAATAGAATATAAATTGCTCTACCTAATGTACATTATACATGTCCATATGGTTGCCTAATGAACCATCTGATCCATCACATTGCAGTTTAAATAAAGTATTTATTAATATTATTATTATCACTATCATCATCATCATCATCATCATCATCATTATTATTATCATTATCATTATCATTATCATTATCATCATCTTATGTCCAATTTTCAATTGGTTTTTTCTTTTCTCTCAACCATGTTTCACTCTCTAGAAGTGGTTATTACTTGATTGTAAAGATC
This sequence comes from Montipora capricornis, assembly GCF_036669925.1. NCBI lineage: Eukaryota > Metazoa > Cnidaria > Anthozoa > Scleractinia > Acroporidae > Montipora > Montipora capricornis. Next base: position 45,601,217 of record NC_090890.1, on the reverse strand, counting down.
ATTATCACACCTTTCGATAAAATGCAGACTCCTGACCTCTGTGGACAACTTTCAATATTGACAACGTAAGGGAAATGTCCCCTTATTACCTAATAGATATCCTGCAATATTCCAGAGTGGTATAAGAACTGTGGGTCGAACTCTGTTGTTAGCTACAATCTGCTCAAATGTTTGAAGATGTTCCTTTTCTTGATCCCACATGTGCTGCCAACCAAATAAAGAAAAATTTAAAATTCAAAGCTGACAATAAGTGCTAACTTAACAGAGAGGACCAGGCCCACTTATTTCTAAGGGGTATATTTACATGAGACCAGGATGAATTCAGACCAGCATGAGTTTGTACATCAGCCTCCATGCATTTCTCTTTATGCATTTATGGAAGACCAGCCTGGCAATGAACCCAGACCAGTCTGACTTCATCTCGGTTGTACCAAGACGAAAAATTGTTGTACTGGTCTAAGTTTGTACCATTCTTATGTAAATGACAACAAATCTCAGTCTGGGACCAGAAATTTCAAGCCAATATGCTTTGGGATGACAGCTATTATATTTGTTAGACAAAACATACATGTATCATTTCGTCCCGGTTCCATGTAAACAGCTGCAAAAATTTCATGCCAGTACAACATCATACCGGTCTGAGCTTGTCCCAGTCTCATGTAAATAGGGACTTTTAGCAACAACAATGGCGATGGCAATGAGAATGTCTAAAATTTGCTTATTTAGAGGGCAAAAAAAAAATAGTTTTGCACGCCCTGCATGTGCGTTTTTACATTTTTGTCCATTTCTTTGCCGTCGTCAGCAAAACAACAACATGAGATAACCAAACTTCAGGTTTTATGGAGGACTTCAGCATTTGGAGATAAATTTTCATTTTCTCCCCAAAATTAAGCGTGACTTATATCAGTTTCATTCTTAAGGGACTACCACACCATTGTCATGTTAAAAAGCTTGGAAGAGTCACATTTAAGTGATTACAATAACACAAATTTATGTTTTGTTATGATGATCTCGTTGCTGTTGTCGATGTCATTGCTAAAGCTCCCTAATACACTGTACCCCCTAAGGAGGCTGGGTTGATGCAGTGTTGGAGCACTTGCCTGGGTTTCACTCACAGATTCAACCTGAGGGCTGTCATCTCTCTCTCCTGGATAATCCAGGATACTTCAGATTTTGGATTGAATCTCCCGATCTCAAGATTACGATCTGAAATCTCCCGATTAATCACTGAAGTTTCTCATCCATTTCTAGTGAGAATCAACTTTAAAATACTTTGTGTTTTTTGAGTTATTTTAATTTAACATGGATAGTAACAAAATTCAAATGTTCATTTTCCTCATCAACTCTGGCGTGAGCTGAACAACATAAAATTAAAAAAAGAACAACAATCCAAATGTATAGATTGTGTTTCATAAAAAGAAGATAACAATGATAAATACAAGAAAAAATTACATAGAAAACTATAATAGAGTTTTCAATTTCACTTT
>NC_090890.1:45589730-45592230 GCF_036669925.1 Montipora capricornis | reverse complement strand
ACGGTATCCTTTGAAACAAATTGCAAATAATATTATGTATGTGGCATTTACTGGACTAAGTTTGATTCATTCCAAGGAAAGCTTGTCTCCAGAGGCATTCCTCATAGTCAAGGCAAAAAAGCCCCGGAGCTTTAAGCTTAAAGTGCAAGGATTTGAATGGAAATACACCACAAGGATCTGTGTGCAACATAACAAACAATATGTTATAGGTTCAAGGAAAGGTTACTTTTATACAAATGTTGTACACAAGTCTTCTAACTTTTAGCAACAATAATAATTATTATTTTAATTTCATTTTATTGATTAAAGCAAGCTTCCACACAGATTCTTATACATGTAATATATTTTATGATTTGAATCTGCTTGAGCTGCTTTAATTAGATCTGAAATGCGTCAATTGAGGAGAGACTGCATTACCATTTTAACTATACGGCCGCTCTTAACTTTTAAATTTAATTATTACTTTCCAATATTTATCGTAATTATCTCTCAATCAAACTTGTTCATGATTGTAAAACACACAGTTGTTGTAGTGTTTGTATTTACATCCGGGATCTCTCCAGCGTGGGAACCCGGTGACCGAGTGGGCATAGGACAAGTGATCGTGTAGGGAACAGTGTGAACTAGGAGAGTGTTTTCGATTAGCTTCTTTGTGATTTGTGATCCATAAGGATATTACAGTTGTGAAGTTTAAAGTGCCTATAACCCCAAAACTTTTTTTTTTGGGCCGAAAAAAAATCATCACACTGAGCAAGATTCCGCAAAAATATTTTCATTTGTTTGAAACCTCGATTTTTTGGGGAATATTCAAAGGAGGAAAAAATCGCCTCCTTTTGAAACATTACCAAGTGAAAAAAATATCAAATTGGGTCTGAGTTGAGCACGATTCATGACATCATACCAGGATTTCTCTTGTGAGCGTGGTGATAAACAACTTGCTCAACGAAAATGCCCGACGTCTGTGTTGTTTTCGGGTGTCGCAACACTCCAAATCAGAAGGGTGGAGCAGAGGACCCGCTGAAAAGAAAGAGAAGAAAACAGTGGGTTGACTTTGTTCAACTGAAGCAGGCACATTGGAAGCCCTCCAAATACTCGGCTGTGTGTTCGAAGCACTTCCAAGACAACAACTTCACAGTGAACTCGGGACAATCGTCAACTAAGATTGCTAAAAGATGAAGTTGGAGTTTGTGTCCTTCCAACTGTCCATACTCTGGCTGTTCAGTCTGTAGGAGAGAGTGTAAAACACGCTGAAAGCGAGCGAAGCAAGAGGAAGGTGAGAAAATTATTGTTGTGAGAATTCCCACTTGTTCGATACACGTTTCTTTTGTACACATCCTTCTTATGAAACAATCGGCTTACCAGATAAGATCTCCTTCTAGATGAGCATATTTCTCAAAGTACAAGCCAACCTCGTTCTAAGGGTTTCTCTTCCCTGCTTCCACTGTTGTTGAGAATGAAGGCAGAAAAGAGAGACCCTGGGAGTGAGGTTGAGTACAATCCCTGTGTTTGTCTTTATTATTTAGAGGAATAAAGATGCTTTTGAATTGAAAGTTCTGATGTTCTCGTCAACATGGAACTTGAGAGAAAACTCCGAAGGAATAAGAGTACTGTAGTACAACATCATACATGTACAACTGCGGAAGAAACACCACAAGATAATGTCAAGGAATCAACGATAGTGTGCAAGGCGGTGCAGCATGCAGGAAGGTTTGAGCGAAGGGCTAAAGTGACCAAGATCGGATCGGAGTATCCTGGAATGACATCACTAGCCCCAGTCTACGCTTCACTCAGTCATACAGGAAAAAATATAACTTTGAAAATTCATAAAAATATGAGGTTTCAACCAAATGAAAAAAATTTTGCAGAATCTTGCTCAGTGAAACAAAGATTTTTTCTGGCCAAAAAAAATTTTGGGGTTAGAGGCACTTTAAGAAGCATATCAGTTAGAGGCTTTCTTTCGCTGGCAAAAAAAAATTCTCTTATGCTACATATAATGTTGTACCAGGCGAGAGTCACACTTATGGCAGTCTCATCTGTATGCATTTTTCTCTTGCAAATAAGATACTTGATTGTTATTTTGTAAATTGACTCACAACAGAAATGATTTAAGTGAGGAGCAGTTGGAGAAGCTGTTCAGTTCCATAAATGGGTAGGCTGTGAAGAAAGAAACCAATAATCATTTTGAAATTTCATCAAGTTATCAAGTGAAGTCAAGTTTATCTGAGTTTCCCTTTATGCACAATCATTTCCTCTCCTTCATTTATACCTTGGGTTGGCAGCCCAACACTGGTTGCAGAACAGCAATGATGATGATGGTGATGATGATGATGATAATAATAGTACCAGCAGCTGAGTGTCGAGATATGTGAACGAATGGAAGGGTATATGGTGAAAGTGATACCATCTGTGATTGGCTATTTAGGAGGAGGAATGAAAAGACTGAACAAGGATATAAAGGAACTGTTTTCTAATGAGAAAGACTTGGAACGAACAGCAATGG
>NC_090890.1:45564730-45579730 GCF_036669925.1 Montipora capricornis | reverse complement strand
TCGCACACACGTACATTGCATTCTTAAACTACCGGTAGTGAGTCTTTGACGTCATTTTCTCCTCGATTCAGCTCTCTCAAGATTTTAAAGTTAGTAATGGCAGACCATTAAATAGGAAATTTCCAGTTAAAATAGAAAGGTGTCTTTTTGAAATCAAGGCTTAAGACTTGGGTCACGTAGTGTTTAGTTAACATACCGGTAGTTTTGAATTCAAAGAAAAAGAAGAATTGATTTTTTGGTCACAATGGCGCTTAAAAGACCCTTTATAAACTCAATTAGCTAGCTGTTTTCGGAAAATATCTTAAAAACAATCCCTTTAAATTCCCTTACCTAATGTGTGATATGAGAAAAAATATATCCAGTGGAACTTGAGTTATTTTTAAAAATGCTATAGAAGATGAACAAATTCCACTTGATAATTTTTGTTGAAAACTTTTGACATCTAGCTCACCACTCCTAACAGGATTTTATTTTCAGTTTTGTGATTTTATGTCAAATGCTTATTTCTGGTCACCCGTTTTGATCAATATGCTGAGGCAAATAGATCAAGTATAATTTTTCATGTGTGGCCTATGCACTTTGTGCTCACCTGAAAACTCTTTGGAGCCTTCATGACACCACTGACATTATTAAGTTTAGGTTTTAATATTTTAATTAATTTCATGTTTTAAAGCAGTGTTTCTTTTTCAGGAATACCACAGTAACAAAGCACTCAATAAATTTTTCCGGCTACTTTCGACAAACAGAGACAAAGAAGGAAAAAAAGAGTTTGTCTCCACAATTGAAGGTAATACTGTAACAGTACCTTACCTTTGTAGGGGTGGCGAGTTGTACTTCCAAAATCTTGGCACTCGCAAACTCTAAAATCTTGATAACCTTTGTGAAGAGTCTTGAAGTCTCGTTTATATTGCTTTTATTTCGGTGTGAAGTCTTGCATGTGTCTCAGATTTGCAAACAAGATTCTCTGCGTCTCGGCGAGTCTTGGATTTTACCATTCATCATCCCTCTTTGTACTCCTGCTGATGTTTTCCAAGTCACAGGGAGGTGTGACCTGGGATAAATCATCTTGACTTCTCTTTTTTGGCCTTGGTTCCGAGAGATTTTAAATTAGGTTTTATTCAAAGTGTACGGTGTCAGTTGAGGCCTTACAGTAAATAGCTCAGACTTTCCCCATTGGCATGAGTGGACATAAGAGGGAAATTTAGATCTGCAGAGTGTGACACTTGGCAAGTATACTGTTTAATGAGAAGCGTTGCCTCAATTTTCCCTCTTCTGTTGCTTGACTGACATGGTGTCTTTGTCTTTGCCCCGACCCATTGCCATTCAGTAAAGAAAAAATGATGCTGCAAGCATTCACTCCGGGCTATACCAATTCTCTGTTTTCACATGACACCACAGCTGCCATGTTTGTGCCCCTAAACAAAGAAACGGCAGCCATATTTGTGTCCCAACCCAATCCTCTGGGAATTGAACTCTATTATTATGCAAACGTTTTCTTTTGTTTTCGATGAAAAACATGGCTGTTGATCATGTGAGTGAAAACCAACAATAGTATGGGTTTCATCAAGCAAATTCAGCCTCATCTTACAGGCTTGGGTTTGATTTGCTAGCATAGCAATGGGAGGGTTGGCTCCAATTGCCCATATGGCCTAAGGAACTTGAAAGACCATATTTATTTATTTACAATCTGTGAAAGTGTAAAACTAAACGAACTGAGGACTTTTTTATGTTTAAATATTTTGTGTAAATGTTTTATTTTTCTTGTATATTGTGAAAAGTGTAAAATCAAACGAACTGAGAACTTTTTATGTTTATATATTTTGTGTAAATATTTTATTTTTCTTGTATATTGTACATGATTTTAAATAGATTTTATATTCTTATAACATCCCATATTCTAGTTCAATAATTTAGTATGTAATACTACAAGAGAAGTTAATAAACTATTATTATTATTATAGGTCAGGGCTGTAGCCAGAAAAAAAATTTTTCAACTGAGGCAATGGCCATAATTTATTAACTATTTAATACACAAAGAGGAGTTTTTTTTGCCCTCAGGATTTTTTATATGTCATAAAACACGTGGGTGTTTTAAGTATGGGTAATCAAATGGTGATGAGTGAAATTAGGCAATAATTTCACGTGCATTTTGTCTAAAATCAAATAATTTCCCAAGCCTTTAGGTGAAGGAAATTATTTGATTTTGGGCAAAACGCAAGTGAAATTATTCTCTAATTTCACGAGTGTACCATTTGATTAGCTATTAATATCTTGGGTGACAAATTACCGGTATGTTCTTAAGACGTCATTTTGGCACTATAGGAAAAGTTGTAATTTCACATGTGAAATTATAAATGTTAAATGTGAAATGTTAAATTAAGGGTAACTTGTCACCCTTGTTATTAATGGATTAAAATACTTGTCCATGTTCAATAGCCATTTTGACCAATCGTGATGGAAAGAAGAATAATATTATTCTTTCTTGAAAGCCGATCTACATGTAGCTAAATAGACCAGATTCGTATGGAGCTAGCTTGCAATGGAGGCTAATGCTGGGGAATCTTTTCAAATGCAAATACTTTTTAATATATTCCCCTGCATTAGCCTCCATTGCAAGCTAGTTCCAGTCCAATACCGAAGAATACGAATATGGTCTATTCGCCTGGGAATCAAAGAACACCCTGAACAATGAAGGACAACTAATTACCTAGTGTTGCACAAGAAGACGCATCAGTCCAGTTCACCTGGGAATTGAAGAAATGTCATTCATGCAATTTATAAAAATTTTATTCACGTTAGCCGCAAAGCGTAAAAGAACCTTCACAAGAGCAATGTTCCTCCAAGGTCGAAAATTCAAAATTCAGTCATCGGAGTCATGAAATGCAAATGAACACGAAGCCACTAGTGCCATTATATAATGCTTCATGTTCATTTGCGTTCCATTGTTCATCTCTTTACCCTGCTATTACCCTGGGGCCACGTTCAAATCCCTCCCCGGGCTTTTAGGTTTGTTGGGTAAATTACTAAGTACAACAACTTACTCACGTTTCTGGAGAAATTTATCCGATTGGTCAAAACTGCTATTGAATATGGATGAGTATTTCAGTAAATTATCTTCGTAGATATTTAGGGTGTTTTTGATGCCTACATTTAAAGAAAGCACTGGGATCCCCATTATTTTAAAAAAATCGCAGAAAAGAAATGAGTAAGGCAAGTGCCTTGGATTGCCTCGTACTGGCTATGGCCATGGAGGTAGAGGTGTGCTTGGAAACAGAGTTTAATAGTGGTGGTCAATTTGCGCAGTTTGTGCAGGTTATGATGGCACGAAGCCAATAGGCCATTTCCGAGTTCATGTCTGCCTCCTCTTCAAAGCGAGTCTAAGTGCGAAGTTTTTTTGATAGTAATTAGTTCTACTTAACATATGAATAAAAACTAATTTTCACAACAAAACCTTCGCACTTAGACTCGCTTTGAAGATGAGGCAAGCAAGAACTTGGAAATGGCCTATTTATTTGCACCGACCTCTTTTTAATCAACTGTGTCCTTTTATCAGCTTATGATTATCCGTTCTATGGCACTCAGTGGCATCCAGAGAAAAATTCTTTTGAGTGGACGTCTAGAGAGGCCATAAATCATTCAAAGGAGGCAGTTCTTGTAACTCAGTACATGGCGAATTTCTTTGTCAACCAAGGTGAGTTTGCAGGACTGCTGCTCAAGAAAAGATATGAATTTTAAAAACAATGATGATGATAGAACGAATATGAAGACTGCTAATTTCTCTGAGCAAAGAGTTAAATGGTTCAAACCGAATTTCACTATTCCGCCTTTGCAATTTCCTCTTTTTTCCACTGCATCGACACTGCAGACGTAGCTTAATTAGCCTGCTCTAGGCCCTCAGATAGTGGAGGTAAAAGCCTTGCCTGTCACTTCCCTGCTAAGTGGTGTCTATGTGCATAGTCTTCTGTAGGTATTTTGTTAGGCTTGAGGGGGTTGGGGTAATGCGTTGATTTCTCTGGAGCACACAGCAGAATACTTAATTAACCTGCAATGGCTTCGACGTCATTGTAACGCAGATGGCATTTTAGTGGATCTTTAAACAAACTATACCCTTATGGAGCTCAAGAATGGAACGTCAATTGGATAAACAAGATAGACGGTGAAAAATAAATATATGGAATCTTAAAAGCGACGAGTAATGGACTTCGACAACAATCTTCCGCCCGTGGAGCCGAAATCAAAGTGACCTGTATTTCTAATTTTTTGCCAAGAGTGGTGTTATGTACAACACTGAAACCAAATGGAAATTTCTCTGGTGACGTATGGGTTCAACAAAGACAGAAGGAATCGAACACCTTAAGTGGATCTGTGATCTCTGTTGGCTGGCTTTTTGTATTTATTTGTACTCAACTCTGCACAGTCTGGAAATTTCACTAATTCTTGTTAACCTTCAATGGCGTCGAACGTCAATGTAACGCGAATGGCGTTTTAGTGGATCTTTAAGCAAAATGTACCCTCATGGAGCTCAAGAATGAAACGTCAATTAGATGAACAAGACAGGCGGTGAAAAATAAATATCTGAAATCTTTAAAGCGACGAGTAATGGTCTTCGACAACAATTTCATTTTTCGTCGTTGGATATCAAGTGAACTTTGTTTCTAATATTTTACTAACTTGGTATTATATCTAACACTGAAATCAAATGGCATTTTTTTATGGATTTAACAAACATTGAAGGAATCGAACGCCTTGAAGGCATCACAGTGTTTACTGAAGTCGCATCGAAGTTGTCTGGCAATTTGTTTCAATTGTTGTTTGTTTCAATAAATTATAATGAATTTGAATTATTTTGGGTACATTTCTTTAACTTTCTCTGCGAAACACGACATAAAATAAGCAGGGTTAAAGTATTCAGAATCTTGCTCTCTCTGTGAATCCTAACCCTTTGTTACTAATTCATGGTCTGGATCATTTGACTGAATTTTGAAACTCACTTATATCTCAATGTCAGTAACACAGCATGAGCATGTATTTCTAGGTGACGTTTTCGATAGCACTGCCGTCATGTTTTTGTTGACTCAAACTGACCGTTTTCCATAATTTCGGCTTTGGACAACCTTTCTCCAAACAGCTGTATACGATTATCATTATTTCATGACATTGACAGTTGGAAAGGAATTCTGGGAATTCAACATTTTTCTTCTAAAATTATACCCAGATATCCGGACTCGGGACTCGAACCTACGATTATTAGCTTACCTGTCACCGCTCCTAACCACTAAACCACCGAGTCGCCGCTTGATCCGATAAAATTTTTAGACACAATAATCTACTTTATTTGTCATAACACCAGGCTGTAAACATGCGCTAACACTCGCTAACAAATTATTTTACACAACTAACGAGAAGGTCAGGCCACACTTAAAACAAAGCTAACCGTTTTAAAATCTGCGCTTAGGCTTAATTATTGAATTATAGTGATCCTATTCTAGATGCAAGGCAACAAATAACAAATATTAAAGAAACTTTGTGACTTGTTCATCGTGGTCTAGTGAACAGAAGCTGTTCCTATAAGCCGAAGCTCCGTGTTCAAATCATGTCCAGGGACTACTTTTACTTTTCTTTTTATCTGCTACCACAAGTCCTGGGACTTAGACCACTGTATATGGCATGTAATTATGATTTTCATATACTCAACGCTGGGTGATATTATATGATCATCGTAATTCCACTCTCGAAAACTTGTTGCGCGGAAAGTGGAAAGTGCGCCAAAAACTGAGGATTGGTAACTAAAGCCATCCCCGAGGTCTCCCGACACTACAAATTTGAGTTTTCGTATGTCGGGAATGATCGCTGGTGATCGCTAAAATGTGAGGCACGCTTCCTTGAAACGCTTCCTATTTCCCGATTCGTCCCCGACCATCCCAGATTATCGGGGATGTCTACGATTTATGGTTTTATTAGTCGGCAAAATCTGGGACGGTCGGGAAACTGCGAAATGCCCAGTCGTCTGGGATTTTCTTGACATATGGGAACTAGGCGTTAACAAGAACCACAAAAGTGCAGCCAAAGGCATTTTTGCCTTCTGCACCCATGGGTGGAGAGAATGGAAATAGAATTAGCTACTTTTTCCGAGTTTTGTCCCAACAAAAACAAAATAAATGAAATTATCTTGAGGGTTCAACTCCCGAGTATCCTCTACTCACCATGTGAGAGTGCACCATTCGATAATTTGAATCCAAGCGGTTTAGCGGGACAATAATTTTTACTAGAACCGACTTTCTGGCCTCTTATATAGCGCAGTGGTAGAGCGTTTTTCCGGGTATCCCCAAATCACTAAGAACCTGTAGCTGCCTCGTTCCCAGACGTCTCTCTTTTTTTCAAGGAACAAGAGCGCGCGCAAAGGACCAAGGGAAGGGGAAAAGGCGAGCTTTTCTGTAGCTTTGGAGACACGTTCTGTGATTGGAGAACGAAACAGTATATAGGGACAAAGATATAGTAGTGAGGCCTTCCAGGTTCCTTCCACGGGTTTTGGGGAATAAGAGAACATGGCTAATTTGAACTGGGAAACAGGGAAAAAAGAACAAAATATCTTAGGAACAAGGAAAGATAAACAATTGTAGGGAGTCAAAAAGCTGGGAACAAGGGAACACAAGCAAATGTTTAAAGGGAAAAAGGACTTCCCCCCCCCCCCCCTGCTTCCTTGCTGGGAGGGCCTTAGCAGTCTGGAATAGCTACAAGGATTACTCCAAACCAACATCAAAAAATGCATCTCTTCATCCAAAAAAGGACCTTATCTTTTCCGTTTTTTTTTTTAATTTTTCTTTGCAGCTCGTCTCAGCGGCCATCATTTTCCAAACAAGCAGGAAGAAGACGATGCATTAATTTATAAATACAGCCCTGTCTACTGCTATCCAGAGTTAACCGATTATGAACAGTGCTACGTATTTCAAAAACGTGCGCGATGAATGAGAACATTAGGGAACGTCGACATAGACGTGACGTCATCACGCTCGTATTACTTAGTGTCTTCTGTATTTTTAATCTTGAAGGTACGAAGTTTGAAAATTTGGGCAAAAGTACTGTCTGCAATGTGAAAATTGCACTTCGCGCTTTGCCATTTCTCTATAAGGGGTGGCGAATGGTACCTCGAAAATTTTAGCAGGATCTCGAAATCTCGAAAGCGTTTTTGATAAGTCTCGAAGTCTCGTTTTTGCATGGTTTGTTTTTACCCTTTTTGAATCTCGAAACTTTTTACCAAGGAGTCTCGGGCTCGGATTTTTAACTAGGATCTCGGCGAGCCTCGGATTTTACCATTCGCCACCCCTTCTGTATGCAGCACAATGATTACGAATCACAGCCCCTCAGAGACAGAGGATTGAAAAAAAAAAAATGAAGCAGAGGGAAGGGGAGTTCAATTCCTTTATTTTGCAGTTAGACAATGATAAGTATACTTTGTTGTTTTTTTTTTTACAGAAATAAAGGCCTTTACACTACTGCTTGGTATAACATCTTTCAGAAAAATCCCGTTAGGTAGCCGAGACCGCACCTTTGTAACAAAAAAGTTCCTAATCGGGGGTGGAAGCTGAATAATTGGTCCTCGATTATTCATTATTCTTTGTGTGTTTAGTTCGGATTATTAATTATTCTTTTTAAATTTTTGTAGGTTATTCATTATTCATTATTATTCATTATTCCACTGGCACATTAACTGCGTTATTCAATATTCCGGCGTTTTCAGACCCAATTATTCATTATTCATTTTTTATTTATACTCGTTATTCATTATTCATTATTCAGCTTCCACCCCCGATTCCTAACCCTCCACCTCAAATACTTATGTGACTTGTGAGTCAGTGCTTATGTTCCCATGGACTCTGAAGCGCGCTCATTATTCAGTTTTGTATAAGCAAAATATTGCAAGATCAAATCCACAGGTATAAATCAGGCATTTCGACGTTTATTTTTATCCTTACAACAATCAGGACCAAAACAAGTAACAAGGTAGCGTGTAGCGTCGTTACTTCGTGTGAATGAACACAGGTATCATCGACATCTACACGTTCCAGCAATCGGCAAAGTCCTGTTTTTGCCTAGGTGGCCAAGCATTTTTGACGACATCACACCAAACCAGCCAATTCTGCTGGAGAGGGCAGGACAGCCACAACACCGGGGACTCCCTACTCTTATCGACTGGTGTGTTGGTTCTTTAACGTCCCACAGGGAAGATATTTGTGAGACGGGGCCTACGGTTTGTACACCTGTTTGTAGTCCTTATCCGAGAATACTTGAAAGTCAAACCATTTGCAGATGAAATTATAAAGACAGCACTTTCTCCTCAGTTATTTTAAGATTCTGAGTATTGATCCTGCCGGGTATTTAAACCCGCAACGTCACGCATGACAGCCCGATGCTCAACCATCAACTGTATCTCTCGGCTTCAGAATCACATGACTGAAAATGACTGAAAGGGTGGAAAGTAGGAACAGGGTACCCAGCCAAAACAAAGAAGGCTCCTTTGTCAACATGAAAATTCTTACTCTAGCTTGACTCTCTCTCCTTTGAGAGCATCCGAGCATAACAGGTAAAAATGAGCTAAAATTTTAAAAGAATACTTTGAAAAGTTTCTTTCTTCAGCCAGACAAACGCGTTGCGAAATCGTGATTTATTATATAGACAGGAGTGTTTTAACACCACTCACAACGTTCATACGAAACTACAACCGGTACTCGGGTGGCGCATTTTCCATATCCTCACTAATGGGGATATTGATGACGTCATTTCCCGCCTTTGCATGGTTGCCTGTGCAAACAGTCAGTGAAAAATGGCGAGCGATAGATTCGTGAAGTTCTCTAAAGCTCACGTAAAATCCTTCTCTGAGAAACAAGAAAATGCTAACACGAAGGCTCAGCATTATCAAGTTAATAGTGTTAAAAATATTGTCACTGAGCAGCTAGCGGTGTGGTGGTCAAGCGGTTAGGTGACGGGTTAAATTGATCAACATTCCCAGGTTCGAGTCCTGTGTCCATTTACTTGGGTCGTCCAAACAAACATGACCATTTCCCACAAGTCCTGGGACACAGTGTCTAAAATTAACGATAATAGGGCCGATTTAGGGCCGATTTACACGGTACGACTTCGTCGCATGCGACAACGGCTTACGACAGGCCCACGACATGATTTACGATTGTTGTGTACGTCAGAAAAAATGTCGTAGCATTTTAAAACACGTTTTAAAACGCTGCGACAATCGTAAGTCATGGCGTAGACGTGTCGTGAGCTTGTCGCATGCGACAAAATCGTATCGTGTAAATCGGCCCTTACACGATACGATTTTGTCGCATGCGACAAGCTCACGACAGGCCTACGACATGACTTACGATTGTCGCAGCGTTTTAAAACATGTTTTAAAATGCTACGACATTTTTTCTGACGTACACAACAATCGTAAATCATGTCGTGGGCCTGTCGTAAGCCGTTGTCGCATGCGACAAAGTCGTACCGTGTAAATCGGGCCTTACAGGGTACGATTTTGTCGCATGCGACAACGGCTTACGACAGTCCCACGACATGATTTACGATTGTTGTGTACGTCTGCAAAAATGTCGTAGCATTTTAAAACGCTGCGACAATCGTAAAGTCATGTCGTAGGCCTGTCGTGAGCTTGTCGCATGCGACAAAATCGTATCGTGTAAATCGGCCCATAGGGAGCTTTAGCAACGACAACGTCATCTAAAATCATAATTTCGCGTCATTGCAATCACTTCAAGACTATTTCAAGCTTTTTAATATGACGAAGGTGTGGCAGTCGCTCAGGAATAAAACCGTTATTAATTTAGGGGAGAAAATAAACATTTATCTCCCAAGTGCTGACGTTCTCCATAAAACCTCAAATTTGCCTATTTCACGTTGCCGTTTTGCTGGCGGTGGCAAAGAAATAGACAAAAATGAAATATGCACGTGCAAAGCTATTATTTTTGCCCACTAAATATGCAAATTTGTGACGTTCTCGTTGCCGTCGCCGTTGTGTTTGCTAAAGCGCCCCAATAGTCTGTGACGACGGACTTGACAGGCTTGAGCTTGAGTTTGAGTGAGGCTCCAGCACTTGGCGAACTAAAATTACGATGAAAAACTTAACTTAAACAAACTTAGAACGAAACTGAGTAATAACTGCCCAAAAACTAAAAGATACTCATATCTATGGTATTATGTACAATGTATAGACAAATATACTGAATAGTTGCATTTGTCATCTGCATTATGATTCCAAAGAGCTTGCTTTTATGGTCTTTTCATAAAAAGATACGAAAAGGAAACATACTGCCCGATTCTGTAGACGTTTATTCATCAAAACGCAAGCCATCGTTCTCACAAAGTGGAATGATACAGTTTCTAAATATTAAATAAACGGAAGTTCTGGCGCGAAGCAGGTCTTGGTAAAAGTATAAATAATTTATCATCTTAATATTAAAATAAAAAGAATGCAATAATGAAAAGGAAGAATTCAACCTGGAAAGTTGAGAAGTTCTCTTTTCAGTACTTTTAAAATCCCTATCTGTATTACCGGTTTGTCGCCTAAATAAATATAGACACTCTGTTCAAGCAATGACCACGTCCGTGATATGCTTTTGTGTTCAAACAAGGCTGATACGAGCACATGTTAAACCTAAATATCAACTGTTTGCGATGTACTCCCCGGCTCACTTAAAAGATAAATTTATAGAGACGAGTAGAATAATTTCAAATAAAAAATGTAAGGATGTGGATGCTAATTCGCATTTCTGCCATCACAAAAATGCAGGCTGAAATGGGTAACGAATACATAACATAAGAGTCGTTGAACAAGCGGTTGAACAAGCAAACGAACAACAAGACTGAACAGCTATTGAACGCTTGTCAGCTTGTGTTGCCTTTCGGCCTTTTTAACTTGTTACAAAGCTTTCCAACGGTTTGTTTAGAAGAAAGTGAGAGATTGCAATTTTAGTTTCGCTAAAGACACACTGGAAAAATGTAGGAAACCTTTCCTTCAACTGAAGAAACGACGAGGGTACTATTTTCTGTCGGATATTTTAGCTGAAACAGAATTCTGTAACAGCCAATACAGAACACAAAGAATTATTAGAACTTCGAGCTGGCTGACATAAGCTATTTTGGATGAAAATTTTCAGTTTTCATCATAAAATATTGTTCGCTGAAATGCTACGCGAAGTCGATAATTTCCTTTTACGAATACGTCTGTTGCTCTTCGAGTTTTTAAGGTCAGCCTTCCACTGGGCTATCATGTCAGACAGAATTCTAAGACCCTCCATAATTCCATCTCCACGGACAGCGGAAGTTGGCTGCAGATACCACAAATGTCTCGAATTAAGATAAGGAAGAGATAATTTCTCTGTAAGTTCTAACGGTGCTAAAGCATTGTGTAAATCTTGCTTGTTTGCAAACACCAATATCGGCGCACCGTTGATTTCAGCAGAATTGACAAGATTGTGCAACTCCTCCTTCGCTTCGTCCATGCTATCTTGGTTTGCACTGTCGACAACGAAAATGATGGCATCGGTTTGACGAGCGTAAGCCTTCCATAGCGGGCGAATGTGCTCTTTTCCACTAACATCCCAAATTTTCAATCTCGCGTCTTTCGTCGTGAAAACCGTCTCGACGTTAAATACTGGAGTTGGAAGGATTCTTTCCTTCCAGTCATTCCACTTGCTTCGGTATAAAATTGCCGTTTTCCCACTTCTGTCAAGCCCCAACATGACTACGTGATATGGTCTTCGAAGCTTTATACTTGGTCGAAATCCCCTCGCAGAAATGACAAGACTGTTACCCATAGCGTTTCTGAGATAAATGTAACATCAGAAGGTCTCTGCAGTATTGATCCCAAAGATTTCGAACATACTCGTCCAGCGATCAACTCACTTTGAATGTCAGCAGCAATATCTTTCCACGTAATGTTGCTTAATTTAAAAGACAAAGCCGATGAAAGGAAAAGTCTTGTCTATCCCTTTCGCATTTCGGCTTCGCTAGCGATAGTCGTTGGTTAACGATCTTCTATTTTGCTGCATTATGCAAATCTCGCCAACTGAGTTATTATTATTATTATTTCTTAGCAATTCTTGCAGTGCGTTTTTTCATTGGTTCCCAAAGGAACACAAAATTTTTCCATTGTCCGCAAACAAGCTGCGTTTTAATAATCACAAGCGTGAAAATAAAAGATTGACTGATGTTTGCTGGGGCTTTTTGCGGGGTTTAACACCGGAATTTCGATTTAATGTTGTTTATCTTTACACTCTGGCTGAGACGGAATTAACATATGCCGATTTGTCTTTTTGCAATACCGTTTACAATGTGAAAAGTTTGTCAAAGCGTCAACAAAATAATCAAAATAGCACAAAAAGGGTTAATTAATCAAACAAGATTACGCAAATCGAACCGTGCACTTCATTAAATATTAGTCCGGTTTACGAACTCACAACCACAAATTCCACACCGCAGAGTGGAAAGGAATCGAGATGTTTTCAACTGCTCAAAACTTCCTGAATTATGATTGGTTGGGACATTGCTCCGGGAGAAAGTTTGTTTCACCTCTTGACCACCTGTACAATCGAAAGCCATGCAGTAAAGCTTGAAGGAATTCAACTATTAATAATCGAACGACGCAGCTGAGTGGTTAGC
This sequence comes from Montipora capricornis, assembly GCF_036669925.1. NCBI lineage: Eukaryota > Metazoa > Cnidaria > Anthozoa > Scleractinia > Acroporidae > Montipora > Montipora capricornis. The sequence goes on along the minus strand of NC_090890.1, from coordinate 45,567,061 downwards.
TTTCGTTGATCATAATTGTGTGCAAATTTCATTATCAACCTTTTATAATATGAATAACACTCCATCACCACGCAAAAACAAGGTGATGTCAAACTCGAGAGCTGTCTGCTTACAGACTTGTCAACTAAATTAAAGTTATTAAAGTTGAAGCATGAAGTGTGAAACGTGAACCTTATCTTCGCGAATATATCGACAGTACAACCGCGAGTAGAATGAAACAAGCAAGTTTCGAGTTCCCGAAAAAGCGCGCGCGAAAGGCGCAAGCATGTTTTCATGCGCTATCCTCGTGACCCTCTCGCAGATGACGTGAGAAAACAAAACCTAATAAACGAATAACAAATAACGAAAATTACTGAGGAAGCAAAGAAAAAATTATCATTTCACACACGAAGGTTAACCATTTTTAGAGGTGACTTCATGTCAAAATGAAACTTTTTATTTTTTGTTATTGGACAAGGTACACCTTTCATGGTACAGCTTTCACTATTTTCGGAGTGTTTCAATTCCTGATTCTTCCGTAAAAATGCGCTGGATATGAAAATGAAATTTCCAAAGATAAATTAACGTCATTGTGCGAATTCCTCTGCGTTCATACGGAGTTCCTCAACTTGCTGAATATGGAGGACACTTTATACCAAGTTTAACCCAGTGCTTTTCACTCGTGAGATGGAGATCGAGTTGTGAGCTGACTGAAGAAGAAGCACGTGACAACTACACGTCCTTTGTTGGAGCTTGTTTCTGTTCATGCCTGGCTATATACATAAAAGAATGAAGATTTTGGTACGTGGAATATCGGTTCACATGCACGATTTTCAGCCAGAGTTAGGGTTCATTTTATTCAATTTTGGCAAAATGAAGCCCGAAACGCACCCCCTTGCTGCAGTTGGTTGATCATTGGACGGTCGGGCGGGAGATCGTAGTTCAAACCCCAGCCTTCGCAACACTCTTAGAAGTGTTGTCTTTTCAGTTTTCGTAAACGTACTGCCTTTGTAATAACTTGCAGTCGTTTGCATAGTTTCTTTCTTTCCAGGAAGCGTTCTTTCTCATCTGATCTGTTAGACTTATCTTCTTAGATAAGGACAATAAACTTTAGGTCCAGTCTTTCAATCACTATTCATAAAATTTTTGGAAACTAACAAACCATTCGCACAGTGTTGTGGTACGGGCAAAGGTGACAATAACGAGACCCTGGACTCTACTATATTTTACATTGCACGTCTGTGCAATACCTTTTGAAACTTCAAGATAGAATCTTCCAAACGAAGACAGTTATCGTTGCCATGGGATTGTCTCTCTCACTCACTCTCCTATGAAGATCTTATCCCTTCCTTGCACCATGCTTACACTCCAAACTGAAGACAGAAAACATACGGCGCAAGGATGAACGCCTTCTCAGATTTTACTGATGCTGGGACAGTTATACCTCTTCTTTATCCTAAAAGAAGTTGTCGCCAAAATGGTGTCCTCTGTCACGTGACTTGCTGTTGATTGCGTAGTTTCTTTCTTTCCAAGAAGCGTTCTCTTGCAGCGGTAATGGAGTCTTCAGTGTTTCGCTTGGATACTTTAACAGTTTCTTTCCAAGTTTCTAATGAAAAAAGACACGAGAGATTGATGATTCAACCCTCCTTCCGCTGAGAGTGAGACATAGCTTTTACTCTCGCCAACGTCGTTAAAGTAAATTAACCACCAAGAGAGAGAGATCATTCTCGTCACCAGAGCCTCAGATCTTATGACTGCGCATAACCCGAGGCTCTGGGAAACTCTATGTAAGAGAGCATGCGCCGTATGGTTCTTATAGCCAAAAAAATGGCTATTTGAACCTTATGACGCCTGCCTACTCCTCGTGCTAACATGAATACATCAATCAAAGACGGTTTTCATTGTTCTTCACGAAAACCAACGAGACGACAGTTTGTTTCAGGGTTTCCCAGAGCTCTCCTCTCCTTCAGTCATGCGCAAAAGAAAAGAGCTCTGGGGTCGAGATTGGAGAGAGCATTGTGAGCTAGCACTTGGTCAGGGTTAAAGTGGTACTATGATAAAAAGATCACTTCCTTTTTTTTTCCTTTAGATTTTAAAAGTGCGCTGCTTAACACCTGCCTGGGGAGTATTAACAGAGGGATGACCTCTTTACTTCCCTTTCAAGATGTCCTCTGTAACTTAAGCTTTTGCATCTTGAATAAACTATGTATGTATGTACTTGGAGTGTAAGTTTCAGAAGGTTGGCTCTAGGGAAAAGTGACGCCGTTTACTCTTTGGTGTGTAAAAGCAGTTTATTATGTATGCAAAACACAAGTTAAAAGATCTGAAAGCCCGAAACCCCCGTGCATTGCA
>NC_090890.1:45509730-45557230 GCF_036669925.1 Montipora capricornis | reverse complement strand
ACCGTTCACGGTAGACTCACAAAAACACATGTGGAGCATTTTTGGAACGAGTCGGTCCGCGAACTTTACGAAAGATCACTTTACGAGCAAACATTTATGAGTGAAAATAACGAGAATCATTGCCATCTCTCTAACCTAAATAATAATTAACAATCTAGCAGACATCTCTACTGTATTTCTTGTTCTTTGTATTTCATTTGACAATCCAAGACACCAGGAAAGCCCCCAGATACGCGTTCTGCCTTTATTTTTTAGGGAGACCTGTTGATCCTTATTCGCGTGACACCACCAATGTTAATTTGAAGCACTTTTCCTTCCGTTTTATGGAATTATATTCTTACCCTAAAACATCGTGTATTCCCATAGATTTTAAGTGAAGTATAACATGCGTTAAGCTTGTTCTCTGTATTTCTGGGACTGTTTCTTCCATCATTACTGTCTCATACACCTCTCTAATGATAGAAAATGATTCATTTATTTGTTCTTTAGCATAGGTCTCCTCCTCAAAGATAAAAGCTTAAAAGGAACCTTCACTTCTACAAAAAAGTAACTTTAAATCACAGGAAATAAACTTTACAGTCAAATCTGTCTATTTCTTTTTTCAAAGAAAGCCCAAAATAAATAAGTTCTAGAATCGCTTGCTTTTGTTTTCAAACTTCGCGGGCACTGCCATCTTGAATACTTGTGACGTGTTACGGTTGCCCTATTCAAAACCGTAACACGTCACAATTATTCAAGATGGCGGCGCCCGCGAAATTTGAAAGTGAAAATAAGCGATTTTAAAGTTCAGTTGTCCTGATATAAGCACTTTTTTAAAACAAATTTCAAACAAATTTGTTTTGAAACATTGTGTCCTTCGGTTTACAGTTATTCTGTAGCAAGACTTGTGGAGGTTCCCTTTAAATAAATGCTTGGTAACACAGATGGTTCATAACCGTGAAGGGCTAACAAGATCTGTTATTCAGCGCTGGAAATAATTTTTCTTTATTCGCAGGACATATGTCCTTTCAAATCTTCATTTTGGTCGGGCATTTGACAAATTGGACCAGACATTATTTATTGACTGACAACACCTTGAAGAAGATAACTCAAGATGTGCTGGTAAGATGTTCGGTCATCGTGTCCGATCATAACGTGAAATTGGCTGGACATTTTCAAAATGTGGTCGGACAATGTCCGATGATCGACTGTTATTTCCAGCACTGTTATTATATTTATGGTAACAATTTTTAAATTTTTTTGGATGCAATAATGTCTCAGAAGCAAGAGCATAGAAAAACTCTATACTATGATTAAAAGTATTTAATTTGTTGCTTACAAAAAAAAAACATAAAACAACTTTGAAGTCTCAAAAAACAAAAGTATAGCAATGATGTCACATACTGTGAGAAAAGTCGAAAGCACTACCCAGCCATAGTCCGTCCTGCCCTGCCTGCTCGTTGAATCGCGTCAGACCTGAAACAAAGAGGCTTCTATAGCCATAGTGCATATACGATCCTGAAAGGATTAACAATGTTCACCAGAAATGACTATGACACTGGCCTTAAATGAGTGAACGTTTGCACCAAAATTTAAAGACATGAAAAACAAGCATCTACATTTTCCAGTAAAGTTCCTTTTTGAGTTATGGCTGTTTCTGCTTAGGTGGCCTGACATACACCATAAGCCCTTTTAGAGACATCAGTGCCAAGCCGGCCACTTCTGCTGAAGAGAACAGGACAGCCACAACACCGGGGACTGCATCACCTACTCTTCTCAAATAGTGTGTGAGTTCTTTAATGTCCCACAGGAAACTTATGAACATAAAAGATATTTGTGAGATGGAGCCTACAGTTTATAGTCCTTATCCGAGAAGACTTGAAAGTCTAACCATTTGCAGAACTGATGTCATTACAAAGGCAGCACCTTCTCCTCAGTTATTTTAAGATCCTGAGGGTTGATCAGGATGGGGTTCGACCCGGCAACCTCAAGACAACCCGATTCTCGACCACCTGAGCCACCGGTGTGCATGTAAGGTAAAAAAAATTGCAAGTTAACAACATCAGTCAAACCTTGATATTAGCACAACATTGAGAGAATCTAGTCCTGTGCGTGGATTGTAAGATAACTGCTTCACAAAGCCACTATCCACAACAAATCTGCAAAACATGGCAAGCAAATCCGCTTCAAAATAACGAGTTTTTAAATACTTGCATGTCAGTTTTGGAAATAATTTTTCCCTTTTTACCTAGTAAGTTCCCTTAGGTTATTTTCTTGGCATGTTGGAAATAAAAAGCTTTAGAATTCCATTTTAAAAGGCATGACCTCTGTGAAACATTCAATAATTAAAAGTAATTTTTCATTGGCTATACATTTTAAGAGATCCCATTTTAAGCTCAGTGGGTCCAAAGAGTTGTTCAATATTTTAATGCTTGAGTTTAATTTCTATCACACATGACCTACATGTAGCTTTAATGTAAATAAAATACTTACAAAATTAATTATTAGAAAGTACTATCATGTTTTTAAGGCATAAACCTATGTATTTTAATACTTACACAAGACAGAGAAGTGCAGCCGGATGTTGGTGATTTACAGTGAGCACAATTGCTCTCTGGATACTACTTCCCTTGTGCCCAAAAGGCCAGAAATGAATATGAGGCAATAACCAGAAGTTTTAATACACAGATTTACCCAAGCCTAAAAGCGGAGATCCCGGGTTATTTATTCATTACAATAAGTTAACCTGGCTTTTGCCTGCGATCCAATCGAGAACCAGTACCTAGTCAGCGGTCAACTTAAGAAAACCCCAGCTGACCTCGATGACTTTAAACTTAAGCCTGCGATATGGTCATGTGACACTGGTCAGCAGATACCTTTCTTTACCAATGGTGTTCTGCAATTGCTGAGCTCCGCTAAAGGAAGGAGCTTTTAAAAACGTATTATGACATGATCTATTTACCTAATTCCTTCAATGGTGAGTGATGTGGCTGCAATGTTTGTTGCTACAACTACTTTTCGCACAGATGGAATGGAAGGATCAAAAACTCTTCTCTGTAATTCTGAAAAACATGCAATAATTTGTTGTAGTGAGATTTTGGCATAACTACACAGACTATAGAGGTTTCATCTTTTCCATAAATATTTTGTAAGGGTGGGGGGGGGGGGGGTGAGGACAAGAATTATTCGTTCACTGTACTGTGCATGTTACAGGATAAATTTGATTTCAGGCCAAAATGATTTTCACCTCTGTAGGTTGATTTGTAATTTCTTTGTGTCTATGATCATAACGAATACCAGACACAAAGAAATAAAAAACCAACCTAATTTTGACTTGAAATAAAATTTAACCTGTAACATGTACATCACAGTGACTATAAAGAGGTTCACTAAATAAAGAAAAACCCATGAAAAAATTTTAAGTAATGAATAAAAACAAAGCTTGTACATTCTTCTTGACAATGCCCCAAGTTTCTTCAAACCTGTTGTCATGGATCCATAAAGAGGTAAAATGAGCATTGCTTCTACTTCACTGTAATGGACGTCATGTGTGTAATCAACATTCTCAGCAGTCTCAAACAACCTGTCACATGCATGTTCAATTTCCTCCTGTCCAGTCAAGAACACTAAAACATCTCCTGGTGGCTCCTCAAGATGAATCCTCATTACTGTCTCTACTGCCTGTAAAATAAAGGAGAAATAAAAATTACAAAATGAAATCATTATGAACACAGTAGTGTAATGCTTTACTGCAAAAACGAATCAGATCAGAACAGAAAAAGGTCTTAGGGGTCAGGTATCAAGAGACAAAAAAATAAAGTGTTATCCCTCCAGTAGCAACATTTTACTTTTTAAATTTAATGATCTAGAGGGGATTACCGGTATTCATCATTATTCGTCTAAAATTTGCTTGAAAAGTGAATCTATGGGCTTTCAAAACAACATACCAGACACCACACTTAACACCTCTTTCTATAATTAAGAACTTTCTTATAATCAAATAATCATGAATTAAACGGGTTATGGTAGAGGGGAACTAAATCCCATATAAAACCATAGACCCTATGCAAAAATAGCTGCCTTTAAATATTGTTCTTTTGTTCATATTCAAAATAGCCCAACTAACCTCTCAAAAACGAGGTTAGTTGGGCTATTTTGAATATGAACAAAAGAATAATTCAAAGGCAGCCATTTTTGCATAGGGTCTATACCCCTTCCAAAAAAAAATTCTTAAATCTAATAGATCTTGTATGGATGCACGGTTATATTGTGTTTAGTTTAGTTTAATTTATTCGCCACAATTCATGGAGTGGCAGGGGAGAGTGCCCTAGGGTGCATGCCCATTTTTTTTCCGTTAAATTTTTGTTGCATCCACTGATTTCTGATGTACCACTGAAAGCTTTTGTAATAGCTGTGATTTGCCAAAAAAGGTCAGAGAGTCTTGTATTTTAACGTCATTTGATTTAAAAATACTGCAGGGCTTTATTTTTACTTTAAATTTTTGTTTTGTTTATTTGTTTGCATCTTTCATTTTCTAGCCCAGCTCAAAATGCTGTCCTGAGAGCTGTGTGTCTGAGATACCTTGGTATATGTTTGTAAATTCTGCATTGATTTATACTTTTCTTGCTATGGGATAAGAAAGAGAGAGGGAGACTTTGCTCTTTAATAAACATGCTTTGATGTTACTTACTCGTTTGAGATAACTGGGAGTCTGCAAGTCCTTAACACCAACATAGCCCAGAAAGACGTTCTGGACTGGAAAACAGCGACCAGGAATTTCAAAGACTGGACAATCACTGAAGAATTCAGAGAATTTTTCATGATTCAAGGTTGCAGACATGATAATGACCTTTGGCACCTCTTGATTGCCTCTACGTGATTCAGTTTTGGAACTTTGAAACAGCTTCCTTACCAAACCAAACAGTATGTCCTGAAAGGAAAAACTAGGCAATATTGAAATACTAAATATGCTATAGAGGTTTTGCACGGGTGCTATGTTGCATGGCAGGAACAATGAAAATGTTTTGCATTAGAAAGAACATTTGTTCCCATAGGAAAAATAATCTATTGTTCCTGCCATGCAACATGGCTGCCGCGCAAAACCTCCATAGATGACTCCATTTGCAACAAACATAGAATCGACACATGTCATAATTCAAGATGTAAAAAGTAAAAGAAAGCTATTAATAACAACATACAGTGTCCAAACTTCTTTCATGAGCTTCATCCAGGATGAGGATACTATACTTGGTAAGTGCTGGATCATCAAGAAATTCTCTCAACAGGCAGCCATCAGTCATGTATTTGATGACAGTTTTGTCACTGGTACAATCATCAAACCTCACCTGATAACCCACTGTTGCTGTTAGAACAAAAAAATGTTTTATTATGGTTTTTTCAAGGTATGCCCAGAAATGTACGTATCATAAGATGAACAGTGATTTTAAGAGAATGACCAAACCAGTTGCCATCATCTTGTCAGCAGAAACTGACATCTTAATCACTGGGTGAGTTCACCCTTCCATGTTGTCATGTCAAACATTTTAGAAAGAATCTTGTGGTACTGCCAGACTTTTGAAATGGAACCAGCTTAGTTGACCTGGAAGGTTTCTTTTGTAGGTCACGCATTGATGTGACCAATACTGAAAGGTCCCTACAACCTCTGCAAATCGTTATGATTATGGTGGGTGTCTTGAAAACAAAGACCCTAAAACCCTTAAGACTCTAAGACCCCGAAAACTCGGAAACGAATAAAGTACCCCAAAATCTCAATCTGGCTAATTAAACTACGCCTAAAAACCAGCTTTAGGCCTAGTTAGGCCTAGGGGTAGCCAAGTTGAGATTTTGGGGGTACTTTATTCGTTTCTGAGTTTTCAAGTTTTCAGGGTTTTAGGGTCTAAAGGGGTCTTAGACACCCGATTATGGTTTAGGATTTGTATACTGTCCATACAGCAGTGTCTCTAGGTTGAGATCAGATGAATGCAAACCTTAGGCCAAAATGCTGTCCGTTATATATACAGCGCAGGCCCAAGGCTCATTGTTTCAAAAGCACCTGATGTTTCATGAAGTTCACCAGCTACTTTCAACATTTGTAATAGGTACTGCTTTTTACCTCCAAGGTATGGGTTTTTGTCATGATCACAAAAGGTAAGTACTGCGGTTATTTACATGGATTAATCCACATTCAAGTCATAACTTTGCCATTGACTCCTTGGAGTGAGATTGTCTAAAGCCAGACAATTTACTCACCAATAGAGAGCAGGCCAGGAGTCAATAAGTTAAATACAATGTATCAATGAATAATTTGAAATGATTTTCTCTCTTTGTATGCTTGGGTTTGAATAACACTCTTCCCAAAATTACATGTATAAAAGAATGATGACTTTCTCTATTAAATAGTCAAGTTTTCCCCTAAATCTGTACCAAAATGCACCTCCAAGGTTGCAAAGTTTAAAATCCCAAGGGAGACCCCACACCTAGTCTGAAATTTCAGCCATCTCCTCCCTAGGAAGGGTTAGGGAGGAGACGGCTGAAATTTCAGGCTAAACCCAACACCCCCAACAGTACAAGGGGGTATCCCTTTACTGCACCCTTCACCAGTGCACCTCTCCCATGCGTCAAAACTCTCGTACCCCAATTGTGGTCCTGGTATTATTATTTCCCTTCCTGGTACTTTTTTTTTGCTTAGATTTATGTACATGCACTTTGACCAATGACCAGCTGTGTTAGGACAAGTGATGTGATCAACCTGGGACACAAAAGGCGTCTTAAAAGAACAAGACAGTTTACCTCCTAAGGGACATTTCATTTCTTCGGATACGCGTGAGGCAACTGAGATAGCGGCAATCCGTCTCGGTTGCGTCACTCCTATCAGTTTTCCATGTGAAGTGTGACTTGCTTTATATAGATACTGTGGAAGTTGAGTCGTCTTTCCGCTTCCTGTCTCACCAATGACAATTAAAAAATCATTTTCTTTCACTGCTTTTACCAAGTTGTTTTTGTAATCACTGATCGGTAGCTCAAATTTGTCGACTTTTAAAGACTTTGAACGGCGAGGTCTAGAACTTGAGTTGTCCGCCATCTTACGTGACAACGCAACGATACTGTGTATACGTGACAGTCTGTCCCACACACTTCTCTGGAATTTACAAGCTGCCCGGCCCCGGACAAGCTGACGATGACAGCTCGAGCCAAACTCTTAATCGCAAACTTTTAAGTTAATGTTTAAAGCCTTAACGATGATCAAATGTTTCACAAACAAAGACGGAAATAAACAAAAAAAATTGAGACTGCAAAATGGGTGGTAAAATATAAATTTCTTAAGGAGAGCCTGGGAACAAGTTTGAGATAAAGCAATATGGCGGCGGAAGATGCTGTACTGTTTTCACTTGGGTATCACTTGTAATTGCCCAGTGAAGGAACATGAACAAAGGTGGTCCAGGGCCAAGAAGGACTAAGACGGGCCCTTGGAGTGAGTAAAAGCCTACTAGGAAATTATCATAATATTTCTTATTTGCCCGGAATTTAAGAATAGCTCTAAGTAGAGATCCCAACCAGCATGGATCAAGAAACAATAAATTATGATCTGTAATCGTTAGTTGTATGACAATTGCAGACTGCCTACAAGTAGCGCTGATAAACAGGATTTAAGTCTAAGCACCCATTTCAAGTAGCGCTGATAAACAGTAAAAAAGTGCTCATCCATTTAGCTTTCAATAACTGTGATTTAGCTAGATTTATACAGTCAGTAGTCTGCGGGACTTCCAGCTGGTATTTTTTACAGGTCACAGGTCATTGTTTTGCTAATACAGTAAGTATCCTAAACATTCGTAAGAGCTAACCTTTGTCCTAATTAAGGTTAAGTCTAAACAAAAGTTATTAGGCTTTAGGTTAGCTTTTATGAATGTTTGGGATACTTTCTTTATTGGTAAAACAATGACCTGTGACCTGTAAAAAATACGAGCTGCAGGACTTCCGTGGTCTGCAGTCTACAGTCTGCAAGTGTCAGACACCAGTTATCGTTTACGTTCTATTTGCTACAGGTCTTCCTCCTCCTGGAGACTTCATTGCACTCGGTAAGTCCATAGAAGTGTTTTCAGGCACTATTTACTGCAATTATCATACTTCTGTGGAATTCATCTTCAAGCGCCAACAGCCAAACTGTGTTTTGGCTTCCATCAATCCAACTTCCGACGCAAACCACAGATGATGAAATCAAGGATGCATGACATAAGCCACCAATCGGCATCTTTTGTTCCCAGGGTACATTCATACATTAGAACTTGACGCCAAAACGCGGTTTGGCACTTGGTGCTTGAAGGTACACTTGTAAGATTATAAAGAATTATGAAAACTGCAGTAACTTGCCATTACAAGTGATACAACTGAACAATATTAATTAACATAAACCAACAAAATTTCATATTTAGGGAAAATTTCATATAGGGAGTGAGTTAGCACCATTCAAGTAGCAGTGGCCAGTCTAGGGGATAACAATAAGTGCTCGACTTGGCTGACGACTCATGACTTTCAGTAATTCACAATGTTTGTTGGTTCAATTCTGTTTTTTCATAGGAAGTAGAGGCAGGACCTCTGAAAGTGAACTAAAACCTCCTCAGCCTCTGAAGCCGCTACAGCCACTCAAACCACCGCAACCTCTTGCTTCAAAAAAGCCAGGAAACTCTTCACATTCTGACAGGAAAAGAGAGCCATCCAGTCCACTAACACCGCTGGGTGCAGCAAAGAAACCCAAGCTTTCCTCTCCTACTTATCCTCCCCATTCCCTTCGGGTTGGAGATGGCGAGAGTGGGAAGAGATCTGGAACTAGTTCTCAGTCATCATCACATAGTCAAGTTCAGCCCATTGAAGGTGTGTTAGTCTGCATACATGTAGCTGGCAAGATATTATATTACAGGATAATTTCTTTTATTTGAACTTGTGAGAGCAATGGTTGCTTCATTGTATTTTGGCCAGGAGTGAAAAACTACTACTTCCCTTGTCAATCGCAGCTCACCATCGCACTCGCTCCCACTTAGAATACTACCCCCATTTCAGGTAAACCTGCACAACCCAGGCATGAGTCTCCTCCATTCCAGGCACTCACCAACACTGATTAGATCAGTGGAAGGAAAAAAGAGAGAGTGGGGGAACACTTAAAACATCAGAAACTTGTAAACCACTCAGGACTGCTGAGACTCAATCGCTACAATATGCTCAAGAACACAAAGATCCAACCATGTTTTTTTGTGAGGCTGATCTGAGTGATTGCCGTCCAAAGAAGCTTGCTAAGCTCATGGCAGTTAACTTTGTTAAATTGACATTCAACTGAATTGGTGATCCATCATCAATGTCCTGACTGTTGTCATGATTATTCTTCTTACTATTGTCTGATCTTTCAGTAATCCCATCAGAACTTGAGGATCAAGTGTTAGATGCAGAAGCAAGTGGGAAAAAGTTAAGAGTTGATGCTCTTCTTTTAGGAGCAATAAAAGCTCTCAAATCTAACAAGGCTAAGCCAGATGCTGTCCTGTACATGAACCTCTTGTATTTGGCAAAGGGCAAGCCAGAGCTTTTTTTTTCCAATAGAGTGGTCGAGGTGAGCTTACTAATATATTTTTGATCTATTAATCCAGTTTGACAGGTGAGGATATAATAATTATAATGAAACCTCCATTCTGTAGTCTTATTTAAGCAGTCAAAAACTCAAAGCAGTCAAATGTCCCCTTCATTAACCCATTGGACTCCTGGGAGTGAGTCTTAATAAATTTTACTCTTTTTGATGCTAGATGATTTTACTTGTCATGTGGGGGCTTCCTTGAGCATTATTTTGATGTGTCAGTAGGGAGCTTAAGCAAAGACAATGGTGACGGCAACGAGAACGTCACAAATTTGCATGTTTAGTGGCAAAAACAATAGCTTAAATTTGCATGTTCTGCACATGCGTTTTTCACTTTTGTCCATTTCTTTGCCGTCGTCAGCAAAACAACAACATGAAATAGCCAAATTTGAGGTTTTGTGAAGTACGTCAGCTAGCACTTAAGGATAAATTTTCCTTTTCTTCCCTAAATTAATTGCTGTTCCGACCAGTGTCATTTTTGAGGAACTGCCACACCCTTGTCATATTAAAAAGGTTGAAATAGTCATGAAGTGATTCCAATAACACAAATTTATATTTGAGAGAGACGTTCTTGTTAGTGCAGTCGCCGTCGTTATTGCTTATTAAGCTCCCTAATGAATTAAGAAGGACAGCCATGAAAAATCCTAGTCAAAGGTCATTGCAGAGACAACAATACCTTCTCTATGATTGTTTTTTTCAAGACCCTGAGGGGTGCTTTAGCTGGGAGTCAATCTTGCTATAAAAATAACCCCTGGAATCCAGTCTCACCTGTTGTAATAAATATTTTTACTACTTTTTGACAAGGCACTCACTAATATTCTGAAGCGTGAGGGTGGCGCATTGAACATAAAGCCAACCAAAGGAACAAATTCCCTGGTTCCAGTGATGGCATGTAACATACTGCTTTATGCATTCCAAGAGGAAGATGATTGGCCAGAGTCATTTGTTAAAGTGTATGTCGAGGATGCTCTTGGAGACAGGGTCTGGGTTGATAATGAATACTGTCGCAGCTTTGTAGAGAATGTCTGGACTGCTTTTGGAACAAAAGTTGTACCCCGTACATTGGCACAGCATCAAAGTGAACCTGGTGGTAAACAAACTGCAGCTGAACCAGGCATATCCAGTGGAACCCAAGGTAATGGTTGGAGACCAAGCAAATTATTCCTTTAATTTCACAATTAGGGGATGAGTTCAGAGATACTTATGCTTTAGAAATGGAATTTTGAAGCAGATTACCAGTTTTGCTCATAGTTGGCTGAAATGTTTTATGTGTTCTAGAATTGAATTTTGAAAAATGTTGCACCCGGGACTTTTTTTATCTGATTTGGACGTCAATTAAAAAAATACACCTGAAACAAAATTATATTTATTTAATAATGTTGGTATCACCTGTAAAAATTATTTTATCTCATTCTTTATTTATAAAGGGAAATGTAAGGAAATTTTGGGGTTTTCGGTCCACTTGTTTGTCATAATTATTACGTGTCCTATGTTGTTATTCTAGATTTTTAATTCCTTAATCGTGAGTGCCTCACATACAAAATAATATTATTTACTAATTTTTTGGCAGAAATACACATTAAGGTTCAAGACAGAAAAATGTGGTTATTTGAAACAACAGGGTCACGATTTTTATAACAGATCAGATCATGCTTTCCATTGCTTAAAATTTATCAACTGGCATTACTATGGTTTGTGAGATGATTATTTTGTAGATGCATGCACAGAGCTCTAAGATACGTAATGTACTAATTTTATGCTCAAGATGTGAAATGTTTTTTTTTTTTAGCTGTTCCAGTAAAGGATGAAGACGAAGTTGTTGAAGAGATGGAGACTTCCTCTTCACTTGAAGAAGACTCTATACCAGTCATATCAAGGTGTAAAAGCTGTGTTAAGGATACTCAATAAGGATACTATGGGCCAAAGTACAACACTGGCTGGAGTACCTTATTTTTTTAAATTTATGTACTATAATGCAAAAATTATTGTAAACAAGGAATGCAACTTAGGCACCCCCATAAGCATTACCATAGAGGCATCCACACAAGGATTGCAACACTGGCACCCCTATAATTCATTGTAAGCCATGTAGAAACCATATTAATTGTACCAGAGACTCCTCCACTATTTTCTTGACTTTGAATGACTTTGGATGACTTGTTACTTGTATTATGTCCAAACTGCCACATGAGACTTGAGTCTCTCATCTGTTCATGTATTTCTGCTTTAAGGTTCATGTCAGCTTCTGTTGAACACAACATCCAAACATACATCCTTGAACTTGTTCATGACCAGTTAACAAGGCGGCAGACACTGGACAGTGTTACACGCAACTTGTTGAAGCTGTTAACAGTCACCTGTGGCTACGGTCAAATCAGGCTGCTGGTATCACAGAGGTTGGAGATGTGGCTGCAAAACCCAAAGGTATAAAAGTGTTTTGCCATCTTTGACTCTCTAACAGCACTGTGTCTATTTTATCCATGAAAAAAGTTTGATCATCTTCAAACTATGTACCATTATTATCTGATGGCACATATTGTGTCGAATTTTCAGTATTTATAAACACAAATTGTGTCATAAATTATTAGTGATAGCATTAATATTTTTTGTTTGCTTTAAAGACTCATTGAAATGTCACTAATTTAATTATTTTAAAAATAAAATAACATTAAATTCACAGCATTTATAACATATTTTTAGTACTTGCAGGGCTGTTTCTGGAAAGTAAATGATTCAAATAATAATCTCAACAACATTTATAATTCATCTGGAGGGAAACAATTAAGTTGCTGTTTATCAAAAAATATCGTTGATGGGATCAAATTTTGAACCATTAACCCATTAACCCAGTGACCTCTGAGAGTGACACTAAAATAGATTTAACTCTGTCTATTAAAGTGGTACTATGATCAAAAAATCATTTCGTTTTTTTTTCTTCAGATTTTGAAAGCGTGTTTGCTTAGCACCTAACTGGCAAAATTTTGAGGTTTGAGTTTTATCCAAAGGCTGTTTATTTTGAGTGTAAGTTTTGGATTTCACGGTCCGCCATTACTCAGGTTCAAAACTGGCCGATTGGAACGCAGAAGGTTGGATCTAGAGAAAATGACGTCATTTACTCACTAGCTTAAAATTTCAGCGTGTAAACGCAATTTATTACATATACAAAACACGGGTTTAAAAGTCTGAAAGCCCGAAACTCCCGTGCTGCATATTAATTCGGCCGCGTACACACGCATTGCATTCTTAAACTAGTGAGTCTTTGACGTCATTTTCTCCTCGACCCAGCTCTTTCAAGATTTTAAAGTTACTAATGGCGGACCAATAAATAAGAAAATTCCAGTTAAAATAAACAGGTGTCTTTTTCAAATCAGAACTTAAAACTTGGGTCAGTTAGTGTTTAGTTAACATAGTTTTGAAATCCAAAGAAAAAAAAGAATTGTTTTTTTGGTCGTAGTACCACTTTAAAGTCGCCAGACAATTTTACTTGTCAATTGGTGGGAGGGAGGAGGTGTGAATGGATTTATAAGGGCCTACTGACGTGTTTTTTAGGGTACGTTGCTAAGGATGTAATGGTCAAGTAATTTCAGAGAATTTGGCAGTATTTTGGTCAGTTTCCAACTTTTGTAAACCAATGACCCTAAATATGACATCATCATGCCACGACCATGGTCACATGATCAATAAAAGAAAACTCTAAATTTGTCTACGTGCCACACAATTTGGGTATTTAATCACTGGTTTGATAATTTGTATTTGTTTTTGCATCCAGCCAAGCATGGAGATAAACAATACTGAAATACCTATGGCATTTTCAAAAGAGATGATTCGAAAAAATCAATGCTCAGCTATATTAAATATTCTGTATTTGGTGGTGAAACGTGCTATATTAAAAAAAAATTAATTCAATTTAAAGACTGCCGGAAATTTAGCTTTTTCTCAAACTGGAAGTCATTTTTTTACGCATACGCAGTTGATCTGAGAACGAACGAGAGGAAGGGGGAGGAAAAACCTCCAATGCAAACAACAATTATAAAATTTTCCTGGTCGGTGAGTGGGTTTTCTGGTCAGCTCATGATATGATGACGTCAGTTACTGGAAGTATCATAATGATTTCACTTCCTTAGCAATGAGCAAAAAATCCATATGTGGGCCTTTAAAGACAAAAATAATAGTTAATCCAGGTGGTGTTCAGGATAGTAATTTTGAACTTGAGGCACCTGCAAGGTGAAATCCAATACCATTTCAACTATGCCACACATTATTGTTGGGTATGTATAATAATATATTGCATTTCGAAATGAAATTATACCAAACTGATTTCAAGCCAGTTTTCTTTGCCTTTTAATCCTTATTTCGTTTCCCTGTGAGTATGAATTTTAGAGGAGAATCAAGCCATGTTGAAGTAATTAAATCTCACTGACAGCTGACCGAAAGTTAACTGATGGTTGATTGTTGGTCCACACGTTGGTTGCAGCGGATTCTTAACTTGCCATAACCATTTTGTTTTCAGCGTCAAGACATTTACCTTCAGTGCAAAACAAACAAAAAAAAGTTTTTGTTCTAAACAAGATTTTAAATATTAAAAAATTTACTTTCAGTCATTGAGTGATTACTTGTTTCTATCTTGTAGCTAACTCGACCAGCACAAGAGCTACTCATGTCTCTAGCTCTGAACTGCAACAGCCACAGCAGTGAAGATGTTGAGGTCATAAGCAATTTAATCAGAATGAGACTCAAGACTAAACCTCTGGCCAACCACTATGTTGTTTGTATCAGGTAAGGTTTGTGCGAGACAAGTTTACCTTTTTTTATTTAGTACGTTGTTTCATTTCTCATTGCATGCCTTAAATGGCCACATCAGGTGATGTTCACGTTAGTCTTGAAAATAAAATTTTAGGAGGTTGTAGACATTTAATTTGCAAATATTATCCACTTGTACAGTGTAGCATAAAATTTTATCATCAAAAACAAGTGACCAGAATGGAAACACCCTTAAATTCCCCCTTAATCACCTAATGTCTTCAGTTGGATAATATAATTTTATAATAATATTTTGGAAGCCTTCCAAATAAAATTAATTAATTTAATTGTCATAGTATTATGACTGGAATTGTATATTGTTTTTTCTGTCTTTTTTATAGGGAATTATCAAACCAGCACTCTGAAAATTTAGGGACGATACTAAAACATGTGATCTATAACGAACTGTCGAATGCACGGAATCCAAACAACATGGCTTTGTTGAGTACATTGTTCCAAAACAATCAAGAAACTGCAGCCAAGGTTTGTTCCACTTTTAAAACTGATATGTACTGTACTTGTAACCCCAGGGCAAATTGTTTGATACATGATTAGTGTCAATCAAGCTTAACCCTGCTAAAACGGTCAATTTACTAGTCAGTGGGGGCTGGTCTAGGGGCAAAAGGGTTGACTACATGTACCATCGCAATGTGATATTATAAGTTTTGTCCGTAAGTGCAAAAAGTTATTGGACTCTGAACAAATCTGCCCTGAAAGGCATGCTGCCAAACATGTCACAGGTGGAAAAACGTTGCTGACTTGACAACTTGAACATCAAACTTAGCATACTGTAAACACCAGCAAATAAGCACCTTTTTTCTGAAAATCGTAGCACTAATTAGCTAGAAGTCGGGGGTGTGGCTTATCTGCGGGAACCTTTGAAAAAGGCTGCTTCGAGCATCCAGTTTTCCATCTTTGCATCCTATCTAACGCCTGCTTACTAGGCTACGAACGTTCCACTCTCTAACATTTCAATGTTAATGGTGAGGTTATTGTACATTTGATGAACAGTGGATAAAGAAAACTTCTAATTCCACTTTGGATTTCTTTGGATTTCTTTCAGAAAACTTGTTTTCCAAAATATGAACTACTAAATTCAGGGTGCAGCTTATCTGCGGGTGTTTACGGTATTTTCCTTGCCTCCAAAAGAGCCCATTTCCTTGATTCCTAGACATTTCTATACAATGTATTCTTTTATTGAAAGACTGTGTTGTTTATTTGTTTTAAATACATTTTGGTATTGTTTATTTGCAGTTGCTTGCCATGGTATTTCAAGACTTGTTGACAAACAAGTAAGTACAGGGGAAGTGTTCTGTATGAACTTGTGGGTCTGCGATAGGACTCCCCATGGTGCTCTAAGGTTGTGTTCTTAAAGCCTTAATTACCATGTAAATCCTACAGGGACTTCCTTGTATGTTGCCTACTTTTTCCATAAAAATTTAAACTAATTAAACCAGAGTTTAGCAGATAAAAGTTCACTCAACATCTTTATGAACTAATTTAAAAGTAATCAACTTTAATTTGTTCCCTGGAGATTCCTTGTGGCTTAATTATTACTGGCCAGAGTTGAGTTTCAAGTACATGTAAGTGCTCAGAAATGAAGTCAAAGGCTTACATGTAAAGTTTCACACAGGCCAGTAAAGAAAAATGTGATCATTGAAATGTTGTTTAGTTGCCTGTTCATTGTATTTTCTGGGCTTGCTTAAGATCTTCCTGTATCTGCAGTCTCCATCTTAGAGCTGGCTACCAATAGTGCAAGCTCCAGGATGTCTCAGGCACCCAACCATTGATGCAGTTGCTAATATCTATTCGTTTGCCAGTAATTATTCATTTATTATTTGACTTTGAAAGCTCCTTACCAGTTTGGTTGTCAAAAATATTATTTTTTCTTCTTCAATTTCTATTAATTTTTTTCTTAGGGAAGATTATCTGCGTGCATCCCGTGCTCTTTTGAGAGAGATTGTCAGAGCACTACGGCATGATATGGATTTTGTTGCACTATGTCGTGGATTCATGAAGGAGAGAACTGAAAGCCAGTTCAGGGATTTAGAAGCTCCCATTAAGGTTAGCAACATTCCTGAGCCACGCTCCATAAATTCTTGACTTAAAGTCTTTGTTCAGTCTTAAGCAGTTGGCATTCTGGAGCCTGCTTGTTCTACGTGTAAACTATAAAATGAAGACTTCATGTAGCAAACTAAACTGAGGTCTCAATGCATATATGAGATGAAATTTAGCTCTAACTATAGTAAATTCATAGCTCTCTGGACTCCAACCTTGTTCCCAGGGTCTCTCCTCTCTGCCTCCTTTGTCCTCAATGAGGCAGAAGAGAAGAGAGAACCTGGAAACAAGGTTGGGGTAATTTTTACAAATGTTTTTGGCGTGACTAATAATAATTTTATGTATGTTTCTTTGTTGGCTTGTTTACAGGAGCGTTTGCTGTTGTCCTTAGCTGACCTTATTACCATGGCAACACTACTCAGTGTAACACCAAGCATCAAAGATGCCTTCAGTGCATCCACAAGAGGAGAAAAAAGAGGTTCATTTTTTAATCCTGTTTTCTGTTTGTTTGTTTTGTTTTCAAAATTATCCATCCCAACAACATTGTCATGGAGCTCATTTGCTCCTTCCATAATAGATGAACTCATGCCCAGTTTCATAAAACCAGTGTTAAAAGGTTCAAAAGCCTTCTCGTCTAAGGACTATAAAATAATGGTAGGCCCTGTCTCACAACCCCTCCTGTTGATCAACACTGTGGGATGTTAAAGAACCCACATACTTTGTGAAGAGTGGTGAGGAGACCCCTAGTGTTAATGGTCTATCTGTAACAGGATAATTTATTGTATTAGCCACCATGAGACTGATTCGAAGTGATTTGTTTGGTATATAAATCAATTTTCATTACCAAACAAACTGGTGTCACACTGTTCACAGGTTTTAAAAGCGCTGCTTTTGGTTTTTTATAGACATGTCATCCCTTCGGGATTTTCAGAAATCTGTGTCAACAATCCACCGAGATGCTGTCTGGTGGCTTCATATTGTTGTTCCAAAAATGTTTAATCCAAGTGGAAAAGAGTTCCTATCTTGGTAAGATGGAATCACCTTTCATCATCTTTTTGTCATCTTTGCGTCTACAGTATTAACATTAGTAAATTATTCTCTCGACTATTATTTGAGTTCCAGGAAAAAAATTGTTTTGATGGCCATTTAGGGCTTACTACATGTAGTTCTATCCAGCCTTTTCTCTGTTCAACCTTCATCAGGCCTGTTAGACTCAAGGAAGAGGGCAAAAAATGTGTGTGTGCGGTGCCTTATTAAGTGAAATAAGACAGAAGTGCAAACTTGAAGTCAAGCTCCCTGTCTGACATTTTGACTTGAGAAAACCTGTAACACTTTTGCATCATTATTCCTAACCTTCTACAAATGTACTTCTTTCCTGAAAGGAAGGCCTTATTGTTCTCCATTAACAAAATCTTTAAAGGAAAATAATTTGAAATGATCTAGCATCAAAACTAGGGGACAGCTAGAAGTGGGAAAGATTACAACCATTTTGGCCTTCTACTGACCCTTGATAACTGCACTGTGTCAAAAACTAGCAGCCTGAATGGACTAAAATTTTAATGACGACCTGTTTCATTCTAGTAACATTAATGTTACTATCTGGGGTGCAGGGGATGGCGCAGTGGTGAGAGCACTCACCTCCCTTCAATGTGGCCCAGGTTCAATTTCCAGACTTGGCGTCATATGTGAGTTGAGTTTGTTGGTTCTCTTCTCTGCACTGAGAGGTTTTTCTCCGGGTACTCTGGTTTTCCCCTCCCCTCAAAAACCAACATTTGACTTGATTTGCATTAATTGTTAATTTTGGTTGACAGTGTCCCCTATTAGTACTCCAGCACTAGAATGACTACATGTAGACACTGTAATAAAGAAGGTTCCTTTCGTTCCCTTTCCTTTCCTATTCCTTTAATGTTAGTTTTGATCATTGTGCTTGATGTCATTACCACTACATGATTGTATAAATTTCCTTTTAGCATGCACAAAGTGCTTTTTCTTGAACCTATGGAAACTTATGTTGGTAAAGACAACTGGCCACCAGAAAATGACAGAAGGTGAGGAAATTAATGTTAAAAACTAATAAGTACTGTTTTACAATAACAGTGTAAAATGCAGTAAATGGAGCGTGACACAATCCATTGCTATCCCTCTGTCACGTTATACTTTGTAAACATTACATCATGCATGCAAGGCAAGAATACCCATTCATAATCTCTTGAATGCCCATTCATAACATGACCAACACAATAGACAAACTACATGTATGTTGTGCAACTGTGTGCAACATTAATTTTTATCTCAATCATTTTTATTGGTCAAAATGGACAAGAATCACTATTCATGTCTTGTTAATCTCTACACTAGTTTATTGTATTTGATGGTATGTTGTTTTCCAGTAGTTTAGTCCCAGACATCTGTCTAATGAAAGGTCTTGACAGTAAAATCCAAAGTGCCATTTTCCAGCTTTCAAAGCTTACTGTAAGGAGTACCTTATCTCAAACAGAACTGTTTTTTCCCCACCTTTCCCCTGCTGTGGAGGCTTTGTCATTGAATTTATTAAATCTGGGTTCACCTCTGGGCTTTTGCGCTCAGTCACAGCAACTTCCCCAAGCTTTGTTTTTGTGTCAATGCTATATCATATGTACAGTGTATGCTCCTTATCTGCCTCTACTCTTGTCCGATCCACCACGTGCCAGGAAAGTCAGCTACAAGTGCTGGGGAGATAAGGAGGTTAGAGCTAGTTTTTACTACCAGCCTACGCTCTTTCCATTTTAGCATGATGCTGGCTGGAGGTTAAGCTCGTAGTGCGGTGGGGACCTAGGCTTTTACATTGCCAAGAATAACTTTTAATTAGCTGCCTTACAACTTGTCCGATCCAGTGCTGGAGATACTGGTTTAGGCTTTAATGGTGCTAGGAAGTAATTTGTCACGCTGAACGCAGAGCAGGGTTCCCCCTTTGCAGCAAACATGTGTCATTTGTTTTTTGCCATCTCTGATGATTGTGGTCGTCATAATCTAAATAGCTTCGGGAACTGTGACATTAAGTTACTACTATTTTTAAACAACACAAATTATAGACTGAGTAAACACCTTGCAAACCTTGTTTTGCAGTCTACAGTGTAATTAATTGAATCTTGAACTAAAAAACAGTAGACCATTATGTAGAATACAGTTTTCAAAGTCAGTAGTTTAGGTCCAGTAATAGAGACAGGTAATTTGAAATTAGATAATTACTGTATATAATATCAGTGTGTTTGTCTGTCTGCCAGCCTGTTAACGAGCATCGTGGGTGAAGTTCCACTTCAAGAAGATACTCTCATGAGAACCATAATAATTGGTATTTCCAATGAGCTGCCTCTCACACCACCAGAGGCACTTGAAATAGCAGATTCCCTGGTCAGGAGAGTGGCTGCAATCAAAGTTCCAACAGCTTGGATGCAGACATCACAGCCAGGTTGGTGTTGTTGGAAAGTCTCCATCAGTTCAGGCTCACATCTTAGTTGCCGAGATTGAGATCCATTGAAGTGATCCTCACACTTTAATATCTGGACAATTTAAACAATATCATTGTCTCTGACTTGCAGTAGAGACACTTGAAAATTCATGTGACTTCAACGGGATGCGAATGCTGTCTCTTCGATGCCGCTTCAGTGCTCTACCAACTGAGCTATGAAGCCACACAGTTGGGAGCAGGTCACTGAATTTGTATGTGTTCCCTGGCCTGTTCAGTTCATCCATAACCCACACTTCAAATATACATTTCTTTCATTGGTTATTCCTTTCACGGGAACAAATGAGCCCAACAAATTGACCTGCTCCCAACTGTGTGGCTTCATAGCTTTGTTGGTAGAGCATTTGACAGGCATCACAGAGGTCATGGGTTCGAATCCTGTTGAAGCTGCAAGGAAAGTCCTGAACTTTATTTAAGTGTCTAGTCGATTTAGCGCTGGAGCACTAATTGGGGACACTGTAAAGTGAAATTAACAATCAACGCAAATCAAGTCAAATGTTGGTTTTTGAGGAGAGGGGAAACCAGGAGTACCCGGAGAAAACCTCTCGGCGCAGAGTAGAGAACCAACAAACTCAACCCCCTGTATGACGCCGAATCAAGGAATCGAACCCCAGGGCCGCATTGGTGGGAGGCGAGTGCTCTCACCACTGCACCATCCCTACACCCCTAATTTTTCAGGTGTCTATAAGTAAGGGACAACCGCTTAAATTGGGCAGATAAGTGTGAAGATCACTTTTAATTAATCCTTCGTCTATAACCCACACTTCAATGAGAACCATGCTGTGATGTGTGGCCTTCGTTTTTTGTAGTTCAAGTGAAAGGCCCAAGTGTACAAATATCTGGACCATAAATTGAACTAAAAAAATTAAAAGAGCAAAACCTTATAGCAGCAGGAGAGTAACTTAGGCGATAGTATAATGTGATATCTGTAAAAAAAAGCAATCTTGATTCATAGTGATAGTGCACCATGATAGTGCCCCTCTTATGGTTCAACTTTTTTCCTGATTTCAAATTTTTTTAAAACCAGGATCACTTTTGATTTTCCTTTGTTTCAGATTATGAAAGAAATTTGAACCCCAAAATACCCACTGACTGAGACTTGAATGTATAAGAAAAGATCTCAATGGGTCTTTATTGAAGAACATTAAAAGATTGATAG
The DNA here is from genome assembly GCF_036669925.1 of Montipora capricornis. Lineage (NCBI taxonomy): Eukaryota > Metazoa > Cnidaria > Anthozoa > Scleractinia > Acroporidae > Montipora > Montipora capricornis. Next base: position 45,536,113 of record NC_090890.1, on the reverse strand, counting down.
ACTTCAGAAAGTGTACAGTCCCACTGATATAATTATAGTCATCGATATATCTACCCATGTTAAACTCTCTAATATCAATTTATATGATATTAAGAGAGTTTGCAAATCTCTGGCAGTGTTAACCACCCCTGTCTTTCGGCCTTATCTTCTCATTTCCTCATATCATGCTTATATTATCCTCCAATAATCGTTGCCAGTAGTAAACGGCAAACTGTGATATTATCACTGTGTAAAATTGATTTCTCCTACCACAGGCCACCCATTTCTCTCTGTTAGTCGTTTGGAACTCTTGGATGCTGTTCTTAATCTGTGTGCTTATCATCATCCCAAGGATATTATCCTTCCATCAGGGTATGTACTTGTGCAAACTGTGTATCTGCATGAGGAAGTAGATTGTTGATTGAAAGCTTTTGGTTACCCCCTAGTTTCACCCTTCGCAGTTACACCTATACACTAACATGTGACAAACTGACATGAACGTCGTGGCAATAAGAGGAGGACAAAAATGTTGTCCATTATTAAATTTTAATATACAACTTTGCATGCTAGAAGCTGTAACCCATTGACTCCCAGGGGTTCCCCATTGACGAGTAAAATTGTTTGGCGTTAGACAGAGTAAAATACTAAGTCTGGCTGGTTTAGGCTGGTTTGGACGTCAAAGGGTTAATAGTACATATGAATATCAGTTTTCATTGTCCAGATAAAATCACTCTGGGAGCGTCAAAAAAGAAAAAATCCAAGAAAACACTCCAGTTATTTCTTACCTTCTTGGTTTACAGCTATGCTGCTCCTAAATTAGCCATTGGAAATTTGTATTGGAAGGGATGGATATTGCTGACCATCGTTGCTTCTCTCAATCCAGTGACAATTGGTAAGATAATTAATAATAATTATCATTAGGATTGCTGTAAGTTCTTCCTAAATACCATGAGGCAGTGACTAAAACAAAATGTCGTGTAGTCCTTGGGTTTCAGCTATAATTGTTTTCACCCCCAGACCTTTTGTTAGTAGTGACTACAATCATGGGGCACATTTGCACTTTTGACTTCTTAAACACACACGAAACAAACAGTTGTACAATATTATTCAAGCTACCCATTCCAAGCCCCTACCACCACCTCTCCCATTTCAGACTGAGTGACTGCCAACAAGTCTTAAAATATGGCAGCGCTTTTGGAATTAGTAAAAATAATTGTGAAATCATGTAAAATTACATGCTTTGCGTGACTGTCCAAGGGAATTTTGTGCACCACTTTAGCTTAAAGTAGATTACTGGTAGTCCTCTTCTCCTCTGCTCTTGCCATATTTTAAGACTTGTTGGCAGTCACTCCCCCCGGGCATCCCCACTCACCCACCCAATAAAACATTGCAAGTCTGAAATAACTACAAGTGTATGTTTACAGCATAGTGGGAGAGGTGGTGGTAGAGAGCCCTGGGAATGTGTAGTTTGAATCAAACTGTTTTCAATGATGAACCGCCTTTATGCAATGCTATCGGCCACAATGAAAATGTCTTTATATTCAGGTTTGGTCATCACCAGCCGTTCCGTTCCCATTTCCCGAACACAGGTCTCGACCTGGTCTGACAAAGGAGTGTTTGCTTACATGTACATGTAATATGAGATGGGCCTTTTATTTAATATTTGATAACACTCTAAAAATGGGTTCCCTTTGAGGGTACTTCAGTGTCCTGTCCTGTCCTTTCCTGGACCACTGTCCAAATACGAGATTTAGTTATGGTTTTGTTGGGGTTTAGTGCTCCTTTTTAGATGATTGCCAACAAACAAGTTGTGCAAAGGAATTCTTTGCACTTTAAATGGGACATCTTCTTGATAATTTTCCTGGTCTTACGGTCTACACTGTAGATTGTCCAGCTCCTCCTGTGACACAATGGAGTTCCCACCATAAAGCTTGATAATTTTTGAGATTTTTAGTAGTTTCATTAGTTTGTATTCTGTATATTTTGCTCTTCTTTACTTGACTATGCTTGATGATTTCTGCTGGGAGGATGCCAAGATATTCGTAGCTTTTCTCTAGCCTAATAAGTTCTTGATGGTCTGCCTGTTACATGGGTTTATTCCTGGAGTAGTAATATCACTATTATTATTATTATTATTATTATTGAGCCAATGAGGTGTTTTAGCCAAAATTGCTACATTATGCCAGAGTGGGCACACATCCCATGAAAATAGTGGCTGGCATTTACAAAACAAAGTGCCGGTATTACAAAATACATGTAATGCCATTTTATACTACAGCCTCGCATACATAATTCCATTGGTTGGGCATGATCCTTAGTTGGTGACTAGCACCTATTAAATCAGGAGGCTTCCTCGATAAACATCACAAGGGTCTGTTCTGCAAAGCCAACCCATTATTATTATTATTATTATTATTATTATTATTGTTGTTTTTTGTTATTGTTGTTGTTATTATTATTATTGCTATCACTATTACTATTACTATTACTATTACTATTAATATTACTATTACTATTACTATTACTATTACTGTTACTAAATATATTGAATTGAGTTAGTATGTGTACATGTATTTGTCAGGTCATTCAGGCTGGGAGAACTTTCCAATGCTGAAGTGCCTCATGGAAATGCTGATGACCAAGTAAGATTTTTGGCAGTGATGAGCTCCTGATCTTGAATTGTGTCAGCAAATAATTATCGGTTATTTTCTTCCCTAAGAAACACAATTTGGGTAAAAGTGAAGAACAGTTCCCAAAAGATACTGTAGGCTGACAGTTTATGTTATGTTGCAGACAAAAGTGTCGGTCGACTATCGGCTGACACTTGGCCAACAGTCGGCCATCTGTTGGTAACCTATCGGTGACCTGTCGGCAATGTGTCAGTAAGTCGTGTTCTGAAATGGTCGCTAACACTTACTTATTTATTGCTTCAACAACTACCTCAAAAGGGAAAAATTAATTGCAAAGAGTTACCTTAATTCTTGGCTTCATCTACACTGTCGGCCAGCTATCGGTAATGTGTCAGTATCATGTTGGCCGACAGGTTACAGACAGCCAAACATGGGAGGTCTGGTTCACTTTTGCCAAAATTTGTGTGATGTCACAGCTGTGTTTACATACTCTCATCTAAACACAGCTATTGACCAGTTAGAGTATGTGTACTATCCTAATTATTTTATAAAAATATTCAAAAGATAGTGGTGGAGGCTCATCAAATCATGAAGTCATTTCATGTCAGTTTGATCTTTGGTTTCTTGCAGTAATTTTACTTTCCCGCCTCCAACTGCAGCTGTAACAAGCGAAGAAAATGAGGAAACTATTGCTCAAGAACTTCAGGTATTCAGTACTTTCAAGCTGTTTGTTGGTAGTGGTTGGTACGATTACAAAGGTTGTACATGTATGTGTTGCAGTTAATTTTTGTTTTCAGTTAGTTTCTATTTTCAACTTGTAAGTTTTTTTCTTTCTAACTAGGTGATTTTATTTTCAACTAGTTAGTTTTTTCTAACTAGTAGGTGATTATAACTAGGTAATATTTTTTTAACTACCAGTAAGTAATTTTTTTTAACTAAGAACATTTTTCAAAAACTGGGTAAAATTTTTCTCTTGGGTGCTATCAAAGGCCAACAAATTTTGGTGATTATGGTCAAATGCTCAGCTTAGCTTTTGGGTTACTAAGCACTCATTTTGAATGGTTAACTTTCTTGTAAGGTTAGGGACACTGCCCACATTTTAAGAATCAGGGTTAAGCTTTTAAGTTAGTGATTAGGGTTATGCACTGTCTTATGTGAAACAGCATTCCAGGAGGTGTATGACAACTGCAGACCACATACTGTCTTCAAATATCGCTGATAAACAGTATTTAAGTCTAAGCACCCATTTGATTAGCACTAATAAGCAGTATTTAAGTCTAAGCACCCTTTTTAAATGGTTAGCTTCAATAACTGCGAGTTGGGATTAGTCTGAAGTGTCAGACACTGCATTCCAGCTACATTCACGTAAGGGATTGGCATTTATTTGAAGTGCTTAGGCTAAAACAAATGTTGTCTTGGTCATTGGGTTAAGACTGTTGGTTGATGGTTATTTGAAGTAAAGCATTCTTTCACTTGTTGAATAAAGGGGTTAGATTGTAAAGACGCTGTTGTGCTGTGTCGTTGGGAAAATGAAATAAAGAAAAGGGTTTATCAAGTGAGTTGATGTGATAAAAAATTGGCTACTGTAAAGAAATTTGAAAGCTGATGTTTTGAGCATTAGCCCTTCCTCACATAGTAGGACTACTTTTTGTAATGAAAAAACAGTGATATTCAAGGGTATATTGCATTGAGATCAGAACTTGGCCGTAAAGCCCTCAGAGATAGTAGGGAACTTCATCTCCCAAGATACAAAACAGCTATGAGCCAGTCAACATTCGAGTATACCACTGCAAAGGAATGGAATGACCTCTCCAAGGAACTGCGTGCTTGTGAAACGCTGAGAGTTTTTATAATTAAAACTTTTAAACTTTTAATAGAATGAGATAAGGCACAGCACAAACGTAGTGTACCAGGTAACCTTAATTTAATTTTATCTTAACTTGAATCGATGACGAATTGTATTTTTAATATTATCTTATGTACTGATCACCGGTTTATACCAGCGTTTTCTATGTTGAATTCACCGATCACTCTTTTTTTTTAGTTTAAATAAAGCATTTATTGCTATTATTATTATTATTATTATTATTTCAGAATAAAAACTAGCGATAAAAAACGACGTTTCGATCTCTCTGAGATCATTTTCAAGTTGTAAAAGAAGCGAATAAAATCTGCATATATAAGTACAAATTAAGACGTGAGAATGTCCAAAGATAAAATATGTAAATACAAGCGCTAAACTGTCAGTGTTAAAATATTAAATACTATACTATACGGGTATACGTGCCGACACCTCTATCAGCGCGTCGAGGAACACATGAAAGGATCGTCTTCAATCGGGAATCACATTAAAGAGCAACATGGAACAGTCCCGAGTGACATATATCGTGACTTTAAGATCTTGAGAAAGTGCGAAAGTAAATTCGATTGCCTCATCTACGAAATGCTTTTTATAAAGGAGCTTAAACCAACTTTGAACAAACAGTCAGATTCAATTCGTGCGAAGTTATTTATATAGTTCTTTATAGCGTTTTGGTATCTTAACACTCACGCTTTAGCGTTTTAACCAACAGTCATGTAGATTTAATCCGTGCAAGTTATTTATATAGTATTTTAATATTTTAACACTTACATTTTAGCGCTTGTATTTACATATTTTATCTTTGGACATTCTCACGTCTTAATTTGTACTTATATATGCAGATTTTATTCGCTTCTTTTACTACTTGAAAATGATCTCAGAGAGATCGAAACGTCGTTTTTTATCGCTAGTTTTTATTCTGAAATGTGTTTCAAAAAAACTACTTATAATTATTATTATTATTATTATTATTATTTAATGATTCCTTTGACAATCTAAAAGACTGAGAGACAAAAAAAAATGTCTGTGAGAAGTGTTGTGGAGGGGGTGGGTATAAGGGGTATGCAAGGAGGGGGCTACCTACAGGGTAAGGTGGGATAAATCTTTGAAGGAAGGGTGGGGTATGATAGAGGCAAAGGGGAATATCAGGGAGGGGTAGGAGAAGTAGAATGGAGAAAAGAAATATCTTGTTCTTTTTTAGACTCCCTAAAAAACCCAAGCCCCTGTTTTTTTAACTACACCTCAAAAAAGGGAAAATCCCATTTTTAGACAGTCGATAAAAAAACCTAGTTAAAAAAAATTAACTGCAATATATGCATAACCATCACATCCTTAGGAATCGCTTTGTCAAATCAAACTCAAATTTCAAGCACTAATGGAGCCATCAACAGACGGGGTTGGCTTGGTTGCGCACGGGACTTACCTTGCTGGATTTGGGAATTAAAATCCCAATGCTCAGGTTCTCAAAAATAAATGCCTGTAACTGGTTCTACTTTCAAGTCTTTTTGGATATGGTATTTTTTCGCAAGCCCATCTTTAACTCCTTGTTTATAAACTCATGGGGGCATTGAACAAGCCCAAGTATGGAATTCCCAGTGTTGTGGTTTTGCCATCTCTCTCCAACTTGGTGGTGATACTTTTGTAAAGGTGTGTGATATAAGGGAAAGCAAAAACAGGGAAGTTTGCTGAGTGATGAACATTCTGATACAGATAAAATGCACCTAGCTTCTTCAAGCAATATTAAACTTTGTTTGAAAAAATGTATAACGCTCTCTTGAATTTTCACCAGTGCGGTTACATGTAATTTACTGCTTTGTTCCTCAGCTTGCCCAGGCAGAAAAGGAGGAAATTCTCTTGTTTGAGTCTCACCTAGCAGCAGCCACAACAAAAGTTACCATCACAGAGAACAACAGTCTGTTGTTGAGTCAACTAATAACCATGGACCCAGTGTAAGGTTTTCGTTGCTCTAAAAAGTTCAACCTCATACCAACTGAAGCTCTGGAGCATTTTGGTACAAAGTGCCTGGCTCAACAGAAACAATGATTTAGACTTAAAAACAATACATAAGGCCACCAATACAAAATTTAGTCAGCTTGCAAGAGCTGGTGTTGTACTGAAAACACTCAATCAACACATCAAATACTTAAGGCTTCTCAATGGATTATTTTTGTCCTTTGAACACGGCCCCTGTGTAATTATCTTGTTTATTCAGCAGAAATTAGTACCAATTTTGAAAAGTAGCCAAAAAGCACGCAACTGTTGCCACTTGTCATATATCACTGCTTTATTCATAGTAGTTGAAAGGTCAATAACAAACACTTAATGACTGGTCCCGAGGGAAACAGTTCATTTTGTTTCCCTCGAATTTCAATGTTTCCTTCTGTTGCGTCTCGGGGAAACAGTGAGATTCGAGGGCAAAAAAATGAACTGTTTCCCTCTAGTAGGGACCAGTCATTAAGTGATTTGTTGTATAGAATAAAAAGAAAAACATGCAACAGCAACAGCAACGGCGGTCGTCAGGCAACGTTCGTGGGTAACAGTGCACTGTTACCCTCTGACGTCATAGATTTTGCACTGTTACCCGCTCAGAAACTTTTGGCGGGAAACAGTTTTATTGTTAGATGTCATGTGATCTCGAAGTAACCAATGAGAGCGCGCACTGTTGAGGGAAAAAATTCAGCTATATAACAATTGAAATTATTTCATTAGTCTGTGAAATTTGGGGCAATCAGAATAATGGTTCATTTTCACAAACACAGTGACCATGTTGATGTGAAACAATGGCTATGTTGGTGACCCACTACATTAATAGTCCAGATCCCAGTTGTTCAAAAGGTGGATAGCGCTATCCACTGGATAAATCACTATCCATTGGATAGCGCAATTATTGGTTTCACATTGACTTATCCCGTACTGGACAGTGATATATCCAGCAGATAGCGCTATGTGTGTATCCATCGTTTGAACAACTAGGCCCAGAAGTTGGACTCTGTTTATGTGCAAACATTTTCCTCCATTTCACCCAAAAAAATCTTGGTCAATGATCAAGAATATGAAAATTCAAGAAAAAGATACCAGGGTTTTCATGTGAGCTTTTCAAAGTCATTCAATAAAAGTGAATACCACCCTAAAATTAGAACTGAGCTGCCAATATTTTTCTAGTGGCCCCAGCCGACGTCCTCCTCAAAATGTTGTTGATCAGCTGAAAGCAACAAACACAAGTCTTAGACTGGGTCAGAGGCTCTGTCGCAGTCGCTCTCCAGATTTCCTGTTAGAAATCATCCAGAGACAAGTAAGAGATCTGTATGGTTGTTTACGATAGGGTTTCATAGTGTCTGACTTGTGAAATAAATGTGTAATATACATTTAGTAGGTTAAATAGTGTGGTCATTACTGTCATTCGGTAACTTCGATAAGCAATACGCATTCGATCTTCATTTCTTTTAGTTGCTGCAATATCAAGATCCCGGTGCATTTAAACTGACATCACCTCTTTTTGTTAATAATTGCTTATTTTTTTCCATAAGGGTGCATCTCAAAGCATGCCATGGCTTGCTGAGCTTGTTCAAGCTTCAGAGGGCTCACTCGATGTACTTCCTGTTCAGTGCTTATGTGAATTTTTGTTGTTGGAAAAAACTGGTGACAACGGCAAAGCTGGTGATGAACTTCAAGATAAGAGACTTGTATGTGATGATAATGATGATGATGATGATAATCACCAGAAGCTCGTGACTTTGAAGCGTTTAATTTTTGGTCCAGAGCTGGGAATTTTTGAGTTTAGAAATTTCCTTACTTGAGTGTAACGTAGCTGGCACATTTTACCGCGCGTGCAGCCTTGATCTTATTTTTGTCCATATTTGGGCATAAATTGGTGTTCTAGAATCCCCAGCTTTGTTCCAAGGAAAAAGTTACAAGCTTCATGGTCATGTGCTTCGGATCGTGCGAAAAACATTGAACCAATCAGATTTCGAAGCAAATATCTAGGGCTCACATGCACGGAAAAATGGATATGAGAAATCTGGTGTCCGTTGTATCAACTTAGTTAGTTATTGTAACTTGAACACTGTAAGTGAATTAGAAAGCTTTCGTTTGGTTTTGTTAGAGAAAAACTCTGAAACGAGAAACTCGGAAGGGAAACCTACCCTGTCGACAACGTAATTTAGATTAAAATGAAAGAAACGTGTATTATTTGAAGTGCGGGTTATAGATGAAAGGTAGACTGAAGTGATCCTCGCACATAGAGCGGTTTTCAAATGAGTGTCGTAAAACCAACACCAAAGTAATTACTTTGGACGGAGACGAGACAATCCAGTAAACCAATCAAAAGTCGAAGTAATTACACGTAGCCGACACAAAGCGCGGGAAAATGTGCATGCACGAGCCATGATTGGTTTTGGTTTCACTTGTGATTGGTTGAAAAAATGGCGCGAGAACTTTGAACCAATCACTGAGTGAAGAAATGCAAAACCAAAGTAATTCTCTAATTACTTTCGACAGTCAATTGAAAACCGCTCTATCTGAACAATTTGAGCAATTCTCTCTTATAGTAGGCACCTGAAAAATTCAGGCAGCTCCAATCGGATTTGAACCCGTGCCCTCTGAGATGCCGGTGCAATGCTCTACCAACTGAGCTATGAAGCCACACAATTGGGAGCAGGTCAAGAATATTTTCAAGTTATCACTAAGTGTCGGAAACTAGTGCAAATGCAAAATTTTGGTCAAAACTCAGCTGAAAACCGAATCGTAATTTAAGATATAATTTATGTAATTTATGCGCACTGGTGGGCTCAGTTGGTTGAGCATCGGGCAGTCATGTGTGAGGTCGTGAGTTCGACTCCGGTCGGACCAACACTCATGGTCTTAAAACGACTGAGGAGAAAGTGCTGCCTTTGTAATTACGTCTGCAAATGGTAAGACCTTCTAGTCTTCTCGGATAAGGACGATAAGCTGGAGGTGGCGTCTCATAGCCCTTGTTCATTAACTCTGTGGGACATTAAAGATTCCACGCTCCAGTCGAAAAGAGTAGAGCATGGAGTTCCCGGTGTTGGGGTCTGACCTTTCCAGCATGTGGTCGGCTTGGCGGGCCTAGGATTATTGGTATGCTTAGCTTGATGGAGGACTTCTTTGTGAATAAGACCACAATTGTTTATAACAGCCAGAAGTCAGGCTACTTAGCCAAGTGCTGGAACCTCACTCAAACCTCAAAGTCAAACAGGTAAATTAAACAACTACGGAATACAGGGTCACATTCGAGACCTATGGAAGTACTGGCTTGTATGGCTCGTCAGTGGATGGCAAACGAGCCAGCCTTTCCTTCAGCAATGTGGTCGACTTGGCGTAATCGTCTGAGTGGACTACTGATCGATGAGACTCCACATAACAGCAAGACAGACAGTAGTCAAAGTGAAGGAGTCCAAGTGTTGAAACTGGTAAAGCTAAACCATGTAATATTTCTGCGCAGGATATTCAGCAGCATGTGTTGGGACGGCTTCGATCCTTGTTGTTTGGAGACAATTCCGATGCAGAGACCACATTGGAAGTGTTGGAGTATTTTATGAGGAGGTTATCTTCTGTGCAAACTGCCGAGAGGGATTCTGCTGTCAAGGTACCTGTCTAGCATCTGTTTTCCATTCCCCCCCCCCCCCCCCAGGTTTAAAGTTTATTTCACTAGCTTCCTCTCTGATATTATTACGACCGACAGACTTCTGAACTGTAAGAGAAATGCAATTTACCTAAACGACGTCTCCTTCTTTGACAACTCACAAAACCGCATCTTTTGCACCTTCCAAGAAAAATTCTCTTGAACGTTCTTCCCATTCTTTCTTTCCGCTGTAATTTAAAATTAGTACCTATTACTTTAAAGGGTCTGGAACTAGTACTGTCCCAAGATGCGATTCAAGTGGATGATCACGTGACAGTTGTTTGCGAAGAGGAGCTTGAGAGCGGTGCCATGGTAACCACTGTGGAGGAGCTGTTTTCGCCTTCATTTCCTGCAGGGGTCTCCAAGGCTTACAAGTGGCTTTTAGTAAATTTGCAAAGTTTGCCGCACTTTGAAACTGTTCGGGCGACGTGCTGTTATGCTCTTAGACAGGTAAATAGCAGAAGCCGAAAAGCAAAAAAAAAAAAAAAGAGTTGAAACTCTAGCTGGAATTTCGCTCATTATCAAAGATGGTTGACACCTTTGTAGTGAAAAGGTGCTGGAGGAGGCGGCGTGGTCAAGTGTTGAGTGCGTTGGGTTTGAATGCAGTTGCCATGGGTTCAATTCCCGTTCTAGCCTCTGGTTTGGATTTGTTTACGGTTGTCCCGGATCCAACTCTACCACGCTTTGTTAATGGCCAACTGGTTGCTTCCTGCAAGTTGGAGTTCTTAAAGGGGCTAGGTCACGCAATTTTAGGCAATCTCAGCACTGATCGAATGGTCATAGAATCAACTAAAATATCAAAATAAGTGTTCAAAACTATAGAAGAACTCTAACAAAACACAGGGTAGCCAAGAAGGGACATGGATGGACAAAACTGGAGAGGATTGAAATGGATTGAATTTGGGTAAATTTGAAAAACGTCGGCCCACCTTTTTTCAAATTTATTATCAGTCTATATCAAAATGTCATTTACACAGCTTGAAAATCTTTCTCAGTTGTTATGTGGCCGTGATTTTGCAAGTGAAAGACTCTTCTGCCAATTTGACGTTTAGAGCTAATAATTAACAAAATTAAACAAAATTACTAAAATAGCGTGACCTAGCCCCTTTAAATCATGTTTCTTTCAGATTATTAAAAAGTGGAGTGCCTGTGAACTAGCTTGATAGCCAAGTGCACTTCCATTGTAAACAACTGAAGCATTTAAAATAAAGACAGGCTTCCAAAAATATTTTTTCTCAGGCGATAAACGTGACTATTGACATTTTGTTCGAAAACAAGGTAAACAAGGTCATATGAATATTTCAGACCAATTGTTTACCAAAGGTCTTTCAGTGCCCAAAGTCATATTTACAGAGCACTGTTTGGTTGATTGACAAATGCTTTACTCATACCTGAAAAGGGAACCGCTTTTCATGTAAGGATTCATCATGTATAAGTCACAATAACCTCGAAATAGTGACATGTTACACATTGCGTCTTCAGTCCTGTCAGGTGGAGATTATTCCTGAGAGAACACAAGCATACCTCATGTTTCTCGCCGAGCATTCTGTGGACAATGGTGAAGAAGAGTTTTTAGCGACAGTTATTGTGAGTATGGCGGCAATCACGTATGGAGTTTTTAGACTATATCCGTCACACGTCTGTTCATCAAGACGCTATCCCATGTTTCCTGTCTCTAGTGCCCGACTTTTTTGCAAAACTGTAAGATATAACGTGTATTGTGATTGGTCAATTTAGCGGGGTTTACTATGCTGACCGGTCCGCAAAATTGAATTTTTTTGTTTGCGTGTCGCTTGATGTAAAGATCTAAATTAGTGCTCTAATATATTTCGTTTTCTTTGGTCGTGTTGTAACTTGAGTTACGGCTTCTTGTTTTTTCCAGTTCAATTCTTGGCCCGAGTGCCGGAATAGACTGATAGGGAAAAAAGTGGGGTCGTACTAACTTGTTCGTAAGCAACCTCGTTCCCAGAATCTCCATTGTCGTTGGATCGACAAAGAGACCCTGGGAACGAGATTGGTTCGTAAGAACTGTTTGGGAAGGGTTGGGAGGCCAACTTGGCTGTTGGCTTTGTTTTTTCCCGAAGTCTGCATCTCAAACTGTACTCTCACGGCTTTTCTGAGCTGTAACATGACAGTGATATCTTTTCAACTCGGTTTACAGGACATTGCCCAGTTGATAATAGAACGTCCAACTATAATGACCCCAGTGCTAGGGGAGGGGTCGGCGAGTCAAGAAACCTATCAAGCTCTTCTGGGGTTGTACGTCTTAGCTTTGCAGCAAGCGATAGACATGCAGGAGGGAAACTTCTCTTGGGTAGGTTTAATTATTAATACAGGGTTTGTAATAGGCAGTATTTAATTGGTGTATAAGCCCGGCCCAATTTGCTTGCAAAGGTGACTTTATTTTTCACACTAATGAAAAAGATGAAAACAGCCTTCCTACGAGAATAATTTCAAAACAAAACCCTTAGCTCAAAGAAATGTGGGAAAAGTGGGTTTGCAATAAGTGCAAACTATATTTTACAATTTGTTCAAAACAAACAATAGCCAAGTGCAAACGTCTGCTGGACAAAAGCTTTACATTTGTCTGTCACTTTGGTCATGGCTTGTTTTTTCGTAACCTTAGTAGTTGAAGTGTCAATGGCCTGCCCAGACGGTTGTTCATTTGATTGCAAACTGATGACAACTTACCTGTTATGTTTTAAGTAATCTCTCTAGATTAGACTTAGTTTGATGCTACTTTGGTTGAATAAATTTGAATGCAGCTTATAAAGTTACAACGTTTTGACACTTTTTTAGTCTCCAAGTGTCAGTTTGGTTTTGCTTCGTTACCCGTTGCTATTAGTTTAAACATTTCCCGCCACTTTCTCTGTCTGTCAGCGGCAAAATAAAAACAGAAGGTACACCGTGATTTTCCCGCGTAAAGCGCTGGCTGTTGGCTTTGTCCTGCGATTGGCTCGTTTGATCACCTGCGTCTGTCCTGATTGGCTAAACTTACAACTTTGATTTTATCTGTGTCTTTACACTGAGCACTCCAAAGAAACCTCTGTAATATATTTTTTTCTGAACTTCTCTCTGGAGCTAAAGGGAAATAAAGGCTTTCCACGTTTTGTTTCTTTTGGAATTTGTCTAGCAAGAAAACCAGTTGTTTGTGCAGTGGTCTAAGGACACAGAGTACGCTGGGAAGGCCGGCACATTATACGTGCTTGTCATTCATGCCATGATTGTGTTACTGACGTATGGAGAACCGCAAGGTTGGTGACAATTGGTCTAAAATTAGAATTGCCTGGCTATTGATAATTTCACTGTCATTTTTATGACATCAACCCTTGTTTGAGAAAAAAGATACTCCTCTGTCAGAAACCATTACTTGAAATTTCACCCCTCAATTACTCCAGTCCGAGTGGAGAAGGTCTTTAAAATTAAAGATAAAAGTCACTATTTCTTGAAAGTTGTATTTATAATGAAGCAAACTTTTCGAGCCGCGTATGCAAGAAACGTTGAAAGGAACACAGCCATTAAAAGGAAACGGGTTGGACATTTCCAAAGGAAGTTGAGTTTTAGACAACTGGAGGCAAATTTACAAAGAAGAGTGGCATTTCATACTGGAGCATATCCCACTTTCATAAATGGAGAGCGAGCTGTTCTATAGTATTTATATTAATTAGACCTGCCGCCCGTATTTTGGGACAAATGTTTTTTTCGAATTTTGTACATTGTAGTGAGGCTAGAAATGGTTTTTCGATGCAAAACAAAATAATCATTATTTTACGATGAGATGTATTTTGTCAATAACGACTCGGGGATATTCGGAAAAAAGCCGAGTGCTCCATTGCAGGAGCCGAACTTACGACCCTCCAATTACTAGTTCGGATGCTCTACCATCGAGATATAGGAGACTCGTGAGAGCTAAGATTCGGGGATACTCGGAAACCCTTCGTTTTTAAGTATTTTTGACCCTTTGATGTGAATTTCACAGGGGATACCGGTGTTTACACGGCTCTATTGGATGCCTGGTGCCCTGAGTACGGACAGGTTCAAGTTTACTTGACCGACACTGGAGAAGAAGCTGTGCTGTTAGAGGAGTGGCTAAGACTGCGCATGATTAGGTCTCAGGTCCCCAGGGTGGTTGATGCTGGTAAGTTGTGTGTATAACAGTAAAACGTGATAACTTCTTGAGGGTGTGGTTTGCAGAATGGATAGCCGAGAGTACTCAGCATTGCTTAAAATAGTGCGAGGATCAGTTCTGTCTCTCGTCTATAACACGCACTTCAAATAATTTATATTTTTTTCATTCATTATTATTTTGGTACCCTGGTCCCAGAGGTTTTTATTGAGCCGCGAGAGAGTCGCGAAGGAGCGAAGACGAGTCGCGAAGGAGCGAAGACGAGTCGCGAAGCGGCTCTCTTGCGGCTCAAGAAAAACCTCTTGGGCCAGGTAGTCCTTTCGCAAGTGCTTCGTGAAATCAAAATTTGGGTTGAATCTAATTGTATGCACTTTTTGACATAAGTGACTGACCAATAATGGCTTCATAGAATCTCAGTCAAACTTTGACTCAAGGGAAGTCTCTTTTAACTGCATATTTCCACTCGCATTTCTTTTCAGCCTTGAAGGAACTTTTCCCATCTCAACTGGTATTGTTCGCTCAGTCATTTGGAATTCCTGTAAACAGTATGAGGTATGAATTAGACACGAGCTTGTGTCCTATAAGCAGTATCCGTTATGAGTGAAAAAGTCCGCTCTCCAGTTGTTTCATTATACTACTTTGTGGGCTTGAGCTTAGTTTCCGGGTCTGTGGATGGAAGCGGAGCTACCCAGACTTTGTTTTGATAGGCAACTACAGGCTAATCATCCCTTTGCGAATCGCTCTCAGCTTCTGTTTCAAGACGAGTCTCCTTGGGAGACTATTTAACTGAAAATGGATAGCGTACGTTCATGGGAATAATCCAACTCGTTCCCATTTGGTTTCGTGGGAAGACTCGTCTTGAAGCGGGGGAAACAGTGATGAGGAAATGGTCATTTGCAAGGCTGATATCAGCAAGTAAGATCATTAATCAGCCACAATTTTGCCATTGAACTATTTATTTTGTCAGAATCAGCAATTTAAATACAGATTGATAAAGACTCTTACGTATGTCATTGGCTTGTTTCAGCAAGCTCCTTCAGCAGTTGGACAAAGCTACTCAGGAGGACCCGGTGGGGATAGAGGAAGCTGTGCAAGACAAAGGTCAGTCAACCATGTGAACTATCTCAATGTTTCATCCATAAATTACAGAATTTTGATAGTGGTCGTTTGCTCAGTCCTTGTGTCCCTTGCATCGTTCTTAGTCGAGAACGCAAAGGTAAGGAAACCATTTTAGATTAGGACCGTTTGCATTAAAGGCCCATTTCCACCCTGAATGCATTGCACGCCGCGAATGAATTTCGCGTATTACGAAATTACAGAAATTGGCGCGACAAAAATAGTTAACCAATCGGAATACGCTGTTCAACAATAGTGCCAGTTTCAAAACAATAACAAACGATCGCTAGGTGGAAATGGGCCTTTAAGTATGGTCTAAACCAATTACTTAATTCAATTACAACAGGAGTAGAGAATGAATTGAGCCAATCACATACAGGCAGCCGGTGCGAAGCGCCGGAAAGTTGTGTGCTCTTGCTTTTACCTCTGATCGGCTGGGAAAAAGACCGGATGAATTTTTAGCCATTCACTAAGCCTGGCAATTCATAGTCTAAGTCAAAGCAATTTTAAAGAAGTTTCCGTAATTAAGTGAAAACTGTTCTTTACCTTAAGAGGAATCATATTTGTTAGCAACATTCACACTATTTACACTGCTTAGGTTACATGCTTCAACTTGTTGAAGTTCAGCAGCTTCGCGGAGCGGTTGGCGGCGATTTGTTTTGCTGTTCGCTCACTGAAGAGCCACCGGTCAAGAGAGAAAGTAAGTTGTTTGTTACCTTGTGTCAGACCTCCTGTATCTTTGATCAAACGCATGTTTTGCCTTTTGAATCAAATACCATAATTATCAACCGGTTTCGTCTCAACGCAGGCAGCGATCTGGCTTCTCTGGATGGTGGCATTACCCCCTTACCCATCGCTGGCATAACACAGATGTCTGTTAAGAAAGAAACGTCAATGAGGTTTGATTTCAGTTCATCGTTATGAATCATCATCATGTCACCGTGATCATCATCATCATCACCTCATCACTCCATTAGAGCGGTTTTCAATTGAGTGTCGAAAGTAATTTGCGAATTGCATTGGTTTTTCATTACTTCACTCAGTGATTGGTTCAAAGTTCTCGGGCCCCTTTTTCAACCAATCAGAAGTAAAACCAAAACCAATCGTGGTTCGCAGGTGCACATTTTCCCGCGCTTTGTGTCGGCTACGTGTAATTACTTCGAGTTTTGATTGGTTTACTGGATTGTCTCCGTCCTGTTTGATTGGCTAAAGTAATTACTTTGGTTTTGGTTTTACGACACTCGGCGATTGAAACTCGCTCTAATGGCATGATCAGTAATCATTCCGCTAGCTTCTTTAGAACCTTTCTTCAAATCAAGTAAGTTTCGATTTCTTCGTTTTTAGCGTCGACGATGAAGAAACTTACGAGCGCATGGCTGATGCAGTTGTCGAGGTAATTAATCAACAATCGAGCCTATGTTTTCTTTTCCCAACACGGATCGCGTAACGCGGATACTCAGGAACTTGTTTTGTTGTTTCTTGTTTAGTAAAAAAGAGTGGATGCAAGCATAAATTAAAATATTTCCACCTTTGAAAGAAAATACTCTCTTGACTGTTGTTACACGATTTAGGGTCGAGGACCTTCATATTCGTTCGCTCTGACTAAGGGCTAACGCTCGAAACGTCAGCTTTTAGAATCTCTGTACGGTGACCAATTTACATTATCAACTCCGTTGATAAACCAAATTTTTGTATACTACTTCCCCACCCACAGCACCACAGTTTCTTTAGAAACTACCCCTTCATTCAGTGACCTTCATATTTGACGTGTTTGATCACATGAAAACCTGAGTCAACATTTTACCTCCGGAACTCCCGTGATTTCTCATTGTACTCTGCAAGAAGCTACCTTGAGTTTTTGAGTTTTTCGGAGTTTAAAAATTTCCTTATTTGGATGTGACGTAGCTCATGCGTTTTCCCGCGCGTGAAGTTTCAATCTTATTTTTGTCCATATTTGGGCATGAAAATGGTGTCCTGAACTCCCCAGGTTTGTTCCAAGGAAAAGAGTTGCAAGTTACACGACGCTTTCTTCAAGGTCTTTTGCTTCTGACTCTACTAAATTACCTTATCGTTTAATATTAAGCTATAAGACATGTCTTGATGATCGTGCATTCGTTTTCACGGCTCCTAAGTTATGGAATAACTTTCCCATAGAGATATGATAATTAAACTTCCTCCTTAAAAGAGCATTTTTAAGCCAAGAGTTAATATTATATTTTAACATAATTAGATTTAGGTAAGCGATTTACTTTTATCTTTTAATCTCTTTTATAAATTATTTTACTAGCGATATGGTTCATTTCAATATATTCATATAGATATTTGTACGTTATAAAGTTCCCTATTATTTATTATTATTATTATTATTATTATTATTATTATTATTATTATTATTTGTCAGGTTGTTTCTCCATATTATTATTACTATGACAATAGTTTTTATTACTATGTCCCTGCCGACACTTTTTTACTTGTAAATACATTTTTATTAATACTACACGTTTTTTAATATAGCTTTTATTGTAATAAGTAGTATATTTTTTTTGTAATTTTATATCTGGAAATAAAGTTTATGTTACTCATTATTATTATTATTATTATTATTATTATTATTATTATTATTATTATTATTATTATTATTATTATTATTATTATTATTATTATTATTATTATTATTATTATCTCTACTATCACAGTCTTTGCTCTTGATCTTTTTGTGCATCAGCCTGGTGCAAACCCTGCAGCTAGGGCATCAGTCACTCAACTCAATCTTTCTCTTCAGACACTAAGCACCTTTCTGAGGATTCGCGCTGATCCCGGCATGCGGATCTTTTGAATTTCACAGTAGCTCTCTGATACTTTCTTGATGTTTTCTACCATCCCCTTCTTAACTGTACCAAGCACACCAACAACCACAGGGATCACTACGGTTTTCATATTCCACGTTCTCTGTATTTTATTTTTATCATTATCATTATTATTATTATTATTATGCATTGCAAAAACAAAATGATCAAGCCAGTTGGAACCCGAGCTCAAGTCTCTTGCCATGTGGTAGTTTTCAACTTTCTTCATTTTGACTTGCAGATTTTTTTGTCAGAAGAGTCCAGTGCGAGTAAAGACAAAACCAGCATCGAAGCCCGTGTACATAAAGTGAGACTCACTTTGAATAAAACCAATATCATAGCTTAGTTTTGCCGCTGTACTCTGCCATTGAAGTATTCTTGAGATCGACTCTGATTGGTTGATGGCTGTCTCTTGTAGGTTCTTACAAAGGAGGTAATCAGTGCAAATCGGGGAGAGAGCTCTCATGACTCGTTGGCGGAAAATATCATGCGCAAACTTACTGAGGTGTGGGTTAGGGTTTTTTCTCGAAATTTTAATTTTTTAATAGTCCCTTTTCAAATTTTAGAATTACCGCTGAATACAAACACCAATAACACATTGCTGCAGGGTTAGTCTCGACCTGAAGTAAAGTATTCACAAAAACCGGCGGAAAGGTGACTGAAATTTGAATATTAAACAACAGACAGAGTTGTAAACAGGTCATGTTCTCGCTGGAATTTGTGAACATGTTCACCTCAGATGGAGGCTAACCCTGTCAAAATGCGCCCTCAGTGCTTTTATTCAGCGGTCATGGCGAACTAGAAACTTGACTACCGGTATTGAGTGTCGTTAAAACCGAAAGTCACTCTCAACATTTATAACAGGTGCAAAAAGAGCCATGAACCAACCACTCAGAATTTGAAGCAAAATCCATGAAAACGCGCGCAAGCTAGTTACGAATGGTGTACGTTTTTGCTTTTTCCTCGTGTTGAATTTACAAGTGGTGCAAGGGCTTTAAGCTGATACTTAGGCGCCTTTACCCATGAAACGGCAACTTTATTGCGTTATCGCTCAAAACAAAACCGTAATCTTACATTACTTCGTGGCCAATCAAAAGTGAGAAAGGCGTTCAAATTAACCAATCACGTTTCAAGGCAAGAGATGGTAATTAGCCCTAAGCGTGGGAAAATTTGACTTTTCGTCTGATTGGTTGAAAAAAGTGGCGTGTGATTTTCTTGACAATCGAAGAGCCTGGTGCTGCAATACGAAAGAAACTTACTGAATTCCTTTCTTTAGATGCTTGATTCTGACATGTGCCAGAGATTGCTTGAGGGTATGTGCAACAAGACAACTTTTTCTTGTTCTCTTCTGAGACTTCTCAAGTCTAGACAGGTATGGCTTACTTTGATTCAGTATTAACAGCCTTTTTGTACCTTATGAAATACTGCGTGTTGCTGGCTTCCTGTCCAATTCCAGTCCTCCTGTGCTTCGCGCTTCTTTTGAGAGAGAAGAGTGGGATTGGACAAGACTCCTTATCCCAGCTCTGAAAAACGTAAACATTGAGAAAAACAACTACAGTGCTTGCTTTTCACATTTTTAAAACTTCGAATTTCATTGGATATTCGTTGGCTGCATCTGTATTGTTTTAGGGATAGTTTTCAGTGTTCTTCGTTTATTGTTTTGTTTTGTTTTGTTTTTTTTTCAACCAATCCTGTCGGCAGTCGTGAAAATGCTGCACATCGATCTAGATGGGCACTTGTTTGTCCCTTTGTTTTGCACCACGTAGTTTGTACGTTGTTTGATCATTTTGCTTTCAGTTTTAAGTACACTAAAGTGTTGGCCTTGCTAAATAAACTTTTTCGCTTCGATTTTGTCAATCATGGTTTTTAAAAAATATATTTTCAGTTATGTTTCATTCAGTAAGTCTTAAGGGGAAGTTACCTATCCTTTTGTGTTGAGCGTGTTTGTTGTTTCCGTTTTGCAGACGGCGCTGGAAAGAAAAGGAATTACTTGTAGTTTTGTGAAGATAATAAGGCAATTTTCAAAGTATCATCTCCAAGGTACATCTGATTTACAACTATGTGTACCGGTATACTTATTGTACTATTTTGTCATTTTGTGAAGTTTGGATATTTCGTTTATTTTCTACCAGAGGGACCATATTTTGTCATTTTGTGAAGTTTGGATATTTCGTTTATTTTCTACCAGAGGGACCATTCAGTGTTGCGACTTCACAATACAAGAAACAGCTTGGAATCGTTGAACAAAAACTAGTTGGTAGGTCCATGTCTCTCATTATCTTTCCCTCGTATTGACCGAGTTTCAGGGCCTGCGTTTTCTCCAACCTCGTCCCCAGGGTCTTCTCGGCTTTCAACATGGCAACTTGAAATTTATACTTCGTTACCATTTGCCCATTACTCAAAAGCTATAGCCACATCTTTTTTTATTTTCGTCGTTATGACTGACATGGTTTTATTGTCTCTCGTTTCTGCTTTCTAGGAGACAGGATCCTGGAAGAAATTGCATGCAACGAGAGTACTGATGATGGTGCGCTTGTCAGACAGTTTATTTCTGCAGCCAAATATCGTACATTAAAACCAGAATCCATCACTGTAGACTCAGCAGTGAAAGGTTTGTGTTTTAAGTTGGCAAAGAGTATGGTTCTATTTTTCGCCATTTTATTATTTAGAGTGTTTTTTTTTTCTTTTTAAGCAGCTTGTTTAAAATTGCAAAACGCGAAATCCTCACTCTTGGAAGAGTTCGTTCAAGCCATTGCTGTAACCCTTGTTTCCAGCCAAGAAAAGCATGACTCCCGATGTACTTCCACAGTTTGGACACCCCAACGGTCTTTGCCTCTTAAGACATGTGCGGAAATCCTCGTTCGATTGTTGAACTTCTCTAGCAGTGGCCAGGCGGGTGATAATTTGGCTAGCGGTTTGCTTGTGGACTGGTGCGAGATTGTTGATCCGGAACTCGTCCAAGTGCATCCCTTGACACAAAGGCAGCTGTTATTCCGCGACAGATCAAGTATGCCTGGTTGGGACAGATCGCTGACCTGCAGTGATGACCGCTCGCCGTCAGCGTATCTTTTGGGTTTGTTAACACATCAGGCATCCTGGGAAACACTGCAGGATTGTTTGGATTGGCTCACTGCCTTTCCTTTGTTTGGAATTGATCCAACAGCTGCTTTAGACTTTGTGTGGACATGTTTCCACAGTCCTCGTCTTTGGCAAGGCAGAGATCAAAAATCGACGGCTGTACGCAATCAAGGAACTAATTCTGTAAGCAAAATGACTGAAAATGTACTTGAATGCTGCTTTTATGCTTTTTTTTTTAACAATAGAGCAATTTCGATATATTAAAATTCAGTCCAAAACAAACGGCATCATCGCGAGGCTCTGGGGAATAAATGAGTTTATTCCCCAGAGCCTCGAGATGATGTCTTTTGTTTTCGACTGAATTTCAATATATCGAAATTGCTCTATTGTTCCATAACATCTTTTTGCTTATTGAATATCATCATCCTTTCTTTTTCTATTCAAGGCTGTTTTCGAGAAACCTGTTTTGGATTTGAATTCGACTCAGATCTCCTCCCTGACAAGTCTCATTTTGTGCGAGGTATCTTCCAATGTGGAAGACTGGTGCAAAAGAAAAGGTACTTCGTGGGTTGAAAATAGGAAAGGTAGATGATTTGGAGACATTCTCATTTCAGACAAAGTATTTCCTACTTATTTCTAACAATAAGAGTAGGGTAAAGGTCAGCGTTATTTTTAGGTCAGGCTGACTGCACCAGTTTATCCTTAATTGAGAAGCAGCATTTGGGGGGACACTTTGTGAAGTTGACTGTCAGCATTCCGAGACACGAGTGATGTTGAAGTTGGGCAGAAGAGCAAGTGGACACTTTGTGACGCTTATTGAGATCCAGTTGCATCTCATTACTTGCATTGTGTCTGAGGCTGCGTTCGATTGACCCTATTCCGGAATAAGAACACGTGTATTGATGGTATTTCTGGCGTTTTGAAGCAACAAGGATAATAAATATATGTTTAAAATATCAATTTAGCGGGTGTTTGGCAATTTTAATGTGAATCTCCGTAAAAGCGAAGGATTTCTGACTTCTATTCCAAGTATTCCTATTCTGAAATACGGTCAAGTTAACAATAATACGACGTTAGGGTTAGGGTTAAGTTGCAGGTAGATTTTACTTACCTATATCTCCTTTCAAGGTGCTGGCTATGAAACCTTTTTTGAAGAAACGAAAAATGGTAGTATACCAAATGGCTCTGACGAAATTAGGTATGTTCCATATCTCCTCCATCTTTTGTTAAAAAGCTTTAATGTCGTTTAACAAAAGCGTGGGCATTTCACGGTAGATGGGATTGGGTTTATAATGTTGAGTTGCATTGTTAAAGAATAGGATGTTTTCAACCAACCTCTGGAGACACCAATAACAATAGAGAAAGGTTCGACTTCTGGTGGACGAACATAAGAAGCTAATGAGAGATCTTTTGTTTTCGTCCACCAACATTGCGGCGATGACGTTACGTGAAAACCTCCTATATTATTCCGTCTATTTTGGTCTGATTTTAGAAGCAGCGTGGAGCATTTTGTTTCCGCAGTCATTGGAACCCGACTTCCTTTAATCACCCTCTGTTGCCATGGTGACAAGAAGAAGTTTCAGTCTGTTGTCAGTTGCGCTCTGAAATCCACAAGGTAATGCTAACAAGAAATAAATACCTTCACTGTCTGTTTGAAAGAAAGTAGGGAAGGGGGCTCGTACTCTTGCGTCTTGACAATTTAGTTCGCTGATTTGTCGAAGACGCAGAGATCAGGGATGTCAAACTGAGAACGAAGACGTCATCGCTGAACGCCATTTAAAATTCGTTGTTTTCGTTTCTCAAACGCGTTTATCCCAGTTTAGCCTCTACAGACTTGCCAAACCATCTTGGAATTTAATTGAAAGGAACCCCTTTCAACATGAGAACTTGAAGAAAACTGAAACTCCCGATAACATGAGATCTGGTGTTTTACGATTCGTGATTATACAGGGCGAAAAAAAAGAAGTTAGCATCACAAAGTCAACAGCTATAGGTTTTTCTCAATAAATTTTTGAAGTTCTCGTTGACGTCAACAGATTCACGCTTTCTATGACTGATGTCTAGTTACAAGTAGCTTGATTTTCTTGCATAACAACAATAATGGAAGATGTAAGCCAGATAGAAATGCTTTTATTCCTTGCTTATTTTACCAGGTGGTCCAAATGGCTGACAGCTCAGTTTTTGGTTCATTTGTACCTTGCCCAGCCGAGAGTCTTGCGGACCATTAAAGATTTCCGGTCCCTCACAACCTCTGGTGTCATAAGCCAGTCCAGTCATTGTCAGGTCTGTAAAAATATCAACGTATATTATTCCGAGGCGTGCTTTCTCGCTTTGAGAAAATGGTTTTGTTTTGCTGTTGCTGGTTTTTGTGATTTATATAAGCTATTGTTCTTTGCTATTTCCTGTGTACCTGGAAAACCAGGGCGTTTGTGTACTCGAAAGTTTCCAAGTTTCCAGAGGTTTTCTTCGCCCAACGTTCGGCGTTGAAAAGTCCTGGGAAAAACGTTTTTAAATTCTTAACTTCAAAGCGTATTAAAAGACAAGGGGATCATATTTGTAAGTGACCCTATTTAACCTAAATGGACGTCAACTTTGCATTTCGGAGGCAGGATACCGGGTATAAAATATACATACTCGAATACGTTCACTCGGTGTGCTGGTTGTGCTGTGATTAACGTTAGAATTGAATCATATTTCAGCTGGATAGCCTGTGCCACCGGGTGTTGACAACGTTGGCCGATTCTAAACCGGGTAAAGAGTATGAAGATCGGGCGTACAATACCGGCTTGCTGCTAAAAAAACTAGCCTGTCAGCACCCTATGCTACTGCTAAGGTAAGTAGAGATTCGAAAAACATATTGAACAGAAATGATGTTTTGTTCATTCGGGACTTTTGTTAGTGTACTCATCGGTTCAATTTTTCAAGTGAAGTTATGATCGTCGCAGTTATGAACGCAATTTTAGCAACTGCGTAGAGAAGCTTCAAAAATTCAGGACTTCAACGGGGTTTGAACCCCGCGATGACCTCGCGATGCCGGTGCTCGTTGAATTCCCGAATTTTTCAGGCTTCTCTACGCAGTTGCTAAAATTGCGTTCATTACTGCGAGGATCATAGCTTCACTGAATTTATATCCGCAGTTCAATATATTATTCATTTCATATATCATTTCGTTCATTAGTTCAATTTTTGTTGATAAGTCGATTCCTTGTATTTCTGTGGTCTTTCATGGAATTTTGACCAATATCTTGCGCCTTTGAGATTTTAATTCCCTACTATATTGTCGCGACAATGCCCCTTAAACTGAGTTTGTTGGTTCTCTTCTCTGTTTCCATTGATTTTCTCAGGGTATTTGGTAGCCTTCTTCGCAGACATTCTTATGATTCGTCGCGCGATCTTTCCTGGACAACGAAGATTGCGTGACGAGTCACAAGAATGTCTGCTAGGTATTTGGGTACTTGGGTAAATTGAGTTGATTTATTTAATGTAACTCCTCGTGTCCAGTGCTACGTTAAGTGATAACCAACATGTAATTTTGAAATAATTTTTAAATTAAATCCTTTAAACCACTCTTCAGTCTAAAGTTGTTCGCTGATGTTTTCCCCAGGCACTTACCCATGGTAGCAGCACAGCTTAGGGGGCGAGTGCATCTGAAATCTAAAGAATTCACCCATCAGCAGCATCTTCTCGTGTTTTCACATATCTTGGCTCTTTTGGATCTTTTGAGACCGCATATATTCAAACAGCACAAGGTTAGCGTTATCTTATAATTTAGACTGTGTGACTCGAACAAGTTCTTGGTTTCCGTTCATTATCAGCCTGCGATATTCTTCATGTTTCACCCGACCACACCTGAGTTACAAGGCGCCCCAATAAATTATCATACTTTCCTTTAATCCTTCTACATGAGGCAGCACTTCACTTCCAATATGGACCTTAATCACACAACGTCCATGTTGAGTCCCGAGGGATTGAAAACTTTTGTTTTGCCACACCGACACTAGTCTCCTTCGCAGCCGCTCGGGCCGGAGTCACGCAACGCTCCCCTTCCCCAGCGTTGCGTGACTCCGGCCCGAGCGGCTGCGAAGGAGACTACACCGAAACTCGTTCCCAAACATTTCAACTCGAGGCTCGAGGTACAAAATCTATTGTCTATGGCCAAAATGGCCGCCGCGCGAATAAGGCCCATGGAGTGCCTACTTTTAATTTATATTTTGTTTCTGTTTCTTTTATATTTTTTCTGTTTTCAATTTTTAATCCGTATAACCGATAACGTGCTCATTCACGCAAGAGTGAGCAAATGCAAGGTTCGAAGTCTTTTTAAGATTCGTTAAGTTTGTTGAAAGTCCTTGAATTATTTGGATTTGGATTTGCCTTTTAAGCCTGAGCGATTCGGGGAGAAAAATACAGCGTAAGGATCGATCGGCGTTCTTTGTTGGAACCAATCCAGTGTGTCAGATACTATCATCATGTTCTGTCGCCGTTAGTTTTTGTAATTTTTCCACTTCTTTCTGTGCTCGTTTTACAGATTATTCAAGAAGGCCTACGGGACACGCTAGATGCATACTTCGGTCTTATACAGGTAGGGTACGAAAAAGAAATTGGGCTTGAGTATGGCCCAAACCTACAGTCCCGGATAAAGAGAGTTGAGACTACCCCCTTGTTTATCCTTTTAGACCAATATTCTCAAGCAAGGCAATAATGCCCCCTCCCCCACCCCATCCAAAATAATGTTGGAAAGGGTGGGGGAGGGGGCTGTAATGATGAGATGCACTTGGTTTTTTTTTAGTCCTCGATTTCAGGTGTCAGACCTTGAGCGACTGTATTTTTCCTGTCAGCTTATACTCTGCTGTAAAGATGCGGCCTGCTCTTGGCAGAGACGCTGTTTTTATCTGGGCAAGTTAACCCTCACCTCTCTCATTTTCCAGGCCCGCTGTCTTCATAACAAGGAGCTAGCTGCCGTTGTCACAAAGTTGATGGCGTTCCTTCATCACTTTTGTGTTGAAAGTCCAGATCAAGCCTTTTCAGTTCTCCATAAGCGTGCTCCTTTGTTTCAGTAAGTAACGTCCTCGCTTTTGGTCTTTTCAAACCTTTTCAAAACCAAACCCG
>NC_090890.1:45484730-45504730 GCF_036669925.1 Montipora capricornis | reverse complement strand
TTCGTTTTTACGAGATTCACATTAAAATTGTCAAACACCTGCTAAAATGCTATTTTAAACATATCTTTATTATCCTAGTCGCTTCAAAACGCCAGACATACCGTTTTAAATCATCACTACACGTATTCTTATTCAGGAATAGGGTCAATCGAACGCACCCTAAGAACATAAGTACCTGTAAGATGTTCTTATAATATATTTTAAATTCAACCCTCTTTCACTCCTACGATTTAACAGTTAATTCTCCTAAATGGTACCATAGCTTTCTTTCTTGGCTGCTCATGAGAATTTCGTGTTGTATCAAGATCATACCCTTAAGCTGATTATAATCTTCATTCTCCATGCATGTCTACTTGACAGTGTATAGAAAGTGTGAGGTGAATTTACATACTGATCAATCCTAAAAGTCAAATGGTTAATACATGTCAAGTAAAGTGATCAGGAAACCTATCGATATTGTTTTCTTGAACTGCGTTATCTGTTCGTCACATGCATTTATTTTCCAGGTTTATATTTATTTTACCCATATTTACTCCATTACTCATTCAACAAAAAAGAAATGATCCAAATTAGGACTTTCTTAACAGAGTGTTTGCCTGGGTATATTCTAAGCATTCTTACATAAAATGTTCCTTTAGAGAAATAGTGATGCTACGGTACTGAGACGTTAAACATTTGGCCGATAATTACATTTATGAACCAAGAAAGGGAAACATGATAAACAAACGCTTGCTAAATAAACATGATTTTAAGAACAAATCCGGAAGTCATACACAACTTAACAGATTTTAAGTGGTGTCAAAGGTTAAACAGCCCTAAGTGTTTAGCGGTACATGAAAACTCTGAATTCTGTGGATTCTTTTCGTACTAAAGCTATGTAGGTACAATCTGCCGCGATGCTGTTGTACAGGGTGAAAAAGGTGGTCCTAACTTTTTCGTGTTGGCATGAAATTCTTATGTGTGACCGTTTCTATGAAAATCAACGACTGCTTTCCTTCGATTCTGTTTTTTGTGCTGTCCGAGATGATTTCCAACTCATAAATTCTTGGTAGCGTTCCTTTCTTTAAAATTTGCAAACGATTCGTTGTAGCACGGTGTTCCGTACACATGCTCTCTGGCCTCCTTCCACATATTTTGACACAGGTCTTGTTGCATTTCATTGAACACATGTTTTTCGACTTCTGGAGCAAGTTTTTTAAACACCTTTCCCTTTCGTTGTAAGGTCGGCGAGTTCTCGCTGCATAATCCTTCAGCCACCTCCATCAGCAGATTGCTTTGCCGGGAAGCTTCGGATTTGCAAGCTTCCGAAATCCACACGAAGACGTTTTCGTTTTCGTCTGGCTCCACCATTTCAAACGGAAAGCTTTTTGCCATTTCTTTGAGAACATTTGTACGTTGTTGCACCGTATGTTTTGTTTGCCGATGGTTGGGGACACTTGTTTCCTCTTGCAATACCAGGTCGTTGCTTGTCATGTCATAGACTGCAACGGTGTGTTTACTTTCAGTCATGCTATCACGGTCGTACGTGCAGTGCTTGACAGCTTTCGCAAAGGAAACAAACGTTAATCTGCATAGTAAGGGATTTGGCTCTGATTTCCATAAAATAATTACAATCTTTTGTACTATCTGATCCCTGCGATTTTTTTCTTCTTGAACTTCTTCGATCGCTCTCTGAATATTTCTTCCGGCTTTCCTCTGAAGGGGTTTTTGTTCTTGTTCTGTTTCCCTCAAGAAAATATCACTCGCAAGAGGCCTAAAAGTAGTGTTACTGTACTCAGCTGATTGCACTGAAATAAAACCCGGCTCCAAGTTGCTATTCTTCGGGGGTATTCAGGACGGTATATCCAAGACAAAAGTACACTTAATTAATTGCAGACTCTTTCTAAGTAGCCGGCCCTGGTGCATTCCGTTTCTTTCGGTAAGCTTTGATCACTAAGACATGTGAGTGTTTTGTCAAGTGCCACGAAACGCGAAACGGCTTTCTCGTAGACAAACCACTCGTTAATTCGATCACTACTGTCTTTGGTATTATCTTTAATACCTCCGTCAACAGTGATCATTTACGGCCTTTTCAGAGCTGTGATAACTATCTATTCTGAGCCACCTGCCAATGCCATTTCATAACAAATAGTCGCAAGATCGTTAGCTCTTTCTATCTTGCACTAGTAAAAGCGACCTTGGTAATTAATTGCTCTTTTTAGGGCTCGCTTTGTGCACTCATAACAATTTGGGGATAGTACACCACCTCCGTCTTTCACTCGCGGCCAAAACAGGGAAGCAACCATCCATTTACTCCCGCGTGTTAAAATAATCCTGCAATAAAAATATCCCGCCAACTACGTAGGCTATCTCGAGAAGGAGGAAATATTAGATATGTTATTTCCCAAATTGCTCTTTGCAGTGTTTCTGGAAATATTATCATCAGAGCGAATCTTTATGTTATGCCTACGATAAATTTCAACGCAATTTTTGCCAGTGGCATTGAGATAAAAGTAATTAATTTCTTTGGTTTGTTTAAGACTATGCCTAAGGACAACCTCGTTGTTTGAAAGTTGGCGATTGTGTGGTACTGTAAGGGGTTAAAATCGCAAGAGAACGAAAACAGCCGAAAGGCAGACGGAAAGGACATAACAATTGTACAATAATAATTAACTGATGAATGTGCGAAGATTCTGAAAAGACGTAAATTAAAAAAGCAAAAATCGCTTGTGTTAAGATAGCGCCGTGTTGAAAGTTCACCGTCCACCTGCCGGGCGTATATTTATAAGTAAAGCATAACCCGACTAGATTAGAATAGGTACTCAAATTTGTGTCTGGTTTCTTAACCAAATTGTGAGAGACATGAACTTTAAGTGTTTCCACTTCCAAGATCGCTGTTGATATGTAAATATTGTAATTCAACTTCAAATGCAGGAAACGAAAAGGATTTTGTTGGACTGGCATTGATTTTTATCACGTCTGACGCGACAATATTTTAAATCACAGTTTTTATCCTCAAATTTCGGAAGGTCTGATTCTGTAAGAAAAGTGCTTTTTCGATTGCAGCCGATTCAAGCTTTATTCGATCAACAAAATTTGGCGTTGAAACTATTCGACTTTAAGAAGAAACAGCAACTAGTTCGAAGGTCAGAAATTTGCCGTGTAATTCTTTTGTGGAATATAATCTCTAGTTATTTGCTCGAGCGTGTGTGGTATACTAGGAAATAAACCTTCATTATTTTTTATTGAGACGAAAACAAAACTCTTGGAGGAAGCTTGGATTAAAATTGGAACAAAATTTAAGAGTTGTTTTCACTCCTTACTGGAAAGCCCCACTAATGCTGAGTACCCTGTATCCGGTTCTGGGAGTTTTCACGAGGATTAATTCCACAAGGCGTTGTGCCATCGACTGCATCGACAAAACCCTTAGGTTAATTTGATAATGACCAGGTCAGTTCAGGTTGTCCTAAATTCCGAAGAATCTATTTAGCAATTTACACGAACAGGGAGGTAAAATATGGAATCGAGTCTTCCTAATTAGGTTTCTCTTAGGTATTCGTCACGGCAACGGTGTGTCCTCGTTTTCTTTTATTGAGCTGTTTCGTAAAGCTAAAACTGGAAGGATGTTGTCCTATGAATAGATGCAACTTAAGCTTATATAGCAGTGGAAATAAGAGGGAAGGAGGATATGTTCCCTACGATACGTTCTTCCCCTTTATATCTTCCCCCCCCCCCCCCACCTCCTCTCCTTTCCCCCTCTCCCTCCTGATATTTGAGAAGCGGAGCTTTAATTCGGGGATCTAGGTCTTGAATAATAGAGTTCTCGACAAGGAAATCGTCAAGGTGGGGTCGGCTGGAAATAGAGCCTTAGATTGAAAATGAATAGATCCTTAATTTGACAAATCTAGTTTTTACGTCATTTGTCCTTGACGCTATGGTAGGCGTAACTGGCTGTGCCATTATGTTGACACCTTAGAGCAAGAAGGCGCAAAACGAAAGAAAAACCGCCTGCTTAAGCTGCACCTTGACAGGATCATGTACAGAACCTATTTTCCTTTCAAGGATGGAACGGGTTAAACCCCACCGTTTCTATGCAAATTAAGGTTACTGAATCAGTAGTTCTCCTTTTTATCGTTCACGTTAATTCGCATGTTTGGGTGTTACACAACACTTCTTTCCGTTTACAGTTTCCGAAGAGTGCGGGAGAGACGGGGTTTGCCGCCCGGCTTCCAGGAACGTTTCCCACGGGTTCTATTCCCGGACTCGGTGTCATATGGGGGTTAAGTTTGTTAGTTCTTCTCTTGGCACGGAGAGGCTTTTCTCTCGGTTCTACGGGTTTCTCAGGTTAAACAGAAAGCATCGTTAGATTCGATCTGCTTTGGTTTGTTTAATTTGATTGACAGTCCGGCTTCCCGTTAGTAGTGCACCTGGACTCGGCAGTGTAAGCTTGAGACTTACATAATAGCGATTATAATTAGCGGAACGACGGCCGGAAATACATCGTAGATCTTTTACATGCATGTTGCCATAAGTCAGATTAGTCGCTACGGGAGGACAAAATATCTCTAGGCGAGTGCCAAAGGTAGGTCCTACAATAGTTGCTAGACTGATGGACTAAGATGACGATAGCTTTTGGATCTTATTACAAGAAACTCTTCGAGAACACTTACTTAAGGATAACAAAGACGAAGGATTACGGGCTGCAAAGAGAAAGTACTGATTGAATTGCAGTAATGGAATACGTTCGTAAGAAGGGGATGGGGTGTCTTCCGCATTTCGTACCTTGAAGAACATCCGATTCCTGTCGTTTTTTTCCGCCAGCGTAACATTCGCGAAGCGCGAGAAACACGAACGCGATGAATTGGCCGGGTCCGTGCGTTTTCCATTTCCCAGGTTGCTTGCGCTCTCTCGTTGTTACGCCTTTCTTCACCTTGTGCCCCACCCTCCCCTCTGCTCTCTTCTCTAAATTTTGCCCCGATCGGGCTGCCCAATCATCTTTTCTCCCATCTCTGAGCATGTTCGTTTACACCCAGTCTACTAACGAGATCATCAAAAGTTATCCCTTAATCGAGTTAAGTTTTGAAAACTGCCCACCACGCAGTAGAGAGTCCTCGACTAAAAGTCTCCAAACATGCGAGTTATCACTTCCCGTTCTTCTTCTTTTCTGGGTGTCAAATGTCTCTTACGATCTCAACTTCGTCAAGTGTCTCTCACGACATGTCTTTCGAAATTACTTAGATAGTTCTCCTTTACCTAGTAATTTACAGAGGTCTTTTTTCTTCCTAGATTTTCTAGAGTGAAATACTGTCAAAATCTTAATAAGTGTTTTGCCGAGACTTCTGATGATTCCTCTTAGCTGCCAATTTGTCAAACTGGCGATTATCTTTTTAAACAGACTGCTGGTAAGAGCCTCCGTCGGAGAGATTTTTCAACTATCTACCATCTCACGAAAAGCGAACAGCAAATTAACGTCTTCACTTGCCCTCCTTACTGATGACAAAGAACGCATAACTTTATGGGAAAGATAGCAGGCTAGCCAATCACGCGAGGAAATAATTTCTCGTCTGTTTTTCAGTAAGGGCTGTTTCAAGTCATTCGCTATTTTCGCAATCCCGTAATACAGTTCACTGAAGCATGACATTCCCTGGAGTAAATAACTTGTAGTGTTTTTATGTAAAGAGCCCCCAAAATGTATTGCATCATGGGATTGGGAAAATACTCTATAAAATGACGTATTAGTTAGTTAGGATTTTAAAAATCGATCTAGTCTTTTAAACATTTTCTCAAGATTTCAGCTGCAAAGAAGCTATGTGCTTTTTGGCTTTGAGTCGTAGCGATAACAGGCTTGAATCATTTCGATTTGGCAAGTTCTTAGCCTCGCTTTTGACTTCTTTCGAGCAAGGCGCTGCTGAGGCAGTTGAAGGTGGCAAACTCGATGTTTTAGGACTGAAAACTGATCGTGGTAACGAGGCGAGCTGGAGCGCTTCCATATTTCGTTGGGCGCATGTCCAGAAGTCTGTTTTGAAATACTGGTGAGACGAGTTGTAAGGGTCAAGGTTCAACATATGACCCGGGCACCGCATCCCGAGGATACTAGGGACTTGGGGACGACCCTTACGCTCTTGCTTCCGCCATTTGGCTCTTCTGTTTTGGAACCAAACCTGGCGAAAAAGAAACGAAAAACGATTTTTGTCAAAAATATATAAGTCAAATAAGGTAGTGCCCAGTGTGTTTTTTTATGAACTGGCCTACAATCGTTGTGGTTAGTGGTGATTAAAGGGCTAGGTTACGCTATTTTAGGTAATTTTGTTTAATTTTCTAGTGTTAATTATGAGCTCTAAACGTCAAATTGGCAGAGCAGGAGTCTTTCATTTGCAAACTCACGGCCACATAACAACTGAGAATGATTTTCCAGCTTTGTAAATGACATTTTGATATAGACTGATATAAATTTAAAAAAAGGTGGGCCGACGTTTTTCAAATTTACCCCAATTCAATCCATTTCAATCCTCTCCAGTTTTGTCCATCCATGTCCCTTCTTGGCTTTCCTGTGTTTTGCTAGAGTTCTTTTATAGTTTTTAACAGTTATTTTGATATTTTAGTTAATTCTATGACCATTCGATCAGTGCTGAAATTGCCTAAAATTTCGTGACCTAGCCCCTTTAAAGTAGGGACTTTAAGATCTACAACGCGGTCATCATGATCAACGAGAACGCCACAAAACAACAATGTCATTGGTTGAAAAAGGAAAACAATCGTGCTGCACGTGCAGCACGCATCTTAGCACTGCGCAACAACATCTTGAAATCACCAAATGTGAGGTTTTCTCGAAGCGAGCGTATAAATAAGAACTGATCTTTCGTTCTCTATATTTATTCTGAAACCGCTTGCACCAATTGTGCGGACGTTGACAATTTAAGATGGACTTATCGTGAAAAACTTACCATAGCAAGATATATCATTTTTGAGGTTACGTTTTCGTCGACGTAGCCGTCGTAGATCTTATATTAAGCCCTATTCACACTACATGAACAATCATAGATAAACCGTTGGAAAGGTTAGCAGTTTTGACGTCTTCTTTGCTTCCCTTCCCAACCCCTTCCCCTCCCACCCCCCCCCCCCCCCCGATTCAATATTGTGCGGAGTGAACGGTTTTAGTGGGAAATTGCTTTGTTACCTTCCAACGTTGAATAGATGGGAGGGGTGCTATATAAAGAAGGACAACCGATTTCTTTTGCGCCCTGACAGAAGCAGGTTGAAATACAGCTCTGGTGCGGTTCATTTACATAACCTTCCCAACTATACTTTTGCCTATGATTGTAGGTTCGACCCGGGTTCAAATTATTCCGGGTTCGCCCTTCTTTGTTCACACGGAGAAGTGAAGAAATCTTATGTCAACACGTACCTAGGGGCGAACCTGGGTTTTCTTACACGCATGCGCATTTGTTTCCAGAACAGGACTGTGAATGAAGCAATAGCGACAATATGGCGGACAACAATTCTTTATTCATGGTGGTGATCTTAAATCTTCTACAGAACGGAACCAGGGCAAAAACAATGAGTCGGATTTTGCCACCCAGGTCAGCGGTTCTTCTCTTTCATTGTGTGGGCCATTTCCATATCCAGTGCTAACGTTCACTGAGATGGATTCAGTGGGTTATAATAGGCTCTTCAACTTACAATGTATTAGTTAATTAATTAATTAAGTAATGAAGTAATTCTTTTCATGATAAAAACTCTAATTGCTGAAAAATGACAACCCTGACACGGTGTCATTCTTTTCTCCTGAGTGGTAGCACAGATTTGCAGCCAGACGACAGGCATGATAGCAATTGAGCTTATTTTTTGCGGCTGATGTTCAATGCCTTTTCAGTCGAATGAAAAAAATATCGAAATGCCTTGCATAACCGCTCCATCAATGCAAAATACAGTAAGTTGTAGAAAGTCCACTTACTTGTACTTGAGGCTCAGATAAACCAGTGCTTTGCGACAAGTCCGATCTAACCGCGATATCAGGATAGTGATTTTTGAGAAACACTCTTTCCATCTGACAAATCTGTGTCTTGCCAAATGTAGCTCGGTGTCGCTTCTCGTTTTTATCCTCCATGATATTCCTCTTCATTCTCTTGTCTGATTTCTTAATTGTCTTCGCATTAGTTACACTGTTGTCTGTAAAAGGCCAAATTTAGCGATATGTCAGATAATGCAGGGGGGTTAGAGCGCGCCGTGCCCGTTTGACTGTGATTTTCCTCATCAGCGGCTTGTTTGCAGGTGCATTTCACACTCGTGATATTATTTTCGACCATCGAATTTTACAGTCGTAAGTTTCAGCTAATGCCTACAAGGTTTTACACACCAAGTCTGGTAAAAATAGGCCAGCAATTTGTAGTTTACTGGGAAAGGACCAGAAAGTTTTTCTAAGTCAGTTATAGCAAGCTTTCCAGTTTTCAGTTGTTATTAAAAGACTCAGTTGGATGTTGGTCTGGCTGTGAGTTTGAACTCATGGAAGTATTGGAGTTTTCTTCATGCATAAATCGAGAGGTATGTTTAGCAATATTTAAGGGAGCCCTTTGCATTGGCAGAAGGGAAACTGATGATTTATCAATAGAACGCTAATAAAGAAAAAACATCAATTTAAACTATTAACTGATTAGAGTGTAATGTGAAGTGCTAGTTTTGCAAAAACGTAATCCTTCCTTGAATTTGAACTATTGCCTCATATCGAGCGCCTTTAAATTTTTCTTGAAATATGAATATGACTGATTAAAGTTTTTAAAAGAAACAATTTTCCAACCTGGTTTTTTGCAAGCTTTTGTGGCTGATATAGAGTATCAGAAGTGAGACTGAATCGAGATCTTTCTTCTTGTGCCAGATCAAAACCCAGAAGATTTAAAATTGAAAATCTCACAGGTTTTGAATGCATGTATTTTGTCTTCCTTTTCTTTGTCTTAAGAGAACCAGCTCATACATTGAATGTATGATTCACCTGATGACTTAAACGAAACGATGAGCTCCAAACGGCGTTGCTTTTATTTCTAAAAAACGCGTGCTTTAATGGAGGTGTCATATTTATCCTTTGCCGTAATGCTGCCAATGTGGTCCGATATATCGTTCTTTGTTAAATTTAAGGAGTCTTTTGACAACTTCAAATCAATTAAAAGGGATTGAAATGAAAAGGCATTGTTACAACTCTACATGATTGCTTGTCTTTAATTTTATTGAATTATTACAGCTTGCCTGCGACTTTAGATGCAAAGCCGTCAGTGTTCACTTCTTTGAATGGGCGGGGCAGCACAGTTGATAAGAAAGCAGTTGGAATCAAGATAATATGTAGAAAAGCGTGACACTCTGGTGGCTGTAAAAGCCAATAATTAGCTATTCTTAAAGTTGTCATGATTGAAGCATTAACGCATGGATCTTCACTTGAAGGTGTTAATGCCTCCAATGAAATTAATTTCATTATTGTTATTATTTTTATTTGGGGGGGGGGGGGGGGGGAGGACTTTGAGTAATAATTGGGAACTACTATGATCCAAATGAAATATTCTCTAGTCCAGTTCTCAGTTGCTTCCAGAAAACGGTGTTTTGTGGCTTACACAGGACAAATCATTGATACTGAACAGAATTGGTTCGGACTGCGCTTATACGCTGGAACTGAAGAGATCTCTGCGACGAGTACACAATTTTTGACTCCCTGGACCCAGGAAAGGAGTTTTCTTTTCAAGAACTCTACCTTTATATTGAAAAGTTCAAAGTTACAATTTGTTCCGATAATCGATAAATAGGTGAATATCAGCTTCGCTGCGCCATTTTCTGGTATTACATAGAGATACATCCGCTTGATAATGGTGATAAGGAACCATCATTGTGCCATAACAATAATTGAAAACATTCAGGAAATGCCTTTGAGCATCAATAACTCGGACAAAAGCCCTGGAACCAGTCAGAGGGCGGAGAAAGTACTGTGAACCATGTGTTGTCGACAAATCTTAAAGCACCACAGTTTCTTTAGAAACTACCCCCTTCATAAATCTTAAAGGCAGCGCTACTTCAGTTACTATACCTCAGAGTTGGTCTTCATTGAAAAGAATTTGAAACGGATCACCGATTAGTAACAAACCCTCCGGAAGTCCGACTCCCAAATGTTTAGATCACGATAGAAAGATATCATAGATTCTTCTTTACCAGAAGGCCAAAAATCCTTTTGCTGGATTCATTTTTGTAACGATATCAATGCCTATCCAGAAAAAAATGAAGACTGAGGCGACATCAACAATTCTGTCCCTTACGCATTGCCGGGGGACAAGGTGCCGCTACGGTTTTTTTTTTTTTTTTTCAGGCGGCCTCTAAGGTCTTACACATGCGCAAATGCGCTAATGTTCCGATGAGTATCATACAACAACAACAACAACATTTTATTCATGAATACAAACAGATAAGCGTATCAATGTAAAAGGATAAATATAAAAACATCACAGGAAAAAGAATTCACTCAACTCCGAGTCGCACTATAGGCTCTTCAGAGATTGTGCTAGTAAAAGTAGCATATCATGCTACTAGCAATGCCTATTTTCCCCCAAATTATTCACAAATTGTGCTCGTTTTTCCAAATTATGCCACTTTTTCTTAAAATTATTCCTTTTACAAAGTGAGCGAAACAAGTCCAAAAAATGCATCACGATCGTGTAGCAAAACCTTTTTGGTGTTACAAGCGCCTCTCCTATTCTATTGCATCTTGCTTTCTTTGTCGCAGGCAATATAATATAATATATAAAATATAATTGGTGACTTATAAAGCGCATCTTAACTTGACGTAATGATCAGATGCGCAAGTAATGCAGGCAATGGTGTCTGGCTATGTTTGCTGGTTCTTGTACGGTCTATAGCTGCAAGTAATCTGGCGGCATGGCTGACGCCATTTCAAACTTGCAAATAACACCAGCAACTTCGGGTTCGCGTCAAGACTGACAGCCTCCAAGGGAGGCTCCCTCTCCGATACCTAACCGCAAATGCGGCTAAAACATTGAACAAAAATGGTCTCCGGCTTATCAATATATACCGGTTATGCTAGCAGTGCTACTTTTTAAAAATCAACAAAAATTGCGTTAGTTTCCTCATATCATGCCAAATATTATGCAAGCACAAGCTATAAAACCCTAGTCACAGTTAATAATGGCGAGCCGGGCGAAGAAGTGGACAATAAATAATAATGCTACTCTGTACATAATAAGACCATCCTCTTTTTTATCTCCGTTTAGCGTTGTCCGACCGACCCAAATTTTTGCCATTTTCAAGAAAAAAAAGTAACGACGTAGTTAAACCATTTTTATGTCGCATAGGAGTTTCCGTGGTTGATCCTTTTTCCTATGTTGTCTCAACTTTGCAATAACCTCAACCAACTTTTCCGCCATATTGATTTTGGGTTCACGTCTTGTTGTTTTCCAGGCTCCATAGCAATGATGCTGGCGTAGCAGGCCTCCGATTCCGAGACTACTTGTAATTTTTTTTTAGGTGTTTTTTTTTTTCAATCCAGCCGACCGACCCAATATCAGGAAACTCGTTCTACGCTAAACGAAAAAAAAGGGGGTTGCTTAAAATTGATAAACTGTGATTACAAAACTAAAATTTCCATGAAAGGAAGAAAAGAAGAGCAAAAGTGCAAATAATGCTAATTTTAAGGAACATGAATAATGAAAAAAGTCTCCTAACGAGTCAGTTATCTACCATTACAACTTCACAGGTTATCTCAGGGTTACCATAAGAAACAGAAAAAGTTTCTATGGCTAAATGTGTGCACACATAATGTTTCCAAATGAATGAAGGGGGTAGTTTCTAAAGAAACTGTGGTGATGCGTCGGTGGGGAAGTCGTATACAAATTTTATCGACGGAGTTGAGAATGTAAATTGGCCACCGTACAGAGATTCTAAAAGCTGACGTTGGATTCGCTCTGACGAAGGGCTAACGCTCGAACAGTCAGCTTTTAGATTCTCTGTACGGTGGACAATTCACATTATCAACTCCGTTGATAAAACCAAATTTCTTTCCAAAATTGCAAAAGTTGAACCTCTTCATCCTCCTGTCACGCGCAAAGCTGTTTAGGTAAGTCCATTTCTTCCTCCCTGCAAAGAAGAAAAACGTGTTACATAAAAACGCCCATGATTGCTTAAAAAGGGCTTTGTCACGCAAAATGGTGTAATTTCATGATACCAAAATGCCCAAAAAGTAGAATAACCACTTAAAACTGTTGAACAACATAAAAGAAATGCAGCAAAAGGAAAGAGAGGGGCAGGGATAGACAAGATTGATACTCCAGCTACTTGACCCTACTTTCAGCCTCTGCGATCTCCTGAGTAACTGGGTGTGGTCTGGGACATAACAGTTAGTCCTTACACGAAGTACAACTCCAAGTGGCTTGGCCCCAGTTTCACTCGACTGAATACACGCGTAAACAGAAAAACATGGCGGCCGACAATTCGCTTTTCTGACTCCATGTTGTGTATATATACTCCATGTTATAGAACCAGTTTTTAGTTTTTATTTGTCTAGATGGATAAGTTAAGTGACGAAATATTAGTTAGAATTTTTAGCTTCTTGTCAGCGCGAGATCTCTGCAGATGTTCCCAGGTAGGATGTATGGCATTTTTGATTTATCGAAAGCCGGCCGGCCCATTATTTTTGTGAGCTTACTAACTGTGGAGCTCATTTATTTATGCTTTAGGTGTGTTCTACATGGTGTCGCCTTGCAAACGACTTTCACTTGTATCCTCTTTGTTTATATCATTGATAACTATAACTAAGACAGCTGGTTGCAGTAAATAGACAGATGATAAATTATAACTAAAAATCATAATAATCATTCCATAACGTTTCCACAAACTTTGATTGCTCAGTTATAATTTATCTGTCTATTTATAAGCTCATACTAAGGACTGATAAGCTCATACACTAGTAAGCATGATAAGCTAATAAGCATAAGCTCATACGTGTACTAATTAGGGACTGATCTATCCTCATAATTCGCAGTTGATCTTACATCTCTATTCTAACTAACATATAATTTGTATTGATCTGATTGACCGTAGGGACACTTTAAAATATGGCTCTGTTAAGCTTACTGTTATAGTCCTGTGTTCTGTTGCGATGATTTTTGTTTACAAAGATTAATGCCAGGTTTGTTTTAATTTTCAAATTTTCAAGCAACCAACGAAGATGTATTCCCCAAAAGACTGCAGAGATCTATTTTACGTTAGATGTTATGATTCTTAGACGAGTTGAAAATATTTCCCTGTAATTGTGTGATAATTTGATTAAAAATAAAAATGGAAATAATGAAAAAATTATTGAAAATATGAGATAAATGTAGAATCATCAAATGTTGTGAGCGATTGATTCTCCTTGACTGAGTGTTCCATATACTATACCTGCACAAAGATGGAAAAAACTATTTATTAAGTCTTTTAACAAGTTTATCTTGGACCCATCTTACTACAATGGCGTGTTTCCAACGCAGTGGAAGGAGTTGTTTATATTACGTTCAAACTGGTTTAGTGGACACTGCCATGTCCAGAGTCTTGACCGAAATCCTGTCATCCCAAGTCAAAAGGAACAAACTCGAATTATGTGCTTAAAAATCTCCAGTTGTGGTCATAGCCTCTTGGCAAGTGTTAATTTCAACTCTGAAGTAGTACATTTGTGGAGTTTGATGGATAAACGGTTAATTCATATCATTTCATGTGAAAACGTTGTTGGGTGTGTGGACTTTGGAAGTGAACGTTCAAGAAATGTTTTGGTCATTGGTCTTCATAATAATAAGGTGAGACGACTATGTGACAGATACCAGTACGATGTCCGCGGAAGATCTGTATGGTTTTTGTACACCTTGCCATTGTAAATCATATTTAGGTCAGATTATTGCATTTGATTTGTGACCTGAGTGTTTAATAATATAGTCCAAGCCAGAAAGCAGTACAATATTTTCCCTTGAGTTAGTATCTGTAGGCTTCCTGGGAAAATACCCACTAGAGGGTAAAAGAATTACTGACGTTAAATAAGGTGTACCTTTACCTTTAACTAATAGCCCAGCCCCTCTCCCCCCCCCCCCCCCCCCCTCAGGGGTACAGCAATAGAACTACAGTACTGTATGCCAGTGTATGCCATTTAGCCAGTGAAGGACAACAGATGTGGGTTTGACTCTTGTTGGGAACACTGCAAATTTTTCATCATGTATTCCCAAGTCACCATAAAAAATAAATCTCTTCATTTATTTACCAGAATTAACATATACCATGCAAATCTGAAACCTTAAATACTTTGATTTGATGTTGACATTTCCCATTTTGCAGCAACCATCCAGAAGTGACGTGAAATTACAACCGTAATTG
This sequence comes from Montipora capricornis, assembly GCF_036669925.1. Lineage (NCBI taxonomy): Eukaryota > Metazoa > Cnidaria > Anthozoa > Scleractinia > Acroporidae > Montipora > Montipora capricornis. Next base: position 45,490,369 of record NC_090890.1, on the reverse strand, counting down.
TTTTTTAACACTGGTTTATTGAATCGAAAACTGAGAACATTAAGAAGAATACAGTTTTCGTTTAAAGCATACATTTTCACTAAAGTTCGTAATTTTCTGAGTTTCTTGACAAAAAATACCTTTTGAATTCTTCGTGCCTGTTCATAATGTTTCCAAATTAGAGGCAACTGTCAAATCTTTCTCAAATGATTGGCGTAAAATCGCTCGAGTACTTTATCCAACTGCTCGGAAAGAATCATCTCCAGGTTTTTTTCAAGGCTATTTTTGTCACACCACTTCTCAAAAACCCTCACCCAGTTAATTGTGCTCTTTCGCGTATTTAAAATTTCTGCCCGCTTCTTTTAATTTCGTAACTTCTTCAATGGTCAGTGTCTTAAATCTCGACACCATCTTGGCTCTGATCGAGATACAAGAGATGTTACCATGGCAATTTTGTAACGCTGAAATTTCGAGTTAAATTAAGGAGTAATTTGTCACCCATGATATTAGCACTGAAATTGTCTAAACAGCGCATTTTAATTTGCAAAATTATTATTGTTAATGAAGTGAATGTTACTTTGAAAATCCAGAAACTGTGAACACTAGAAATATTTATGGAATGTTAAATTGTGTTTCAAGTAAAAAGCCAATCACATATGAGGAAACTAAACTGCAACTTGTTATCGTAATTACGGTTGTGAGCGTAATTTGTCACCCACGACATTAAAAAGGTAATCAAATGGTTTTCTCGTGAAATTAGGAAATAATTTCACTTGCGTTTTGTCAAAATTCTGATAAATTATCAGAATTTTGACAAAATGCGCGTGAAATTATTTCCTAATTTCACTCGTCGCCATTTGATTACACAAACTAATATCACAGCAGTAATACCTTCCACTGGCTCCCATTGCTCTGTGGTAGAGCCTACTTGGTGTACAAAGTAATCTGAAGGTCGCATTAGGTTTAAGTCCTTTTGTGAGTCATTATTGCGAGGGCCATAGCTTCACTGGACAATATTATTGGTAACAAATTTATAATAATAATAATAATAATAATAATAATAATAATAAAATAATAATAATAATAATAATAATAATAATAATAATAATAATAAGAATAATAGTAATAATGAATTTTGAGTGTCATTATTGACTGGGAATGAAACAAATCAAATCAAAAGTCAAAGCACACTAACCATGAGGCCACTGCGCCTGCCACAAACTTTTAAGGGAAGGGGAAAATCAAACTATCAGAGAAAAGTTTAGTAATAGGGGTGGAGAACCAACAGTCTCAATCATTAAATACATGTAATCTCTTGAGAAGATAATTTGTACAATTTATGGGGCCTGACTGCAAGTGATCATAAAATACCTTTAAGTGAACAGAAAATGGAAACAGATTTAAAGAGCTAAACCAAAGCAAAACAATAAAAAGATTACATGTATGACATGTGAACATGCTCAAGAAGATTATGATGTATTCATGTAATTATTTGTGTGTACTGAAAATTTTTGTTAACTTTCCTGATATCAAATAAATAGCTTTTGTACGTTCATGACTAACAGTGGTTTGTGTTTTACTTGTAGTTCTGCCTTTGGGATTTCCAGAGGAGGAAATTTCTTCTAAACCAAACTAATTTATCAGACATTTCAAGACAGTTTGCTTCTCCCCCTAATACTGAAGTGTGCCGTGTTAATCTGGTGGATGACAAGTTAGTGACAGTTACAACACAGTGTGTTGTGAAAGTGTGGCAGTTAGATTTCAGCCAACTTGGGAAAGTAAATTGTCACTGTTTGCATACATTAACCACTTTTAAACCCAGGTAAGGAAAGTTGAATACATTGGGACATTGACGTTCTGGTCAAGCCTTTACCAATTGATAATATTTTATTGTTCATGTGATCCCCTGGATCAACTTGTATTCTCTTTCTTTTGTAAACTTATAACAGACGGCTTTGCTTCTTGCCAATTTAGCGATTTGAAACACTGTAACTTGTTTTTGTTTTGTTTTGATTTGATTTCCAAAAAGCCCCTTAAGAGATGTAGCCAATGGTTCATTCATTTATTTGGCCCTGTTGTATGGTGTATATAGATTTTATGCTGTCTACTATCAGACATTTTACTTGTCAACGGAAAACCCCTTGAGGGCAAAAGGGTAAGCAGCATCTCAGTTCGTCCCCTCAAAAACGTTTTTCCCTTTATTATAAAGCAGCTGTTTTTAAGGTGTTTTTCTGTGATGAATTTATTATAAACTTTTGTCTTGAAGTTTACCTCAAGATCATTAATTCTCAATGAAGGGATTACTTCATACAGTCACATTATTTAAATTATCAGACATTTTTCTTTGTTCATGTAGGTGTTCTGTGTTAGACATTCAGCTCAAGAGGGAGCCAGCAGATAATGTGTGGTCAGTTTCTATTTCACATGCTGCAGAAGTCCTTGAAAACTGGAATCTCATTGGTTTTCAGGTGAAATATTGAGACTGCTTTGTAGTATATATTTTTACCAACACGTTTGTTTTTTCTGAACAATACAAACAGTAGCAAGCATATTGGGTAAGAAAGAGCCCCCAACAATGTTTTTCCTACGTTCTCATTCAATTTCTCCAAATTTCAGAGATTTGTGTATTTATTCCTCTACTTAGCCCCTAGAGGTCCAAGGGACCCCCTGGTATTGACAAGTAAAATTGTTTGGCATTAGACAGTGAGAGTAAAATCTATTAGTTACCACTGGGAGTTACATGTAAAGGGTTACACAGCATTAATTTTACTAGTTGTGAAATTTGACAGCGATAATATTTTTGTAAAATGTTCTTAAACGCGTACACACCTCATTACTATCAGAAATTGGTTATGTCAAAACCACATTTTTTTTTTTCGTTTTTTCCTATCCAGGTAGTACGATTTCAAGGACAGAGGCTTCTTGATGAAACACCTGAAGTCTCCAATGAGGGTACATTATTATTTATATTTTTAAAGCTTCTTATTATTTCAAAAACAAGTGTTTCCTAAACTTCCCTGGTTGTATCACACAGGGCAAAAAAACGTCTTGTCTCCCAATTTAAAATTGGGAGACCAGTTTCTTGGAGCATGCTTATGGTTAACTAATTTGGCTAAGAATCAAAATATACTGGAAAAGAAATATTTTTTCCCCGTGTGATACAACCAGGGAAGTGTAGGAAACACTTGTTTTTGAAATAATTGCCTTTTTTATAAAGGGGCCTCATACTTGTAAGGTTTAGGTTTATTGAGTTTGCCGTCAGGTATATATGTCTGAAGAGAAGCTAAGAAAACACAACCTCAATATACATTTTCTTTGGCACTGAATATTGTCAGTGGTGTAAAAAGAAATTGAGTGCGGTTTCATTGTTGTCTGAACTCTTATCAACAACAATATTAATTTTGTCATCACAGTGGTCAAAATTGTTGGCTCACTTGGCTGCACCTTGTGAGTCCACATTATTTTGACCACTGTGATGACAAATATCATTGTTGATAAGAGTACAGAGAATGCTGAACCACATTCGATTTCTCAAAGTTTCTGACCTTGCTAGTAGTTCTGTCATTATTCAATGATCTGCAGTCAACTTACTCTTAAAGTGTACTTTTAAACTTTTAAACTTTTTACCTTTGGTAAAGTGTTAACTCAAGACTGCAGACATTGACTGCATTAAAAAAAAAGAAGCAACTTAATTTAAGTGTCTAGTCTTCTAGCGCTGGAGCACTTTGGGGACACTGTAAACTGAAATCAACAAGGAGAGGGGAAAACCGGAGTACCCGGGGAAAAACCTCTCAGTGCAGAGTAGAGAACCAACAAACTCAACCCTGGTAGATATGACGCCAAACCTGGGCCACATTGGTGGGAGGCAAGTGCTTGCGCCACTGCGCCATCCCTACACCCCATTATTTACCATTTTAGCTTGACTAGTTTATTTCATATAAAAAATATCATTTTTAATCTCCAACGGTAGCATGTTCGGATGGTGAAGACTGTAGTGAAGGCTATTCTTCAAGTAGATTGAAAAAATGGATGTCCTCTCAGAAAGAGGTAAATTTTCCTTCAAATGGCAGAGAAATTACAATACTATAACTCAGTTTGTAGTCCTTTTAGCAACCCTCAGAATTTTTTCCTTGTATGCCCAGGACACAACAGCTGGCATCATTATAATAGACCATAGGCCATTGACCTGAGTCTGTTTTTGTCACAAAATTAATTGGGCTTTTAGGATCTACGACACGGTCATCCATGAGAACTCCGCAAAATAACAATATCATTGGTCAAAAGAGGAAAGATAATTGTGCTGCATTAATGCCAGCTTGCATTTTATCTCATATTTTTGTGTTACTCTTCTCAACAACAACATCAAATTACCAAATTTGAGGTTTTGAGCACACAAAAAAATTAATGTGAACCTTTTATTCTCTGTTTTTACTCTGAGACAGCTGGTACTGTTTTATTTTTAGAATACTTCGTCCACATTGTATGATGTGAACAAGATTGAATAATCGTGAAAGACTTATGATATTTGCAAAGTAATATTTTGAGGTGATGTTTTTGTTGATGTTGCCATCATAGATCTTCAAGTCCCTATTTTCTCCCCTGAACTGACCCCATTGACAAGTAAAATACTGTAGTCTGTCCAGAGGGAAGGGGTTAATTGAATATTTTCCTTGAACTCTTTTGCAGCAAATGGGCTCCAGAACGTGTGTTTCATGTCTCTCCATAAGTCCTTGTACCAAGTTAGTCACATCTGGACAAAATGACAACACCATCTCACTTTGGGACACTACAACACAATGTCGAAAACACACTCTCTTTGGGCACACAGGTACCTCAGTTTGAATTTTGTAGAACTATTATATAATCTTCCTCTGTTTCAATCAGAATAATTGGAAAGTGTTTTAATCCTCCTGAAAAATTCTCTGTTTTACAGAATGTCCAAACTCTTTGTCCTCCTTGAAACGTACCTAATATCTTACATGATTTGAATCCGACAATCAATGTTAGAAGAGAATGCATCTCTGGGGGCAATGGCCTGAACAGATTTTGATTTCCAAACAGGAAATCAGTTCAGATTTTAGAATTTTACTGTGTTAGGATGTTACAGACAGTATGATATAGACAACTTTCTTTAGGTTACTGGCCTACATGTAGCTGAGAAATCAATAATTTTCAAACAAACTTACATGTAGATGTAGCAGTTGCTTAAGAAGATTTGAGCACTTTTTTAAAAATCTGAGGATCAAGGCTTGTTCCATCCTCTGCTGGTACCTAATGTTTTTCCCACTGCACCAAGGGAATTGGAGCCTAAACTTAGCACATTTCTGTGATACTCATTCATTTCAGGTGCAGTGACATGCACAGAGGTTGATATGCATAAAATTGTTAGTGGGTCTAGTGACAGAACTGTCAAGGTATGCTGATTATCTCTTTTGAACAAATGCATTGCAAAGTGGAGGTCGGGTACTAAAGACCTCAGAGAGCTGCCGCCATGGACACCAAATTCAAAGGCGGAGACTTCTCCCATGGCCAGCAAATCCTGGCAACTCAGTTATGAGCCCCCACATACGAGTAACATGAAAGGCAGAAGTCTTTGGAAAAGTGGAGAGTGGAGGAAGGATAGAATTTTATGGGAAAGAAAGCCACAAAAATGTTCCAGG
>NC_090890.1:45424730-45479730 GCF_036669925.1 Montipora capricornis | reverse complement strand
CTTTAGCTGCTGTTATAGAAACATGGGCTGACCACTTGAGCTTGTTACTGATGGTGAGGTACTGTTCCAGCTATACACCACAGAAGACATATTTTCTCTGGGGTGGATTGTTCTTATGTGAGATGGTAACAATTTTACATTTGGAAGGATTGAACTCCATTTGCCAGTGATACTGCCAGGATTCTAACCTGCGTAGGTTAGATTGACTGAAGAAGGTCACAGTCCGCATCGCTAGCGACAATGCCGTAAAGTAAAGCATCGTCCGCAAAAGAGCCTAACTGATGATTGCACGGTATCTGGTAAGTCGTTTATATATAACAAAAAGAGCAAAGGACCGAGGACTGTACCCTGGGGTACGCCAGAAGTCACCGGGCATTGACTTGATGTCTGGCCTTCACAAACAACTGATTGAACACGTTGTGTAATATTCACATTTTCCCATGCAATTAGTACATTGCAGTGGAAATGATGCATGTAAATGTTGAATTTGTTTCATAAAATGGGTTAGCCTGGTTAATTATTAATTATGAATTATTGATATTGTATCATTCGAACTTTTAGTGCATGGAATCATTTAAGTGATTGCGCATAAAATGTAATGATTTTTGTAAGAGTAAATAAATTATAAATGTCTTAAGGATTTGTATTTCGCTGGGTATTTAAATATAGAATTTATGTCGTATAATATTAATATAGTGGTAAACAACTGGCATGTTTCTTAGGTGCACGAGCTTAAGAGATGTAGCTCTTTGAAAGAAAGCCCGCGGCACACACTGAGGAAAGAGCTGAGCAAACTGAGCGGTTTGCTCAGCCGTTTTCTTACGTGTGCGGGGAGAAAAACATTTTGGTGCGCAATACGCTGGAAATACGTGGCAGGTACAAAACACAGGTCACAGGGCACAGGGCACAGGTCATTGTTTTACCAATACAGAAAGTATCCTAAACATTCATAAGAGCTAACCTTAAGCCTAAAAACGTTTGTTTAGGCCTAATTAGGCCTAAGGTTAGCTTTTATGAATGTTTAGGATACATTCTGTATTAGTAAAACAATGACCTGTGGCCTGTGACCTGTGCCCTGTGACCTGTGTTTTGTACCTGCCGGGAAATACGCCTCGCGAGGCCGTGAGGATAAAATCAAACATGTTTGATATTTTTGGCCTCGCGAGGCAAATTCCTCACTGTGTGCGGCCATCGTGGTCAACCTCATCCTCGTTCCCAGGGTCTCTCCTCGCTCGCCTCAGGCATTAAGATGAGAGACCCTGGGAACGAGGTTGGGTCAACCTCACCAAACAGAGTAAAATAGAGCTCTAAGTGTCAATCTGTATTTGTGGCGGTGAAAGCGAATTTTGCTGATTGTCAATATGTAGATTATATCTGCTAGTCTGTGTGTGTTGATTTCACCGATAGCCTCTTTCTTCTCTTGTAAGTTATTCACGCAATTTTTTTACTTTCACTCCGCTTTTCTTTTAAAAAATAAAGCGGATGTAAAGAGAAGCGAAAGCCGCCGGTGTGTTAGGTGAGAGGGAAAACAAAGCTGAAAAGCCTATTCAAATCATCGTGTCATTTAACAGCCACACCGGAAAATAACGGCCGATGGCAAAACCAGGATCGGATCGGATCGGATCGGATCAGACCGGACCGGATCAGACCGGACCGGATCGGATCGGATCGGATCGACAAAACCCGGACTGGTTCAATATAAAAATTCCTGCCAATAGACACATGAAATCCCTGGGTCACCAGTTAAAGTTACTTCCCACCTTCACGGGTGTCCTTCCGGAAAAAAGTTCGTACTCGCGTTAGTTTCAATAAAATCATAACAAACTATACATCAGAAGAAAGCTTAGTAAATGTAGTTTACGATAAATGTACTGCTTTAGCGAGTTTTTCTTTTGGTAAGTGTTAGAATCGGCGCCGGTAAGACGTGAAACCGCCGAGGGTTCTTCTGTTAAATTTATCGGGTATCGGATGCCGCTTCACGAGCACGATAACTCCCTGAAGAATTCGGACCGTACCCGACGAAGTATTGGTCAAACAAAAGCTATATATCCTCACAGCCGTACAACCAGCCTTGCATAATTATTTAGTTTTTAGTCTAAATATTATTTGCTGGTCAGATGTCCCAAGATCCGGCACTTGTACTTTGTTCCGCTGGTCCTTTCATACAAAGACTGTCCACATTTATTAAGCTTTCTCCTGATGTATAGTTTGTTATGATTTTATTGAAACTTTTTCCGGAAGGACACTCGTGAAGGTGGGAAGTAACCTTTACTGGTGACCCAGGGATTTCATGTGTCTATTGGCAGGAATTTTGATATTGAACCAGTCCGGGTTTTGTCGATCCGATCCGATCCGATCCGATCCGGTCCGGCCCGGTCCGGTCTGATCCGATCCTGATTTTGCCAACGGCTGAAAATAACTGGGTGAAACACGAAAATAAGTAGGTCTAATGGAAACATGCTTGAATTTCGACAAATTATCCCCAAAATCAGCAAGAATTTGTGACGCTGATGAATAATGAAGTAGTCTCTTTTTCCAAAACGATAGAATTACCTGGTGATAAATAACCTCGTCTAGGAGAGGGAATTTTTGGCTTTACAGAAACAATGGTTAACCTCACCAAACAGAGTAAAATCTATGTGTCAATCTGCATTTATGGCGGTGAAAGGATTAATGGGGACATAGTTTTTGAGCGAACCTAGATGTTGTTAATTTTGCTGATTGTCAATATGTAGATTATATCTGCCAGTCTGTCTGCGTTGATTTCACCGATAGCCCCTGTCTTCTCTTGTAAGTTATTCTCGTAATCTTTTTATTTTCGCTCCGCTTTTCTTTGAAAAATTAAAGCTGATGTAAAGTGGAGAAGCGAAAGCCGCCGGTGTGTCAGGTGAGAGGGAAAACAAAGCTGAAAAGCCTATTCAAATCGTCGTGTCAATTAAAAGCCACTCCGGAAAATAACTGGGTGAAACACGAAAACAAACAGGTCTAATGGAAGCGTGCTTGAATTTCGACAAATTATCCTCAAAATCAGCAAGAATTTATGACGCTGATGAATAATAAAGCAGTCTCTTTTTCCAAAACGATAGAATTACCTGGTGATAAATAACCTCGTCTACGAGAGTGAATTTTTGGCTTTACAAAAACAATGGTCAACCTCAAACTGAGTTGGACGATTGGACCTTTGTGTTGAATTCGCACATTTCTCGTCCAACGAGTGCTTTCTTCGAACCGCAAAATGAAAGCTAAAATTTTACGAGAGTGCTTAGGCCTAATCATTGAAAGGAGCGCTTACACTTTTGACATATGGCTGTAATGAACTGTCACCGCGGTGCGCAATCCCGTAGTCGATGAATGAAAAATGTTCAAGGGCGATCTCGTGAAAAGTGTAGTTAACCGAACCGCAAAATGAAAAAATGAAAGCAAAACTTTTACGAGAGTGCTTAGGCCTAATCACTGAAACGAGCGCTTAGGCTTAATCAGGAATCGAGTGCTATTTCGTGTAGTTAAACGGACCGTAAAATGATTCGATCAACGCGCTGTAAGTACGAGACATGAAAAGCGGCGGGTCTAAAGCACAGGGCACATTCCACAGGTCACTCCTGCAGGTTATTGTTTCACGTTTTGGAAATTAACCAAAACTCTCAATTTGGCTAACACTAGGCCTAAGGTTGGTTTTTAGGCGTAGGATTAGCCAAATTGAAGGTTTTGGGGTACTTTCAAAAAAGTAAAACAATGACCTGCAACGAGTTACCTGTGGAATGTGACCTGTGTTGTAGTTAACCGAACCGCAAAATGAAAGCTAAAATTTTACGAAAGTGCTTAGGCCTAATCACTGAAACGAGCCCTTAGGCTTAATCAGAAAGCGAGTGCTATTTCGTGCAGTTAACCAAACCGTAAAATGAAAGTTAATTAACCGAATAGTAAAATGATTTGATCAACGCGCTATAAGAACGAGAGATACATTTATCAACAAGGAGATTGATCGCGCTTTAAGAAACATCATTGTTTTCGCTCGATCATCGTGCTTTATGAACGAGAAATACATCAATGTCCTTCGCTCTTTTTGTTTGGCGCCTCAGACGGGAGAAATACTGCGTATCCACTAAAGCTCGGCGTCTCCAATGCGTATCTGCGTACCCGCGTATCCACCCAATTTAGGGTAAAGCTTCGAGGTGGCAGGGTATTAGCTGGTATTCGGTGAAGCCGTTGATTTCACCGATAGGCTTTCTCTTTTCTCTTGTGATTTATTCACCCATATTTTGATTTTCACTTCACGTTTCTTTGAAGAAATTATGTCTGTATGAAAAGTGGAGAAGCAGAAGCCGCGAGTTTGTTAGATGAGAGGGAAAGCAAAGCTGAAAAGCCTTTTCAAATTCTCATGTCATTTAACAGTCGCACCGGAAAATAACTGGGTGAAAGACGAAAATAAACAGGTCTATTGGAAGCGTGCTTGAATTGCGACAAATGAGCCCCAAAATCAGCAAGAATTTGTGACGCTGATGAATGAAAATGGTTTAAGGGCAAGACGATCTCTTGAAAAGTGTAGTTAACCGAACCGTAAAATGACAGCTGTAATTGCCGAATACCACCCGCGTGGTATAAATACCAATGGATGAACTAATTTGATGACTGATTGGCAAAACATCGCCAAAATCAACCTCGTTCCCAGGGTCTCTCATCTTAACGCCTGAGACGAGCGAGGAGAGACCCTGGTCACGTGTCTCCCAGAATCTGGGAGATGACAATTTATCCGATGAAGGGAAGGGCAGCTTAGTAAAAATTTTGTCTATACTGAGACTATGGGAGTGCGGAATGTGTTGTCACCAAAACAAACCAGCGGTATGTGAACATATGTTCTTCTGCGGCTATGTCCGGCGATAATAGTTTGCAAACGCCGAAGAAAACATATACATCGTCTGTCGTAAGTTGCTGTAGATTGTGTGGTTCAGTCAAAGACGTTTACATTGTAAAAATCTGTTCAAGAAGGCCACTGAAGAATTGCTCGCCTTAGCCGAGGCTGTGTTTGGAGGAACTTTACAACGGCATGAATTAAGGTCACAAACGCTACAAATTCCTTGTTTAAAGAGGACCCCTCCCTAGTGTTTTCAATTGTCACGAAAGCACGTGACCAGACCTACCAGGGTCTCTCCTTGCTCGAGAGACCCTGGGAACGAGGATGCGCCAAAATTGCCGAATTTGTCAAAATCGCCAATGTTCACCCAAGTGGTGTAAATACCTTTGGATGAACTAATTTGACGAAATTGGCAAAACATCGCCAAAATTGCCGAATTTGTCAAAATCGCCAATGTTCACCCAAGTGGTGTCAATACCAATGCATGAACTAATTTGACGAAATTGGCAAAATATCGCCAAAATCGCTAATTTTGCCAAGATTGTCAATCGTGCAGCTCTTTCGCCAAATCTGCCATTTTTGTCATCGTGTGCATTTCTGGACATAAGTGCGAGATGTGGGGAGGCTAGTGATGAATATGTTGATGATGATGCTTGATCATTTGCTAATAGTCACTGACTACATTTTTGCCATAATGTCAAAATTAAAACTTTGGGTATGTAACAAGGAGTTTTTTTTGCACAGGTGTGGGATTTTGCAGTCAACAGTCTATCAATTCTACAAGGTTTGGACTTACCATGATTGCAAAGTGATGAATGATCTGGATTTTGACGTGAATAACATCCATTGCTAATGCTCAAGCATATAAGAACAATACTTTATGGGGGTGCTGGGGGAAGGGCACCTTACTTAAAAAACAAAATACTCTATATCAGTTTTGTTCAAGAAAATTTTAACTCTCTCTAAATCAATCATACAACAAAATTCAAATTCACACACCAGTTTATTCAGTCTCCACATAAAATTATTACTGGTAATACCAGTATTTCAGATATACCACTTTGTTTAATTCTGCCGCAAACAATCAAACAGCATTGTCTTTTATCACACATTGAATGCATGTTTTCTCTCTGTAAGGTTATTGAGTTACACGTATGGCATTCTTTTTGTAAAAGGTCTAGCAAAAATATCTCCATGTAAATTTACACCATATTTGGTTACCATTATTTAAAGACAACTACCTTAAGCCTTAAATAGCTTGCATTCCGTTTTCCCATACAGTTTCAAGGTATGCCTACTATGAAACCTTTTCTGACACCTCCATTATGGCAGAATTTAAAGCTGTTTGGGTAATTTTGTATTTTCTCTTTAAAGATGGTACATGCAGTTGAAGTTCGAGAACCATGGTGATTGTAAATATTTTATTTTTTTAAGCCTTGCTCTAAGGTTTTTATTAAAAATAGCAAAGCTTTTAAATTATTGTACATTTCAGTTTTTATTTACAGAAACATCAAGGGTTTTTTCTTCATGAAAAAAGCTTGATCTTTCAAACATATCTATACCTTCTCCAAACCGTATATAATTTAACTTATGAATACTGTCATTCTTATGACTGATTTCACTCTGCTTGCGTAACCCTCACAGCTTAACAGCAATGAGAACTTGGTTAAGTTTTTGAAAGGTGATCACAAGTTTCCCTGAACCAAGATATATTTCTTGGAATATGATTAATAAATTACTCACTCACAGGTGCAACAAAACTATATCAATCGCCATCATAAATCAGGGCTGAAAAGGTTCAATGTGTCCAAAAAGGTCTACTTGTCCACTTTTTGTGCTTCGAATAACTCAGCCTAATTGTTTAATACAAGCAGTCAAGTATTCAAATAATGGTTCAATTGCATTGATTTTTCTTCCCAAGCTCATCTGTTTGTGATGGGTCTAATGGTCAATAAAAAATTATTTTATAGCCTCTGACCCTTTCTGAACATTTAAGGTAAACATTTGAGTGTATTGATTTGCAATCATTTTCTTGCTTTGATTTGAGTTGACGTTGTTATGTTGTATTTGTTGCACCTTAAATAGAATTTAAAATAATTAATTAACTACAATATATCACAACACTCTGAATAAACATTATAAAAATACTGCTTCAAAGGCAAGAATTCTATCATGGTAACAGCCTTAACTCTCTATGTACAAAATTAAAGATCTCTTTAAGAGAATGATCATGGCAACATTAGTGAGTGATTTTTGGACTGAGTCCATTAGGATGAACATTTTGAGGCCAGTTCAGAAATGCGTCTAATTGGATGCACAGATGCATTGTTAAGAGGTGGGTCTAAAAACACAGGTCAGATTCCACAGGTCAAGAAAAGTGATGAACAACTAAGCCAAACGTTTCCCATAAACCTGAAACAACATTTTTGTAGAGTGATTAGGGCTGGGAGACAATTTTGGTGTTGTTTATTAATTTTGTCTATAGATCAGTGAAATGAACCCTGACCTGTGGAATGTGACCTGTGTTTTAGACCTGCCGATCATTAAGTGTCCCCTTGTTCTTTCCTCCAACTTCAACATCACTCGTGTCTCGGAATACTCTCAGACAGTTATTGTCACAAAATGTCCCCCAAATGCTGCTCCTCCCGTGAGGGTAAAAAGCTGCATTTTCCCTAGCTAAAAATAGCGGTATCCCTTATGCTATTGTCAGAAATAGGTTGCAACGGGTTAGACTTCAGAGGACACTTGGTATTGGATGACAAAATTGGGCGTGCATCTAATTAGGCTGGTTTCTGGACATTAGTGGGCCAGTTACCAAAATGGACAGAAGTATTCAATACTTTTGAGTAATACTATTTATTATCATGGATAGTGAGTTAAGCCTGTAAGGGAACAGCAGTTATTGCCTGAAGAAAGCAACTCACTGTACATAATAATGATAATAACAAATTAATACTCAATTGGTGAATAATATTGTTATTGGTTTGCTGAATCAACGGGGTGTTAAATGACTTGAAACTATTATTGCTCCATTCTCAACTTGCACAAATCCCATAATACACCTCTTTTAGATCTAGATTTTGCATAATCATTGTTTGCAATTTCTTCTGGGACATGAAGATGTCGCAAAAGAAATCGAAAAACAATGCCTATGAAATTGTTTGGGCAGTAAAAGGTGTATTGTGGGATTTGTGCAAGTAGAGAATTGTTGTTTAATCAACCCTTAGATTTTCAGTGTAAAGTCTCCTCACAATTTCAACGAAATGTGAGTGAGAATGAAGATTACTATCAGCTTAAGAGGTGTGATCTTGATATAACACCACATTCTCATCACTACCCAACAAAGAACTCTATGGTACTGGTCAGGAGAATGAGGGTTTCAATCATGGGATTGAAAGGTTTAAGAAAATATTATCGGCTTCTTTTGGTCTTTAAATGGGCATGCCTAATAATTACGTTACATTGTAATGCTTTTGTATAACCATCAGAACAATAATTAAAGACAGATAGAATGCTCTGTTATTTCCCACTTGAAGCATTTTGTCCTTGTAACACATCTGTCAGCTCTGGTTAATTTTTCTTCAAAATTAAGGCACCTTTAATCCTTTCCATCCTTAGAGTGGAACTTAAACGGTTTAACGTCGATTAACTTTGCACACACAAATCCCCAATCTTTGAAAAAAACTCTCCTAGGTGGCCATGGTAATGCATGTAGTGTTGGAACGATAGAAAATCATTAATTATATCAACTCTAAACTGTCAATAGCTAGCTAAAACATTACCAAAGACCACTGTTATTACCATCTAAATCAAAGTAGCTGTCCATATCATTTCCCGTCTCTGCCCATGGATGCTCTTCTTCATACATCAGGGGTGGTGAAGGTGGCATGTTGAACACAGAATGTGCTGCATCTGTTAAGGTTGTCGGAGATGGTGTTCCTAGGTTTTCACGAGGTGGAAGCAATCCGATTCCTCTAATTGTTAAGTCTAAGTCAGGTTCAATTTCAAAGTTGTCATCATGATGATCTGTGCTATCGTTGGATGGTGAGGGGCTCAAGCATATTGGTGTTGTTAATCCAGATGGGTCGATTGTTGATGGCACTGAACTTTCAAATGCGATGCCATGTGCATCTGCTATCTCCCTTATGCTTTGATCAATTTCATCATTTGTAAGCACTGTCATCCAACTGAATTCTTCTTTTATTCCACCAGAAAATGGTGCAATTTCTTCCTCCAAAAACATGTCTTCTTCATCACTCTCCCTTTCCACTTTTATTTTGACTCCCCTAAATTTCTTTTTTGCATGTGGTTTAATGTCATGTTTGAGACTATCAGATGATCTTTTATTTGACACCTTTTTACATGGCTTTGAAGAACTCTTTTTGGATGGCTTTTGGGTATTAACTCCTCTTCTGCGCTTGAAAACACCATCTACAAACATGTCTGCGTATGCAGGGTCAATTTTCCAAAATCCGCCCTTTCCTGGCTCATTCTTGTTTCTGGCGACTTTCACAAAGCACTTGTTCAGTGAAAGATTGTGACGGATTGAATTCTGAAAAAAAAAAACAACAACAATAACATTATCATGTGTGCATAACCCAAAAAGTAGTAAATCATGGACCTCTTTGACCTGACTTAACTATAGATTCTCTTTTCAATGTGGTGGTGATTTTTTTTTTCAAACATAGCCAAAGATGTTTATTCCAGTTTTATTAATTATAATTTATTGTATGAGAACCAAGGTAGTAAACTAGTTGCTCAAACTAGCTGCAAGAACTCCCTTTCTACAAGAACTTGCCACTCAAATGCTAGGGCATCTGACAGGTGTACAGAGGTTGCAGTGAATCCTGGGTAGGACTCTGATTTTTCAGTTGTCCTTTCGCCCATTGCCAAACAACTAGTTTACTATCTTCCTCATGGCCACATTACACCTAAACCATCTACAGTTGGAAGAAAAGTTTTTGAGGAGGTTATTAAGGACATTGCGTACTATTGTTATTGCGCATATGTTCTGTGCATCTCAAGATACTCGGGTTTCCTATTGGTGAGCATCACCAATACAAGGATGTTTTTACGTGATGTAAAGCTATCCGGAGGAAGTAGATCTTAGTAATTACTCTTGGTATCCAAAAAAGAAAATTGGGGGTAACCATGCATTTTTGAGAGATAATTAAGTTTCAATTTGAGAACGAATGCCATACATTGCTTTGTATTTCAAAGCTTTTTACAAATATTATTCATCAGTTATCTTTGAAAAATGTGTGGTTATCCCCAATTTTCTTTTTGAATTTTAAGATCTAAATTTGCTGCATAATCATAAACCGGGGCAAAATACTTAAAGACATCTATCTTGGATCACATTGGTGATTTATTGCTAGATCAGCAGCCACTGCCCTGTTTTTCCATTCCATGAAAGACAATTGTCTTGTAGTTTAAGCCCAGTGGTGCCACAATAAGGCTTTTTCTTCTTGCAGGTATATTATGTTTAGTAATGATTCTAAAATAATGTTTTTGTCATTATCACCCTCATATAGTTTCACATTGATTAAACTAATAATTATCATCATGGTAGTGTTCCTTCCTGTCTCAATAGTCTTGAATTTTCCTGAACACCACTAATGGATAAAGGTGCCATTATGATAATTATTTCACTCAAGGATTTTACAAAAAATTTAATTTTATTGTGTTAAATTATGCAATAGGTACAGTACAATGACCAGTGGAATTACACTACAAAGCTGACAGATAAACAGCTTTCCCTGAGGCACCTGTAGGGAGTTTTAATTTCACTCCTTCTTCCTGTACGTAAAATACAACTCTGTAGAGTCTTCTCAAATCAACCTAAGAACTAACCAAACAAAAAACCTAAAAACTATCCAAAAAGAGTGCAGGTCTTTATAGACGAAAAGACATTGATATTCTTCTTATTTGTGTCTACACAACTACATTCCATATATAATATTCTTGCACAACTGCTATTCTGACACCAGAGGGATTCCATTACAAAAGTCAGATAAATAGCTTTCCCTGGCAGGTGAAGAAATTATTAGTTAAAAATGTTTGCATGCAAAGGTTTTTTTGTGAAATTCAAGGGAAGTTGATCCTTGTTGCTATGCAAATTAATCAGAGTAAAAAATAACCTGACAAATAAACACCTTGTTCACTTTCATTCCCATTGCATAGCGATATGTTTGAACACTAACAAAAAACTTTGATTTAAGATGTTGTTGTAGAGTTAAAAATTGATTATGATTACATTGTATTTATCATTTATCATTCCCTATGTGTACCTTAAGATAATACAGAGTTTTTTGACTTGAGAACGTGAATCAAACATACTATCTTGAAATGACTTATGGCATTACAATGGGTTGTTCTATTAATAGTTGCAATGTTTTTACTTCAAACAGTTTGTGGTCAGGATTATCTGTTATCTTACTGCAGAAAAAAGGAATTTGCAGCTTTGTCGTCTAGCAGCCTTAACTCTTCCTTATTAATAAACTCAACAGAAGCCCAATGTGATTTTCTACTCTAATCTGAAAGCTTCAAATTTTTCTCTTCTTTTGATTCCCTGTAGTCTATCAGAAATTAGCTTTTGTGACTTTAGTGCTTGAATTGACTTGGTTTTGCATGAATCAAGTTACCCAGTCTGAGTTTCGTACTTGCTTCTTTAAATACAGGTATACAAAAGAGATGTTTTGGGTGAGCTAATTCCCTAGATATGTTAACACTTTCCCATTCACTTCAAAGTACACATTTTACTTCCAAAGCATGTACTTATAAGAAAACCTTTTTAGAAATATATTCTGAGAGTTTTACAGTGATTTTCTAAAAGCATACAACTTTATAGGGCATAAAATCTAAGGCTTCAGTTTGCTTTCAATCAGACCACATCTATCAGGGAACTTAGTTGAGTGACCATTAGTTTTTGAAATGCTATAGATGTTACACAAGCAAGTGTAACTTGTTTACATTTAAGTCTCAAGTTAGTCTACAGTTTTTGAGCATGAGTTTGTTTCCGCGAGGGTATAAAATGCCAGCTTGTTCTTTTGTTCAGTGTGCAAAGATCTGGAAAGTATGATTGGAAAAATTTTCTTGGAAGCAGTGCTGTAGGCATCACATTTCTTGAAAACTCTTCATGTCAAGTTGCAGGGTGTTTTTCCTTCCTTGAGGGTCCTTACAAATTTTGAAATCTCTGTCTTGTTTTGCCTGTTGGGATGTTGAAAAGGTGATAGGCTATGTCGTTTCTGTTCCATTCTTTGAAATTTGAAGCCAGGTCTTACGTATGGTTCAGTTGTCACTGCCACTTTGTTATAACCACATTTATTTGGAGATGATCTTCTACCCTTGCACGTACATTCTTCCTTTCTTCTGCAGTTGCAGGTGATGGAGTGGTGTTCATTGAGAGGATCATTTTGTTGTGGGTACAAATACTGCTTTTATGTTAGGCATGCATGAATAGCTAAGTATTATGTCTATTGATGATCTTGTTGTGCGATTGTTCTTTGGGAAAGTATTTGTCACCAAGGAGGAACATTTTCTTTCCTAGATTTATTTAATAATTTGTGAAACATTTTGTCTCTCTATATATAGTAATGGAATACTTTTTTTACAGAAGGTTTACTACAATAATAAAAACTCAGACAGAAAGCATTTATTTTGAGTCACTCCATTACATAAGCTAGGGACATAAAATATTGAGAAAATTAGTACTTTGAGCAAGAAATGTTTGACTGTTTTCCAAAGTAGAAAACTGATATTCCCGTTAATGACAGGGGCACGTGTGGGATTTTGTTTAAGGCTTGCAAAAAAACAATATGATTTTAAGAGCTTATTATTTATCGAGCATGTATCTAATTTAAGAAAATCTGAAAAATTATTACAGCAATGAGGGAGGAGAAAAAGAAATCCTATTTTGAGACATAATTTCCGTTTTTGTTTCCTTCTGAGTTTTTTCAAGATAGTACCTGATGATACATTTAAAAACACAGAAGGGGTCATTTATTTCATGCAGGGATTACGTAAGTTTTCCCTTGTTCTCCTTTTGCAAGCAGTATATATTCTAGTGACCTGAAGGGACAATTTATAAATAGATGAAAACATAAAAAATTTGCATCAAAGAATCATTAGGAAAAACTGTAAAACTTAAGGCTGTCGGAAAATGACAAGGTAGACGTGGAATGATAAGTTGTCGTTTCGGTTTTCATTTGAGCACCATTGTTCAGAGCACAATGGGTTTCAGTAAGTTCACTAATGTGACTTTCTTTAATATTCACAGAACGAAGCGGAAACAAAAGTCCGCCCCCGATTCTGTAAAACTTTATTTGAATAAGAAAAGGAAAAGTGATGTGATGACAAGTATTTTTCTTTTCTCTTGGAAGCTTTACTGAAATTCAAATTTAATATGGCCATTAACAACTTTGAAGCCATTATAAATTTTGATCTCAAAAATGGAGACTTCAAGAGACGTTTTTATTTTACTAGACAGGAAAGCCGCAATAAAAAATAAGTAATGCGAGTATTGTTGTCTAATCCATTTTCATTGCAAACTCTTAAAGGAAATCGGCTGCGACAAGAGTAAATAAAATAAATTCTTGCGTTTGTATACCAAGCCATAATTTTAATAATTTTTTGGCACACAAATTTTGGGACCCTTGGAATACAATATAGAACGTTTGAAAAACGCGAGTTTTCCAAGATCTTTAAAATCTCAAAGAAACTAGCCAAACTAACAACTAGAATTGAGGACAGTTATCGACATGGCAACGTTAACGAAACATCTTTATCGCTGATGGTGTGAACTAATAATAGCATCTGTCTAATAAACATTTTACTACCAAGAATATGTCTAACTCGCTAAATAAACAGCGAACAAGAAGGAAAAATACGTTTTCGCTCCCGGGTTATCATTGTTTGGAAAACAGGAAAAAAGAAATCACGTTACTGCATACCTGCCACGTAGGATCCGCAAGTCTGTAATACATGAAATTCTCTTTGATCCACTTGTAAATGGCACTTAAAGTTATCTTGGTCTTGTTAGTTTCTCTCATGGCCATGCAAATTAATGTGGCATAGGAATAAGGAGGTTTTTGGCTTGCATCGGTTTTGTAATCAATGTTTGGTTCTTTACGGATGATTTCTTGCTTGCATCCATCGCTGATGTCGCTGCGGTCGTCCGAATCACATGAATTGGCCGAAGGGCTGGGTGATGGAACCAAACTTGCCGTCGGTGTGAGGTCCTGTACACTAATACTGTGCAGCCATTGAAGATTGGTTAAACTATCATCGAGCGACGATTTGTCGTCTTCTTCATCCGTAGGGTTTTTAGCTTTCCAATTTGCTGCAAATCTCTCAGCGTATGATTGAACTGCGACCGGCATTTTTTTGTTCATAATATAGACGGAGAACGTGTGTCCTCTAGTACTTGCCAAATATACAGAATGCTGGTTGCGGACTTTTAAAGATTGCGCCACCTGTAGATGAAGTCTAAACTGCTCTTGTCGACGTCTACAATTCCTTTCTTTCCTGCACGTCTTTCTTGCCGTCAAGCTTTGAATGTTCCAGTTGATTTCACACAGTAATCTATTGCGTCCTCTCTCCGGCACGTACTTAGTCGAGTGACTCAGTGTCTGTTTTAATGCAATTTCGAATGCAAAGTACCCCTTGATGTTCCAATCAAGCGATCAACTCGCACGCAATTTTACAACCTTTCGATTGTCTACAAACCCACGAAAACTGCAAAGATTTAGGCATTGCCAAAGGATGAAGTCCTGATCTCGCCGGATAAAATAATTGTTGTGAATTTGTCTGGACTGAAGTAGACAGAGTTCTTTTGCAAAGAAGCGCTTAGATCAAGTCTAGACTCCTACTCGAAAGCCATGCTTATTAAGATTGTGCGGCTTGTTTTAGCTGGTTGACGTCCTCAGGCGACGAAATTGTACCCCTCTCGTGTCCTTTCCCGTTGCGAGTGAGTGCAGGTTACGATCGTAGTAAGTTAGCGAGAATAAATGTAATGAATGAGCATTGTGGACGAGTTTTTGTTCTCGTCCAACTGAATTAATCAAAGTAACAAAGCGATATAAACAACTTTTTGCAATGTCATTGGTGAACTCGTTGCTATGAATTAATTTACATTATCCTTCGACGCCGAATGCGATATTTTGATTGGCTGTTATGTTGCTATGACCCCGGGTTGTTTATGTCCTTCAGCGCATGCGCGAAACTGAGCTCAACTGTGTTGTGTCACGTGCTCGCCCATAGCAACGAGAATTTTTCTTTTATAGTAAGTCAAGGAGTTTCAACTTTGACGGAATATTCGGATGTTTTCTGTATAATAAATTCTGAATTCTGAAGCTCACGCTTTGAAAACAAGAACGTGCTTAACCGAAAACCCGCATAATAAAATTTGACGTAATTTAACCGCAAAGGTGAAAGCGCTTTCCGCTTTAGCGATTCTTCGGATTTCGTAATTTGTTACGGAATGTACAAATACCACCGAATCGGTTTCACTTGAACAGTTTTGTAGGCTCTCCAGATAAACGTTAAGAGATATTTGGTATGATATCAGGCAACAAATGCATCCTTGAACGCTACTTCAATATATATGTTGTGAAGAAGCTATATGTATGCAGTGACCTGAAATGCGAGTAACATCCGGTTTTGTTATTCTCAAGCTTATAGTATGTAATCATTGAAAAAAGGAGTCAGCTAGGCAGATGATTGCGCCTTTTTGTGTGTTTATTCAACAACAATATCAAACGAAGTCTTAAGACTTTCGGCTGGAACTTTTCAATTTCGTATAAAGAACGAGAACGGACGATATCTGAACGGGCGGATGATGCTACTCGAACCACTTGCAAAATTTCTCTTTGTATTTAATGTACCACGGTTCCTTTTGAGCACTTTTTCATGATGACGATAGGTTTTCTTATGTCTTCAGACCTACTTATTTATAATTTATTAATGCTCTCTCTTCTGGATTCGTGTAAAGTTCACTTCCCATGCATAAATTAATTTCGGGAAGCACTCCATGAGATACCTCGGGCCAGAACTTTGCCATCTACCAGCTGAAGAAGGAAATTGTCAATCGCTAAAGACTTTTATCACAAAAATCCGCAAGCGCGACTTGAGTAAATTCTTAAAGAACGAGCGTTGTAATTGCTGCCTTTTCGATTTTTAACTGTTCTTGCACATGCACAGTTCTACTTTTATTATGTAAAATATCTTTTAAATATTTTACATGAATTTTATTTATTTTATTTTTTGTGTCCCCTATCAGTAGAAGGATTTATTCCTTCGGTTTGTTTTATATCCTGACACAGAAAGAAAGTTTACTTACTTAATGATAATAAGAGTAACACCCAATGTGTTTTGAAAGTTAAACACGGAAGGGTAAAAGTAAAGTCGCACACGAGCCGCTGAGACTCACCGCAGTTCCAACGGGGCTTATCCCGGTTTCAAATTGCATGAAGCGATAGAGAGTATTGCGACTTTCCCCCTGGGCGGGACACACTGAGTTAAAAATGCTTTATCTCAACATTGGAAAGAGAATATTGTGAATTAAACAGCATTTAAACAAGGAAGAATATTTCCGTGAAGTTTGCCTGTTGCACGTCTGTTTTTCCAGAGAACATTTGCAACTTGCAGAAATCAACTAAAAATAGTTTTAATTACTTTTGTTTGGTTAACTGGATAAGTGCACCAGTGCCAGAAAGATGGCAGGTGTCTTGGTTAGCATGTGATGTGATCTAGTATGTCAGAAGTTGTTTTTATTAAACGTAAAATAGGAATCGCGGAGGAGTTTCTTTTTGGAGCCATTGTGACTGTACTAATCATTAAAGAAAGCAACCTTTTCTGTCATAATCCGTTCCTTTCCGACAACGACAACGACAACGACAACGACAAACAAAATATCAATGCAATCCGAATAAGAGCTGCCCAGCGGGTAATATTAATTTGCAGTCTTATTTGGTCTGATTGTCAAGGACATAGCGTTTATTTGTGAACAGGCTGCAGCTGACATTCTTTGTTAGGACTGAATTACCTTCAACAAACTAAAGCTCAAGTTTGTTCAGGGTTGTTGTTATTTTTGGTGACGACAGAAAGTGTTTACGCGGACGTGTTTGCCAATGCTGATATGTAAAACGGTTTTTCTGTTTTCGAACTTCGCCAGGTGATGTGGTTAAACTCTCTAGTCGTTCTGGCACCAGAATTTGCATTATATCGCGTGACATAATGCTATTTCAATGCGACCTCTAGAAATGGCATGGAACATCATGATCGTCAACTGTCTCTTGTTAGGAGGGGAAAAGGAAGGGAGCCTGGTTCAGAGAGAGGGAGAGAGGATGAGATAGTGGGAGAGAGGGGTGGGGGAAGAAGGTAAATCCGAGACACAGGCCAAACTCCTAAGAAGGTCCACTCCTCGGGAATTCAATTTTTTTTTTTTTTGTTGCTTAACCAGGAAAAGTGATCCCGGCGAACACGTGTAGTATTTATGCAAGAAAACGTAAGGCTAGTTGCACCATTGTGGGTCGCTTCCTTCCTGTGTGGTTTTGTTTTTTTTTTTTTTTTTCAGATTCGACGCGAATTGAGCCATTATCAGTTCCTCGGTTGTCAAGGGTTATAATAAAATACCAAGGCTGAACACTGAATTCTCACGAGCCCACTAAATGGATTCAAATATTCCTGGCTAAAATGTCAGTTCCCACTGTTACAGTTCCACCGTAGAATTCAAGGCAAAGGTTATTCTTTCATTTCAATCCGCTAGCCGCGCAATCGAAGCCCTGCCAGCGACGTCAGGCGGCTGTTAGGGTCCAAACGAAATGATGAAACGATGAAAAAGATCCTCTTAAACTTTGAACACCACACGGCGACCGCTGAGTAACGAGTCTCTGTTTGTCTTTGTTTGTCGTCCCTGGCGACGTTACCAAACCGAACTGAACGGTCGCCGTGTCGTGTTCAAAGTGTAAGAGGATCTTTTTCATCGTTTTATCGCAATCCATAACACTGCAATCCATAACATTATTTTTTTTAACTGAGCTATTGCATTATCAGCTCTTCAGGGGCACTAAACGAGTAGCTCGGTAACTATCTGTTCGGAAGGAATTTGGGGTAGACCTCAAACTTTTAAGGCGCACTAAGATTTTGGACTTTCTTTCAGACCAGATTTCCTAGGTATTTTGGAAAAGTAGTGAAGAGGCTGAGTATTGCATAGAAAATTTGAAAGTACATTGGAGAACGCTAGAACTTTACTGAGATGAGTAAGTCAACTGTGATATTGGAAATAGCATAAAATTTGAAGATATACAACTTGTATCATTTTTGCCAGAGTTGATCAGTGCACAAAGTTTACAGAGTAACCTGGACCAACTCGTAGTTTGGTCTCAAATGTGGCAAATGAATTTCCATCCCTCTAAGTGCTATGTGCTGCGTATTCACCGATCAAAAAACTCCATTGCCTACCAATATATTATGCTGAATCAGATTGTTGAGGTGGTGGACCACCAGGCATACCTAGGGATTACCATCAATGAAACTCTTAATTGGAAAATGCACGTTTTAAATGTAAAGAACAAAGCCAATAAGACACTAGGATTCATCACAAGAAATCTTCACTCTTGCCCTGAGAGAATCAAGGCTCAGGCGTATATCTCACTGGTTAGACCCTCGTTAGAATATGCTTGTGTATCATGTGATCCCTACAGAAAATACCAAATAGACATGCTAGAGCAAGTCCAGAGACGGGCTGCTCGTTTTGTGACCAAGACTTACTCAAGAGAGGAGGGCTGTTTCTCCCAAGCATTAAACAGTTAACAGTGGCCAACACTACAGCAAAGGACCGGAGGCGAATTGCAAGGCTATGCATGCTCTACAAAACACGTAACAACGAAGCTGAAATTACTGGTCAGATCTATGTCCAACATCAGCAACTCCAACTCCAACTCCCACTTAAGTTTACTCAACTTCATGCAACATGTGATGGATACAAGTTCAGCGTTGGGCCGAGAACGATTAGAGATTGGAACAGTTTGCGTGCGGACATTATACAGTCGAACTCAATTCACTGTTTTCAAAGAGCTCTGGTCGCCGCCCTAATGAATGAGTGACGTGATTTTATTTATTTATATTCATGTACTCTCTTTTTCATAATGATTATTTACTTATTTATTTAGATTTCTTTTATTTATTTTATCTTATTTTATATGTCATTTGCGAAATGTCCTTATTCAGGGTCTTGCAAGTTGCGAATGTAGATGTAGATGTTTGTTTGAGAATCATACTTTAAGTAAACGTCCCCTAATTTTTTCGAGAAAAAAGGACGAATACGCAACGTAAATATTTTCATCAGATCCATCACGATTGGTAGAAATGTCGGACGAGGCAAAAAAGCCCCCAAGAAATTTCGACAGGATGTTCCCCTAGAACATCCGAACAGAAATTGTTTACGGCAGCTTCAAACTCACTTAACGAGCTCTTAAACATTGTGGAAACCATCTTAGGTAATTTTGACAAATTTTAAGACATCCTTTCGTTGGGATGTTCGTGGCACTTTAACAACCTGCAGTAGTTTCACTGAGTACAAGACAATAGTAGTAGTTCTCTGAATTATGCCTCATTTACACTAGCAAGTTTTCCTTGGCAAGTTTTCCTTGGCTGTGTAAATGGAAAAATATGACAAGTTTTTCCTTGACAGGGTTCCTTGTTCAAAAATTAGCATGCTAGTTTTTGAACAAGGACACTGACTTGTCAAAGAAAAACTTGTCAAGGACAAAATTTGCCAATGTAAATTACTTGTCAAGTGCACTTGTCAAGGGAACTTGTCATATTTTTCATTTACACTACCAAGGAAAACGTTTCAAGGAAAAACTCGTCAAGCAGAACTTGCTAGTGTAACTTGCTAGTGTAAATGAGGCTTTATGCAATACTGGGGTCAATACTAACAATACATTTGTGTTGCTATTGGAATGAATACACTACAATTACCTTTCTGGTTTCAAGTGTTTCCCGAATTTTGAAATGATAATCACTTCCTGTGTAACTCTGAGAAGCAGGAACTCATCAAGGACAACCTCTATCTCCTTGAGTCAACCCTTTCGGGAGTAAATTTAATTTTAGGAACAGGTTTTTCCCGCCAAAAGTATCATATTTCCCTTAAGGTTGAGATGGCCCTATTTTGATTGGCTTTTAAAACAGCGGGCGCGCTGAATCCCCTTAGGGAGGCATTCTAAAACATAAATAAATATACCCGGGAAAGGGTTGACTTCAAGGCCTTGCATGAGGGCTTGATGAGCTCCTGTTAGAGTAATAATATCATGATAGAGTTGAAACAAAACAAGATGCCTATAAGTGCGTTTCCGTGGGATGCATAAGGGCGAACGTTTACCAGAAGATGAGTCTGTAATTTTAACTAGCAGGAATTTGTTTTAATGCTACTAAATTTGAAAATGGAAACAATCAGGCTGAGCGCAACAATATGATCAGAATTTACTTTCCTTTTCGAGGAATCACGGTCAGGATGAAAAGGTGAGATTTCTTTGGAATACTGACTGGAGATTGGTCGCTTTATTCATTTGCTTTGGTTTAATTTGTGTATAAACCAAATTAGAATAATGTATTTTTTTTTCTAATATTGTTTTTTTGAACCCTGTTCTGGGAGGAAGGGCAATGGAATCCCCAAACAGTGCCGCTGCTGAGCGGGTGTTGACTCACAAAGCATGTGAGCGTTTTAGGCCTGATTGCCACCTCCATTTTTTTTTTCCTTCACGATTTCTTTTGTTGTCAGTCTGCAGCGCAAAATCCTAGTAACGAAGACATAACTCCTTTTTTTTCACTTGATATCTTTTCACGTTTTTAAATCCTATATCGGGAGGAGTGGCGCTGGAATCAACAAACGGTGCTTTTTATTCATTTTAAGGAAGCGTTCACGACAACTTGTTGTTGGGGGGGGGGGGGGGGGGACTGAGGAGGAATTGGGGGGTCCACCAAAAAGTTTTTAACAATTCAAAAATTGTAATCACTCTCAAGGGGAGTACCTTAAATAATGAAAACAAGAATTCTCATTAACCAATGTAAACACGGTTTAACAAGAGTGTAAAATGGAGTTGACAGGCCTACATGACTCCCTTGTACGTGGTCTGGTTTCCTTTTCCTTTGTCATAATTTTGCTCTCTCGAGTACATCTCTTTTTTTCATCTCATTTTTTCTTCCAAAAAAATAGTTCGTCTTGATGATATATTTTTAGTTTCTTAGTGTTGATTTTCTATGGAGCAGGGAACAAAAAATATTTCGGGCCCAGGTCAAAGCCACTTGCTTCTACCAACGACAAGCCAATCGCTTAAGACTAGAATTAAATTAATGCAAAAGCGTGAGGCCAAAAGGTCACATTCACATTACTGCAGAGAGACTGCAGTAATTTCTCATCAGTCCCCCTCAACAAGTTCTTGTGAACGCTCCCTAATAGCGGGTGTTGACTCACAATGGCCGATTGAACACACTGGTTCGATTTATAAAATCTTTGGGACAATGGCCAATTGAACACACTGGCTCGATTTATAAAATCTTTGGGACAATGGCCAATTGAACACACTGGCTCGATTCACAAAATGGTTTGGAACGACTGAACAAACTGGTTCGCAGTTCGATTGGTGTATTCGTTATGCAATTGTTCACAGTGGAACACCCAAGAACGAAGCAAGATCTAGAAATAACCTTTAAAGCTTGCCATTCTCAAAGAAAAATCAGCTGTCCACTTTATTAAAAACTTTCAGATCTGTGTCAAACATCGCGGTTGCAAAGTATTTCAAATACAACATATGTACTGAACTGCGCGATCGTGGCCCAGTAGTCAAGAACGCGCTCAGAATGCTAGACTTGGGAAAGGAGTGGTGGCTCTTATCACCAAACGGGAGTTTGGAAACACTGAAGGGAATGAAAATGCTGAAGTTCGCGCCCTGCAACTTTCGTCCACCTCTGTTCCATCAAATTAATGCCACATCCGCTCCGTGAATGAGCAAAAAAAACAAGGTCGGGGAGTTGTGTTTCTTTGCGCCAAGTCTGCACTCCAAAAAGGTGGGTACCATCTTCGAAATCGGGCAAAATGTTATAACAGAATGCAAAAACCAGTTTCGTAACAACACTGCTGTGATGGCGCGTAACATCTTTTGCCACAGGGTTTGAGTTCACAACAGAGGGTTTGGTCTGGTAAAAGTCTTTTCGCGTCGCTTTCCACGGGAGAGGATTTTTTTAAAAAGTGCAGTTTGTTTCTACGATAAAAGTAAACAAAAAGAAAAAAAAACAAGAACAAAAAGTCAACAACAATGATCTCATGTGCGGTCACCCATCCAAGTATCAACCCCGGCCAATAGGGCGTAACTTCAGTGAGAAACACAAGCACGTGGCTAATTGCCTTATTGAAGACGGAGATACGCGCCTGGTTTTTATGCCGTTGGGCTGCCTATTAAACAGGCATCATTTATTACACCCTATATTCCTGTTCTGGGAACCACCTTTTAGCTTAGTCAAATAAAGGTAGCGCCATTCGAAATTTTGGCTCGAGATAATATCTTCCTTCACCGTTCAATAAGACATTCCCTTACTCCAATGTAGGTAGACCTTTCATCTTAGGTAACTCGTTTTTGCATGTCCGTTATTCCCAAGTTCAACTAGCATATAAAACACTTACGGATTTTCCTTTCCAGTCATTGTTGAAATACTTATGTCAGTCTTCTTTTTAAAATATAGCCGTGTAATGTTTTGTAGTAGCTTTGGTTTATATTGATATTTTTGACATTTTGCTTATTACTTAGCAAGGTGCACCCAGCACTACCTAACGCATGCGCACATGCATATCAACCAAATAATGTGAGGCCTTGTTACGCAACCCATGTGACACAGTGTGGTTTCATGCTCGAGGCACGGCTAAAGGAAAAAATCCCACTTAGCTGTTGTTGCCGCCCGAATCATCTTTTCAATCAATCCGTGCTCGATCGCACGTCGAATCGACTTTCTTTGTCTCGTTCAGAGGGTGTATGACCCTATTGGGCCTACGTGACACAGTGTGATGCATGACTAATGGCACGTGTTTCATACTCAACTGCCTTACGGCAACAAAAGATGTGTTTTGCTTCTGATCTTCTCGTTAGTTTCTCCTTATGATGGTTATCGCGACGAGTGATCTCAAAGAGGGTCTGAAGCCGGACTGATCTCATTCTGGCGTTTGCTAGTAAACGAACTGAAAGAGTACTAAAGTCTTTTATTAATGACAATTTGTTGTTTACACAAGCTTAATCTGGTGTCAGACCCATGTTTTCTATTGGAGGCCACAAGAAAGCCTTTGACACTTTGTACAACTTTTAGGAAAGCTTAAGCTTTATGGGTTGAGCTCCCAATCTATGAACTGGTTTAATTCCTATCTTTTTATCCAAAGACAAGTACCTTTTTATGGACGGGGTGCAATCACTGGGCTCTATTCTGGGAACTTTTGTTATTTTCGATTTAATGATCTCCCATAATGTAATTTGTTTTCAAAACCCAGGATGCATTAAGGTAATTCTACACTTGTCTCGTTTCAAGAGGACCCATGTATCTACAAAACCTGAACTGTGATATGAAATCCTTTGAATCATGACTGGCACCAAGAAAACTTATTTTCATGTTAAGAAAACGAATTGCCCAAAAACCAAAAACAAAGTAAAGCGCGCGCTCTGATTGATCAATTATCGATTTACTATTTGCCCATAGGTGAATGGTTATACGAAAACACTGACTCGTCCGCCAAAAACTCCAAAAATCAACTTAGGGTAATAGAGTTTTTTCGAGAATTGTTTTAGTATCTTTTTGAGTCTTGAGAATCGCTTAAGTGATTTGTTGGATGAACTTGGCCAGGAAAAGTAAGACTAAAACAGCTGGCTGTCGTCAATGCGTTCCTATGATCTTAGAAACTCCCAGTCGAATTGCTTTATTAGGGGAATCTTTGTTAAAATCTTCTGCCTCGTATATAAGTATAGACATATCCACATATATTCAATTTTATACTGATCTGATAGGTACCACCTCAGGGGAAGGGATGAACTTACACTCAAGAAGAACTTTTTTTACGTCAGAAGTTGTCTGTCCTCGCTTCTTTTTTAACTTTCTATATATATAAATATAAGCACAAGGCTATCGTTTTCTATTCAGTCAGCTGGGAATAAAGTACTGAATTGAAAGTGCATTGCATAATGAGCAATCTCAAAATTTGAACCCGATATATCCGATTATCTCTGGGCAATGATGCTATGAAAATTTGAAATTTTACAAAGAATGTACGGGCGTGTCAGCACCTTCGCCACCCAAGAATTTATCAGCCGGTCAGAGTTAGATGGGTAATAACTTACTCGTTATCCGAGCTAAAAGGCTTAAAATTGGAGATTTAACTAAGGGCTTTTTTACCTTTTGAAGTCAATTTGTAAAGAGCGTGATTGACGCCTTTTATAGGCAAACTCGTATGTTAATGAAACAAAATGAAAACAGTGATGTCAGCAAAGAGTCCCCTTTATCCAGAGAAAGAACTGAGTTTGCTGAAGAAAGGAAGGAAGGAAGGATGGCTACAGAGGATCTGTTCGATGAAAAAAAGAAACCCTTACGGATTAGGCAGGAGCCGAGGTCACCCAACGAGCAAATTAAGCCAAAAGCCTTTGAGAGACATTTGTAGGCTCCTTGTAATGCATGAAAATTGTCTAAACGGGTGTTTTTATCACCTAGAAGAATTTGATGATTTGTTCGGAAATCTTAGCTGAACATTGAAGTGTCCAAAAATTTTAGGGAATGACATCTTCATTTAAGAAATTGCTTCTAAGTGGCCTTCTAAGAACTTCGCAGCGAACCATTTGCTCATCCGAAAGCGCCATGCAGGTGACCTTAATTTTTAATTGCCGAAAAATGCAAAAATATCCTTTCCGAAAACGTAAGGGACTACTTTCCCTGGTTGCGAATCTATCAGTAGGTGATGTTTTAATAAAGAATTCTATAGCTGTTTAATAACGTAGAACCGAAATTCGTAGAACAGTTTGACTCTCCCGAACACATTTGTCACAGAAGTTTATCATTGGGTGCCCCTGAGGAGCCCAATTTAACAATTTTAAAATCTCAGTAAATACGAACAGTTTTACTTATTGGAAATTAATTTCTTTACCTTCTTTCTTTACCGTGGTAGGCGCCCATGAGGCCCTGGCCGTGGGTAGTTTGGGAACTTACTGTATTCCAGCCTGTTTTACGCGACTTTTAGGAGGACCATGTAATACAAGATGATTTCGTTTTTGGAAAAACGAGTATAAAATTTGCACTTTTCAGTAAAACTAGCACTGCTACAGCATAATCGGTATATATTTATATATTGGTCTCATAAAAATTACTTGACTTGGGCCATTTAATTAAGTTTCAATAAGAATAAAACACAAACAGCAGTTACAAACATTTGCTTGAACTGCATAACTTTATATAAACTTGGCGTATCGTACGTTAAAACATACATCACAAGTAATTATTATTCATTTACAGATAAATTTAAATTCAAATATACAATTGAACGGACAGGGAACTAACGAAATTGATTGACATAAAACGACAAGAAATATGCTCATAATAGAGATAAAGTTTCTCACTGCCAACGTTTTCATTTAAAGCAAATGTTTGTAACCGCAGTTTGTGTTTTAAGGTAAGGTAAGGTAAGGTAACTTTATTTTAAGTCGCAAACGTAGGGAGAGGTTGCCAAATCTCCAGAGCCAATTCATGCAATGGCTCATGTTAAAAACGCACGACTATTTACAATACCATAACTAATTACTATTTACATATAAAAAATAAAAATTCTAGAAGAATCCAGAACTGTATTAAGAGCTAATTTAAAAAGAAACTAGTGCAAATGTTAAGATAAGAGAATAGTTTTATTCATATTTATATACATATTTGAGGGGAACATTTCCAAAGTCATGACTTGCTTGCTCCTTTTTTCTCTGAGATCGATAAGTTTCAATTTTTGTACATACATAGTTCAGTGGGGTCTTCGTTGGGAAGGGATTGGGGAGCTTAAACACGCGCGTTTTTGAGACGCGGTCGGCAACCGGAAGAGAAATTTTCGCGTGCCAGGACAGTGGTGTCTCCCAGATTTTTATACTAATCATCTCTAATGGGGAAAAGATCTTAGCAATTTAAATCAGGGGCACCCAACGTCAATTTTCGGTAAATATCTGTTCGGAAGACGCTTTGAGATCTAGAATTTTCGGAACATTTGCTGTAAAATTTCTTGCTTGCCTACCTGTCCTAGGATTTTCGAACATCTAAAAACTGGAATAATTGCTTATTTTAAACGGATTTTTACCCCCAAAAGGTCACCTACAATTTTCGGGAGCCTTTTTTCTGGCTGAAATTTTCGAAAAGGTAAGTTTCGATCCCTATAATTTTCGGATCCGTACTAGACTTTCAGGTAGGAAATCCGAACAGATGAAAAATTTTAAGGGATAAAAATATGCCCATATTTACCGTTAAATACCAAAAAAAGTTTCACAATGCTATATTTAAGTGGATTTGAACTATATTGTCGTTGGGTGCCCCTGTTAAATGCCGTCCGCGTCTCAAAAACGTGCGTGCTTAAGCTCTCTAATTACCACTATACCGAGAACCGCAATAGTTCGTCTTTCGTCGTCTGACAGACTGGAAACACCGGAAGTTAAGATTGTGTCTGTCCCGTCTGTCCCAGTTCCCGCTTTCAAAGGTAACAAAATTGCGTCGAGAAACTTAGGGTGCTTTCCTTTTGTCAGAACTGGTCGGCCAGACCCGTCACTTCAGTTGCACTAATTAAATGCAACAATGTGAAGAAACAGTTGCATGATTGCATGATTGCATTCTTCCGGAGGAGCTAGGAGTGTATATCATCCTCGAAGTATAATTTTGAAGGCATTGTAGCGTTAGTCTTTCCAAATGCCTGGTCTGACCCTTCAGTTCTGTCAAATATGCAAATGAAAAGCGCCCTTAGATAGGCCAGAAACCGCTCAAAATGCTAGAGATCGGAGCCTGAAGCAAGTTGACACAGGACCAACAAAGGAGACTTTTGTCTGATTGGCTGTTGAAAATTGTAGTATCCAGTGGTCCAACCGCGCGCTGTGATATAAACAAAGATGGCTTTCGAAGCGGTGATTTCAACCTGTGCTTCTTCGATCGTTCTATATAGCTTCTGCCAGTTGAAGGTGGTCATTTATAGTTTACGTGACAGGGAAAGATTCTGCAAGGGGCATTTTAGTCGGCGGGAATTTTTCTTTCGTTAGCCCTTTTAGTCTGCTCGGGGAAGCAACGCCTCTGAAGTTGCTTCGAGTCAGCTTTTATACTTTTTAGCTTTATTTCTCCATTTAAGTGAACAACAAATGCTCAAAGTGCGAAAAGACCCGAGCAAAGGCCAGATTCCTTTGTTGGGAAGGGAGTACTATCTAACGTGGTTGCGAAATATATCCCTCGAGCTCGCAGGCTTCGATTTATCCAACTTGAATGCAGCGCTGGAAGGAAGTATGTCACTTCATTCACTTTCTTTCATTGATCGTTTAGAGTTATGAGATGTCCTCAGTCCTTTGAAAGAACATCTTATCTCAACAGATACGTCGACAGAAATTTAATACCAGCCGCTATTTTGTGTATGTGTCTGAGGCCAACCTGGTTCACTGCATTTATCTCATGTGCAAACACTCTCAAGATACACTACCTTAAAAATTTCAAGAAATTTCATTTAACGGAACCAAAACATTATTCTTAGATACATCAACTGATCATGAAGGCATGCTTGATAATATATGCTAAAATGAGTCAATAATGAAGTTCCAGTTTATTACTTTATTGGATAATTCTGTCTTTGATCTATGGTAACTCCATGAAGTCTAGCCATAGTAATTATTCATTGTTTTCATCATTTATGCTACCAGCGAGTTATTCAAAAGTGATTTTGATGTTCTTAGGAAATCTATACAATAGTGACGAATGATGTGGTCACTGCCATCAGACTTGTAGGTTGTACTGAAATGAAATTTTCTGAATGAGTTCTCTTTGGGGAAGTAAAAATTTCACTAGACCATTTGTAGATGTAAAATTACACCCACATTAAATGTACAATTAAAATTGGGATGTCTGGAAATACATAAAGCAGGTCTTGTGTTCTGTGCAATGTTTAAAATTAAAAGGGCAATTAAAGGCAAAGCAGACTTTGTGATAGAACTCTTTCACAATATTAACTACTAATTAATTTTGATGTGGGCAGTTCATGCTCATTCATATTCATTGCTCACTTTTGTGGTAAGTTACTATCTCACTGCAGAGAATAAAGTAAATTTATCTAAATCAGGATGAAAATGAACAAAATGTGCAGCCATTGATCTTAAATGTTTTTAGTCTATTAATTAACCCATTGATCCCTGGGGGTTTCCTACTGATGAGTAAAATACTAAGTATGGCCGGTTTTGGCCAGTTTAGGGGTGAAAGGGTAATTATTAAATATAGTACATCAATAATATTACCGTATCAGTAATTGAGCCAGTATTTAATAACTAATATGTCCCAATAAAATTTAATATTGATTCCAACAGTGTTAAGTAATTAATATACATTGATTTAGGATGATGGAACATCACACACCATTTTGTGTTCATTAATTTTATTTTTTACTTCATTCTTGGTGTATGGCAACTTATAGTAACTGCAAAAAACTTGCAGAAGAAATTGAAGAGAAGGTATACCTGAATATTATGGCTGTTTTGTGTGTCAAAAAATTTAATTGACCTGGTTTTTGTTTATTTTTGCTGCCATTCCTTGCACACAGTCACATGTCTCATAAAACTTGAATGTGCAGACAAATTAAGGTAAAATAATTCACTGTACAAAGTTTAAAGAATTGTTATATTTGTATTATTTATTAAATGGGATTCCAAAAGCAGAAAGGAGCAAATAGTGACACACACACCCATGCAAGGCAGCCACACAAGGGAGTGAAAATTTTAAAATATACATTATTTACAAATATAATGTATAATTACTTATCATGTAAATCATCATGAACAAAATTATTATACTTTACAATAATTACTTGTCATGTAAATGTTACTATACAGTTTGTAAATATCTTTAAAATTTCAATTACTACAGTTTCCCTCAAATTTAAAGTAAGAAATTTATCAAATCGAAAAGTGCAGTGCAAAGTTGTGGTAAGCAGGCATTTGTATTTGTAAATATTACTACACTAACGAAACATTTTTTATGTAATTAAGTATAATTTTTAATAGCTGGGACTAATATTTATTGTAATACAAGCAAGAGTCTTATTTGCAGTACATAGCATTTAAGAATGCATTGCATCTGAATAATATGACCCAGAGTTGAATCAACGCACCACAAAGTGCCAAGTTTCGATGGAAATTAGGTTTACTTTCACAGGGCATTTTCGTGCGCCCTGCCACTTTTGAAGGAAAACTTTCAAAGCAGTTCGATTCTTCACAAATATGTGCTTTCCATACTAATGGCGATCGCTGGACGAAGACATATTTGCTGAGATTTGACCGAAAGTAACGTGAACACTGACGCTATTGTCTGATTTGGGGTAAGAAAATTTCAGTTGCGCGTCAAATATACACGGTTGTAGTTCACATTTCAAGAGGAGAAAAGACAAAAAAATGTCCAGAAGGTATGAAAATCACACATTAACAATACAGAGACTTTTGATGTCTTAGTCCAGAGAAAATAACACTTGATGGTGGAAAAAACAAGCACTGTTTTGTCGACAAAGAAAAGCACTTTGGTAAACGACGAAGTCGAAACGTCGGGGTTCAGTATTCGCTGTGCCACTTTTACCGGGAGTATCTCTGGTCAGACCTTATCTTTGGCTCACAAAATATCACCTGTTGACGGCTTTTCGTGGACGAACGTCGGAGACAAAAGTCCTGTACTCTTAATGACAGAGTTCGGTTTAAACAGAAAAAGCTATAAACCGATTGACATTTTGCAAAATGACTCTTTCGTCCGGATAGAATGTATTCGCTTCAAAGAGAGAACAAACGAAATTCTTCTGTCATGTTTTTCTGTTACTTACCTTAACTCCATTCATTGATAAATTTTAAGCTGTGACATCCTTTGAACGGATTACCAGCTCATTTACCACTGACGCGCCATAAGCAAATCCCGTCAATCTGGCAAATTTGTTTTGCATTCACTTCAAGCGCGGGTATCCACGTGAAGAAACCACAGCGGAAAATTTTAATGCCGGTTCCAGTTACTTTAATACGTAACATAATTCAATATTGTGATTTGCACATTCAATCATGACCATACGCGTGGCAAATAAGGCAAAAATTTTCCAACATCGCGCAATCCTTTGACTAGTCTGAGCACAACGCAGCATTCTAAAACAGCCGATCTAAGCATGTTTCGTTTCATCCGAGATAAAGGACTTTCCCAAGTAGAAGGAATTGCCGAGGTCTTTCTAGCTGTTGTCCATCTTCTTTCGGTATTTGTACCACAAGTGTATAGATAGCATTGAAAGTGAATGCAATAAAAACTACAACTAGCGACAGCGTCGACATCTTTTCTTCCCGCGTTCTAAGACTGTCTCGAAGGTTTTCAACCAATCACAATGCAAATAAAATTGAATTTACCATTGATGATGCGCATGCGTAACATTAGTCCCCTTTGTTCACAGGACCTTGGTTGCAGCACCGCTCGGACAACACAAAGTGGGTCTCAGTCTCCAATATCATTTCACGTTCACGATGGCGGCTCTATCTGAGAAGTTTCGCTTGGCGTGGCGATTACAAGGACTATTTCAAGGAGAAGGATTTGTGATAAAAGCCCTTCAACATTTTAAATCACCTCCAAATTCTTCAAGGCACGTTCATAGAAAGGTATGCTTGCAAAAGATATTTAGAGAAACGTACACTTTTGAATGACTAATACATAAAGCTTATATATATATAGCTATATATGCTTATATGTGGAATAATAAGTTAATGGTTTTCTTCGTTAACTAGTGCGAAATATATTTTGTGCACGTGGCATCTTGATTAATAATGATTAATATGTTGAATGTGAAACAAACTAGCCACTGGATTAATTCTTGGTTTGCCACGAAGAACTTGTGTGTGAGTTATATATAAGTCGTAAGTAAGTTTCAACTTCCCTTACGGTCAGCTTTCTTAAATAAGTTCTGACGTGGCTTTCTATATTTGCGCAATAGAGAAAGCACCCCAAGATGTAACTTACTCCTCATGAATGTAAGCCCAGCTGTACTTGTATGCTGGCAATGAAAATTCAAAATTAGATCGAGAAGTGGGTCCACATGGTTGCCGTTGATGGTTGAAAACATTCTTGTGTTCGATATTTCAGATATTTTTTTCAACCTTCGACAGGCCGTCCCCATTCTCAGTTTGTGAGTGATGAATCAACACACGGCAATTGATTTTGTTTAATTTTAAAGTGCCTATGAAGAAAAAAAAATTATTTTGCTCATTTAAAGACCTTTCAAAATGATTAAGAATGGTGTTTTTTATTTTGGAATACGTACCATCTTTCGCCCTAGAGATATTCAAGTTTTTCTTATAATAAAAAATTGATGACGTCACAAACATTGCAAATCACTGAAATCAATCTCAAAATTGAGAATATAGATCTCCGAAAACATTGGATGGGTGTTTTCAATTGAGTGTCGAAAGTAATTAGCAAATTGCTTTGGTTTTTGCATTACTTTACTCAGTGATTGGTTCAAAGTTCTTGCGCCACTTTTTCGACCAATCACAAGTGAAACCAAAACCAATCGTGGCTTACGCTTGCACTTTTTCCCGTGCTTTGTGTCGGCTACGTTTACTGGCTACCTTTACTGTTGGTTTACTGGATTGTCTCCGTCCTTTTTGATTGGCCGAAGTAATTATTTTGGTTTTGGTTTTACGACACTCAATTGAAACGGTTACACAAACATTGTGTAGGCTCCCGGTATTAAGAGTAATAATAATCATTAGTATTACCCAACTAGTGGACTAATACAAATCCTACATTTTGATTGGCTACACTACTAGAGGACTATTAGTAATAGTCCTCGAGTAGCGAAAAGCGTGTCGCTTTCTTTCGTTTTATTCCCAAATAAATATTTCTTCAACTTGCATTTGTCAACTTTGTTATTGCCTTTTCTGTCTGACTAGTTGGGTGATACTAAAACAATTAGACCCTTCGCCTTCAAGGGCCACGGGTCTAATTGTTAATTATTATAATAATAATAATCATCAAAGTGTTTTGTAGGTCTTAAAACTTTGTTATCTACTTCTGAGGGGATCTCAACCCAGCAAAATAGTTCCTCCCCTAGTTGCAGCAACTGGTTGGTTTGGAGCCTCCAAGTTTCAGGAAAAATCACCTGCAGAAGTAATAAACAGCAATATGAGTGAGATGGAGAATGATTTTAAGACAGTGGATGACTTGTGTGATGACAATGAGCTGCAGAAGGCATATGACCTGCTGATGAAATACAAGGAACCTCAAAAATCTGACGTTGAGTGGAGGTTAGCAAAAGTAAAAAGAATGATGGCAGAGGAAAGCAAAGATACACAGAAGAAAAAAGAACTGACTTATGAAGCTCTTGATCATGCTAAACTGGCTTTGAGCCTGGATGACAAAAATTTTGCTGCACATAAAGTAATTGGTATTATAATGGTCGTTCTAAAGTAATTTGTTCCAGTTTATGTTGAACTTGTCAATTTCCAGTCGAATAGTTTTGTATGATGGTTTGCTGGTCGTGTTATAAAAGGATTTTTATTTTCTTCTTCTTTGGTTGAAAGAATTTCTTTTAAGTTACTACAGTAACGTTTTGCTGTCAAATTCTTGGTATTTTAGTGTGTTAACAAAAAACTGCTAAATTGAAGTCTCATGTAAAACATTACCATGAAGCTTTGCTACTGGCAATTGTGCAAAATTGTGCTACCCTTGTGCAAAATTATTTTAGAGCTTTTCCGTAAATGAACATTGACATCAGTTATTTGAATGAGGTTTTGGGCAACATATCATCATGACATCAACTAAGATCTGATGCTCTCTGCTGTGGATATACTGTTTTTATCAAGCATAGCCTCTTTCAGGGCTTCCTCCACATATTTTTTAACTTCTGATCTTTATTTAGGGGTTTTGTTTTGTTACAGTTCTGTGCTTTGGAATAAAACGACTATGGCACTTGGTGACCAGACAGTAGTTAATTTCTGAAACCTCGGCTACCTTGCAAACCATTGCTTTAGATTAATGATTAAAATCTCAGATTTTTGTGTTGCCTTCTTCTTACCAGTGGTATGCGATTACACTTTCTTTTGTTGGGGAATATGAAGGAACGAAGGCCAAACTACAGAATGCTTTTGTCATGAAAGAGCATTTTGAGGTGAGATTTTAACATTCTCCCATTGGATATTAAATGACAGCTGGGTTGGTAAACACTTTGGTGACATCTCGCATTGATTACACTAATAGCATACTGTACGGTTCGACTGACCATGACCTGAATAAACTTCAACGCCTCCAGAACACTGCGGCACGCCTAATTAAAGGCGCGAAGAAGAATGACCACATAATGCCAATACTAGAAGAACTTCATTGGCTACCAATCCGATACCGAATACAATTCAAGATCCTGCTTCTCGTGTATAAATGTCTTCATGGATTAGCTCCTCAGTACCTTACTGAACTGATTAAACTTCGCTGTCCTCCACGTACACTCCGCTCAAGTAACCGTCTAGTATTAGAAAAACCAATTAGCATTTAATTTTAAATAAGTATTTATATGAACATCTATCAGTCCATATGATTAGAGCAGTATAGGTAGTATATTTTTACTGATATACACATTTTTATAGATTTCAGTATACATATACATTTTTTACCTTATTGTAAGCGCATTGAGATTTTTAAATGCGCCTATAAGAACTTTCTTTATTATTCTTATTATTATTATTATTATTATTATTAAATACGTCTGCATTCACAGGCTAATTGGATATCAAGTATATGAATTTTTCTTGTCTTACAACCCTTCTCCTGTTCTTTTCCTTTTAATAATCCCTCCCTTTCCCACATCATCCCCTTTTTTTCTTTGAAGATTCAAAATTATGGCAACTTTGATTTCGATGTTACTTCGTGTATGTTTTTTTTTTTAGAGAAAAAGCTTTAAACCTAAGCATCATTACACAATGTGTTTTGTCATTTCTTGTAACATGTACATTTATCAATTAGTTCAGAATTCCTTCCATTCTGATTTCATTCCCGAAGTTGCCCATATTGACAAGTAAAATCGTGTGGTGTTAAACTGAGCAAAATCTTTTAGTCTCACTTTCAGGACTGAAGAGAGTGAATAACACACATCACAGGGATTAGGAAAATGATTCAGAAATCCAGAGTTGTTGATACTATTTAGCAAATAGTCCTTAGGGAACCGCATTAATTATTATAATATTATATTAAGTGATTCTCTAATCACCAACAGCCAAAGTGGATTGTATAGCAACATTCCCTTACCTGGTGGAGATGAGCCACACAGGGTTAAGACATTTGCAGGCACAGATCCAGGATTTTTCTTAGGAGGGGTTGCACTACTAAGTAATTGCATAGCTGACTGGTGACGTTTTTTTTTTGCAGATTACCAGTGCTATGAGAAAGCCTCGGGTGAGGGAGGGGGGGGGGGGGGGGAGGTGCACAACCCCTGCACCTTCCCCCTAGATCCACCCCTGATTTGCCATCTATTTTGACTCAATTCTGAGACAAAGCTTTATTTATTTACATGTAGCTTCTATTTTGAACCATGATCTAACAAACATTTCTTACGTGTACATGTATGACACATCACCACAGACTTTTGTTATCGTTATGAATAAATTATTTATCATTTCGAAATGGGTTTCTTTCAGAAAGCAATTGAATTGAATCCTTCTGATGCCACCTCTCGTCATGTACTTGGTGTTTGGTAGGTCATAATTCTCCAATTCCATAGTAACTTTCTCAGTATCATTTTTCCTCATTGTTTTCTCATAGAGACTTGACCAGACACAAGATTTCAGTATTAAAAGGCTGTGTATATACAGCTGTCCAGCTTTTTTGTCATAAAATTTCAGTTATGTAATCAAAGTAGTGATGGGCTATATTTTTATAAAAAGAATATTCATACCGTAACTTTGAATTCATACAAATTAATAACAGACGAAAAAAAGAACTATTTTGCCTTCCTTTCTTGTTGAAAAGCCCTATGAAAACCATATCAATTATTGTTGTCAAGTGAAAAGTGCTAGCTAAGGATAAATATGAATGAGAACATTTTATGAGCTTTCCACACAGAGGGGAA
Organism: Montipora capricornis; assembly: GCF_036669925.1. Lineage (NCBI taxonomy): Eukaryota > Metazoa > Cnidaria > Anthozoa > Scleractinia > Acroporidae > Montipora > Montipora capricornis. The sequence goes on along the minus strand of NC_090890.1, from coordinate 45,444,517 downwards.
ATTTGCAATATTATTTGGTTGACTTTATCAAAGTAAGTTAAAGGTAGATCCTTCTGAAGTTTACAATAGCTGCCACACTTGGGAATTACTTTCAGTGACTTCTTCTTTTGGCCTACGTCTGTATCCATCACTGTCGACTTTGCTGTTGTTTTCTTTTTTCTGATGCTGTTCCTAATACTTTTTGCAGGTGTTTTACTTTTGCTGACATGGGCTGGGTCACTAGAAAACTAGCAGCCACTATCTTTGCTTCACCGCCAACATCTTCCTATGAAGAGGTAACATCATGGTGATGTGTGCAATCAAGTTTAGAGTTTGTTTACTGTAAAATTATAGTCGAAGCTCTCGTAAGCAACAACCCAGGGAAATAGTCAAAAAGTGGTCACTCCTAGAGCTGGTTGCGTACGAAAATGGGCTCTTGTAAGCGACCAAAATTATAAAAAATAGAGGATGCTCACTTACAAGAGATTTCAGCAAAGTCTCTAGGATTTTTAAATTCTTATTGATGGTAAAGAAGATAACGGGAACTTCTTTATTCTCAATCATATCTGCCAAAATATCCTTACAATTACAACCCCAGCCAAAGCATTCAAAGCCCAGTTTGAAGAGTGAGGCTACCCTAAGCAGTTGGCTCTTAAACAAAAAGCCAAAATCAGCGAGACAATTTGTACCATTTGTCGCAACATACAACCCAGCAGTGTCAAATCTTCAAACAATACTGACACTTGTTAAAGCAAGGTTTCAAAATTATCTGTGACCACAAACTCACAAAAGGGAGACTGTGCAGGTCTGTTACATTCTTTCAAATTCTTGGCCCAGTGGGTTGTGTTTTTATTATTATAAGTGTTGACATACAAGATGAGACGCTAAGTGGTCGCTTACGAGAGCTTAGAAAAACAATGGGAAAGCCCATTTGGGTAATCCCAAAGGTGATCGTGGTCGCTTACGGGAACAGCTGCTTACAGGAGCTTTCAATTAGAGAGTTTAATGGGGACATAGTTTCTTCAACTGTAATAATCTCTGAATTGTGTTGTAGGCCTTAGGACATTTTCAAAAAGCTGAGGAATGTAAGTATAAAGATAGTAGCTGGAGATTAAGAAAATTTATCGTGTTTATAACTTATTAACAATTTGATCCACCCTGCTGGTCAAATATTCAGAACCCAGAACCATGTGTTGAAACAAAGAAAATTAAATAGCTGCAATAGGATTAGAATGAATACACTCCAAGAAATTATTAGAAAAGGAGATATATATAAAACACTTGGTGCTTTCTTCCATACCAAGGAATGGAAAGAGGTAGGCCCCTTTAAGGACTCACATTCAGATTTGAAGTATCTCTCTAGCTGTTTGGCTCTGTTCTACTTTTTTTTTCTGGCAGAGATTTCATTCTGAAAGAGGTAGTTGATGACTCATTATTGTACTTAGAGTTACGATCACTGACTCTAAAATTTGTTACCATGTAAGTGCTACAAGTTGCTGACAATCCATCTACAAGTGTTCATTTTGTGACAAAAACATCTCTGAATTGATACTTTCGTCCATGGTGCAAGTTAAAGATTTAAACCGAGTTGTGCAATATTTTGGGGGAAGGCTCTTCAAGGCTGTTCATTATACACAAATCTTCTTTATAAATTAATGTAGCTTTTTAGGATATGCTCAGTAAAATAAAATAGTAATAGAAGTAGTCAAATGTCAATGTTTCTTGTTCTTTCATACCCTAGTGGATCCAAACTTCTATGCCAAAAACCACATGTTTCTTGGAAAGACATTTCTACGTTTAAAGAAAATGGATGAAGCTAAAATATGGCTGGACAAAGCGGCAAACAACAATCCGAAGAAAACTGCAGATGACAAAGCGGTTTGTACTAAAATTTGTCTTATGTAGCCTGGTAGGAAAATAAATTCCTCCATTTTACGCAACTTGCACAGTTCAATGTTGATGGTGCAGGCTTGTTAGGTTAAGTCTGCTATGAGCCTAGAAGACCCATCAGGCTGTCACTTATCTCTAGTTTCTGTAGCATGAAGCGACTAGAAGTATTTCTACTCCCCCCTGGATGGGATGCCAGTGCATCACAGTGTTACCCCCAGCATTAGATTCGCCGGTACCCATTTATACACCTGGGTGGAGAGAGGCACCGTGAGAGTAAAGTGTCTTGCCCAAGAACACAACACAATTTCCCCGGCCAGGACCCGAACCTGGATCACTCGATCCGGAGTCAAGCGCACTAACCATGAGGCCACTGCATCTCCCACAAGGCTTGTTAGATAAAGCAAAATTCCAAATAGAGAGTCCAGGCAATATGATGAATACTAATGTGGGACTATGTGGGAAAACATAATACTGGTACTGGGTGTCTGTGTATGTGCGTTCAAATCTACAATCTTGGACAAAATTGTTGAGAAAACTCTGCTTTTGGACTAAACTCTGATCACAAGTATGAAAAAGAAGCTCTCTTTTTGCCCCCACCCCCCCTGATCAATGTTGCTAAATGAAACTTGTAAAGCATGTCGAGCTGGGGCTTATCAACATTGGTTGTAGGGGGGAGGGGGATGGCAAATAATGTGCGATATTGAGGACATAGTGCGCAAAATAACCCCTGTTTTTAATATTCTCAACCCTTTTTGTCCAAGATTGTAGATTCAGGTGACAAGATTTTGACAAAATCAACACATCCATGATTCTTGATAATCTACTTGTACTTTTCCTCAAAACCTTCAAGACAGTAGTGAATTATGTAATTATTTTTAAAAGAAGCTCTTACAAGCTAAAAGCAAGACTTCCCCATGCAGGAACAGTTATTTGATCTCTTCTTGATCTTCCATTTTCTCACAATTTAATTCTTTACCCTTATCTAGATGTTGAAAATATTATCTCCAAACTCAAAGACTGAACAATTAAAACAAATTGATCCAATTACTTTAGTATCTAATCTGCTCCTATACTTTATTGGTACACTGTGTAACTATTGAAGTATTTACCAGTTATGCTTCTCCTTAAAATTTAACAATGTCTAACTCTTCAGTTCTTAGTTTCTTTACTAAATGATGTAACTAAAATATGTTGATGATTGACCCGCCCGGGTCAACACGAACTTATTCCTAATTTTTTTAATGAGAAAATAAAATAAACTGTCTGTGTTAAGTGAGTAACACTTGAAGACTTTACTCTGTCTAACACCAGAAGATTTTGCTTGTCAATGGGGGAGCTTAGGGACAAATGGATTAACCTTCGAATGGGTCTCCTTTAATATTCCTTTCCCTTTTTCTTCTGATAGGCCAAAAAGGAGGCTGAGGAAATGTTGCAGACATACTTTTAATGCCAAGAAGGATTTTATTGTTAATTTGTTTGGAAGATCTGTGGTTGCAACTACTATTTCTGTTCTTTTGAGGATGTATATTTGTTGATACAATCTACCAGGGTAATCATGTTTAAACACAAAATGTATATCACCAAAAACAAAATAAAAGGTATGATACCAGAGGTTTCAGCCTTTTTATTTTGCAGTAGATTCCTTGCTCCTGTGTGGGTGCCTATTTAGGATCCTTGCTGATAAATTACACTAAATTGCATATAACAGTGGGACACCCTCATTGGTTACTTTGACGTCATATGACTTCTAGCAAAAAGACTATATTATAAAATAATTATTATTAATTATCATTCGAGGGGTCACCCAACGGTGTGCCAGCAGTGGCTTTTTGGGGGTTGGGGAGGGGGGTAAGGTGGGCTCACATTTTCACACGTTGAATTATTTTGTAATGTCCTGTCCCATTTTGAGATCTTTTACTTTTTTAAGCTTTGATAATAATTCAGTTCAAAGAGAACAAAATACGCGCTTGAGTAAAACTCAATCGTGTCTTCTTTAAGTTAAATAATCTGCAAAAAAAACTAACTGCAAATTGCTCTGACCGACGTTTTCCTGAATGTCATGCACGTCTTGCAGTCCCCACACTAAGGAAGGGCTGAACATGTTGTTTCGGCTTCATAATTCCTTTTCGTTTCAGTCTAATCTGATTGCAGGTCAACTTTTTTTTGCCTTTACCTTTGCACCAACTAGTATCGCAATAGCCTCGAGTTGAAAGTAAAAGGCAAGCCAAAAGACAAATGAAGAAAAAAATAACCATTTTTATATAAAACTCTGAATTTCGAATTCTTAGCGAAACATTAATGACAATCGATCGTGAAAACACTAAATTTTCAAGGGAAAGGTCATGTTCTGTCAAAAGGAAAAAAATGATCACGTGCTAGGCAACCACAAAGGTGCACGTAATCACCTCGCGTCAACTTTCTTGTTTACATTGAACGAACTACAGGGAAGAATGTAATCGTACTTAATGTAAACTTACTTTTAAGCTAAGAGACTTCCGTCTTTTGTTTTTTAATTTTGTTGTAATATTTAACTGAATATTTACATTTCATGAGAAAAACACATAAAGCGGTGATAAACATAGTGAAGCAATGCATTTTATGAAATCAGACTTGACGTTTCGTATGTGGCAAATATATATTTTCAAAAGTAACCATTATTGTATGAAAAACTATTTTTCAAAAGAAAATGCGAACGTTCTGCTATTTTTATGTCTTACCCCGATCATTTGCATTTCTTTTGAAATATAAATACTTTTTCATATAATAACGGCTGCTTTTGAAAATGTATGTTGCCACATACGAAACGTCAAGTCAGATTTCATAAAATGCATTGCTGTACTATGTTTATCACCACTTTATGTGTTGTTTTTCTCATAAAACTTCGATGGCCGAAGGACAAGAGTCTCTATGATACAATTTACATTTCACCTGTCGGGTTATTGACTCGAGACCCGACTCTTATCCGGAACACTGTTGAAGGCGTTGAAACTGAATTTTTACTGGGTTGCCATATGACAATCCGGTCGGACAACGAGTTAAATTTAGTCGTTTTCTTTTTTTTTTTCCTTGTCGGGAAAGTCTTTCCTGTCACTCCCCTGGTAAGTGGTGTCTTTGTGCGTATTTTGGTAAGTTTCAGGGGGTAGTAGAAATGCGTAGATTTCTCTGCTGCTACACAGTAGAATATTTAATTAACCAGCGATGGCGTCGAAGTCATTAAAACGCAAATGGCGTTTTGGTGGATCTTTAAACGAAATATACCTTTATGGAGCTCAAGAATGGAACGTCAATATGGATAAACAAGACAGGCGGTGAAAAATAAATAACTAGAATCTTAAAAGCGACGTGTAATGGACTTCGACAACATGTTTCGCTCGTCGAGCCGTAATCAAAGTGAGCAGTATTTCCAATATTTTACCAAGAGTCGTGTAACGAACAACACTGAAACCAAATGGAAAATTCTCAGGTTACTTATGGGTTTAACAAAGACAGAGAAGGAATCGAACACCTTAAGTAGATCTGTGATCTCTGTTGTCTGACTATTTGTATTTATTTGTACTCAACTCTGCACAGTCTTCCGGTAACAATCGGAAATTTCACTAAGGGCCTGTTTATATGGTCTCGGTTACCACAGACAGCCCTCCTTCCCGAGACAACTTTGCCGAGCGTCTATATGAGAATTGCGCGACCGAGACAAAGTTGACCCTACTTAATTATGCATATATTTTAAGGCGCATCTTCAAAAAATACGCATCATCATTTGCTCTTCATTCTTTCTGGTTCGTTTGTAGTAAGTATAGTTGCGTTTTCCTGTTCAGAAAGTGGACTGACAATCTTAACGGAACAGTAATATGTAGTTTAAATAAAATACTGTTTTTGAATCGAGAGTTTCCGTTGACTGCGGTGAGGATTTTGGCGGGAAAAACCTTTTCATTCGAAAGCAAACGCTACCAACATGTATAAGCCCACCGAATTGTTGCTTCTCGGTTTTTTATTTTATGCGTGCGCATTTAAGATTTTGCTGTCTCGTCTCGGGTAGTCGAGCCAAACTGTTTACATGCGAAAAAGTTGTCTTGCCTGCCAGGGTTACTCTACCTGCAAGGCGAGACAGCCCGCCTCCGAGTTGTCTCGGCCACCTCATGTAAACGGTTGATAGAATTTTTTAAACAAATGAGTGGAAAAATATTTCGCGCAGGGTAACTCGTGGGAGGGCTGTCTCAGGTACCCTAGACCATATAAACAGGGTCTTAGCATAGGACGTACAGGGAAAATGTTTCATCGGAGTTTAATTGCCAACGAGCAAGCCGAGCGAAGGCGCGAAGCTTGCGAGGCGGCCAGCTTAATGCCGCGCGAAGTATTGTAGCAGGCAGAAAAATTCTCGATCGTGCTGTGAAAAGTGTAATGTAAGTGTACGCAGTGTAAGATAAGGTTCCCTGGAGATTTTAGTAGGGATCAATGAAAGCGCGTGTTTTGATGTGTGATGTCATTAGACAAACTTACATGACGCGCGCAACTATTGATGATCTTGTTTTCGGAGGTGAGTGAAAACACGTTTTTTCCCTTTTTCCTGACATTGTTGTGTACACTTGCTTTGAGTGTTCTTTAATATTTATTTTCGAACCATCGTGTTCTATATTGAGTGAACGAGCTCAAAACTAAGCCGGCGTACGTGTCCTTATTGGCGGCTGTTGTCAATTTCGGATTTCGGCCCGTGAGTAGAGCAGTTTGTTTTTCGTTTTGCAACCATTGAGTTGACCAATTTAATTTAATTTTCAAAGGAAATTTGTTGTCTGCAAAGTACACAATTCAACGATCAATTTGACGTATAATTCATGGCTGTATCTTGCAAAATAAAAATTAATCTACAAGTGAAACAACTTTCATGTGCGAGAGAATTTGATCCCCATTACATGTTTCACACTGAAAAGTCTGAAAACGCTTTGCCGGGCGATTTTTTACATGGCACTGATTTTATTCAAGTTAATTATTGTATATTCCTGTTAAAATTACGTCCGTTCAAAAATTACAGCAGTACTTTCCATATTATTGCTACTCTGCTGGCAGCCGGTTTTTTCTCTAAGGGTCACTAGGACGAGCGCTTAGTCACCGCGAACTCGAAAGGGCGGTATGGCGTTGGCCGTGTAGAGAAGAAGGCGAGACAAGGGTGGTATGGCCGAGTGGGGGTCTTCTTGTGCGCGCCGCGCCCATGTCTCGTCCCATTCCTCGCGAAACGAGTGGACAGATGATGTGGATTCTTGGCCGAACGTGACATACATACACTTAGGGATGTATCTCCTGTTTTCTAAATGGTGAAAAAGTGTTGACGGGCCTGCGCGACTCCTGCCGTTCACAAACGATTCTAAAATCTGTGCCTTCAAAGTTTAGCTCTGACTAAAGTGTCTTTTAACGATTTTCCTTTGCGATATGATAGTATGGATGGCTCCTTAAATATTTCTCTAAGGTGCGGTTGGTTTTGAATAAGGTGCCATTTCTCCATTAATATATTCTTGAGGTTAGGTAAGGCCGGGTGGTATTGTGTAACAAAAGGCAATATTTTCTTTTTTGTGCTGTCTTTGTTTTCAAGTGACCTCTCTCTATCCGTGAAGTTAACTTCAGATAGGAATTTTTCTGAATTTTTTTTTGGGTATCCCCTATTCTTTAGACGTGTTTTGAAACTCTGCATGTTATTATTAAACGTCACGACTGACGAATTTGTTCTTAGGAGGCGTAACGCTTCTCCTTTTATGAATCCTTTCTTAACGCCTGGTGGATGGCACGAATTCGTGTATTGAAAATAATGTCGCCCATTGAATTGGAACGAATTCTCTTTAAGTATCAGGTAAAGCATTTGCCTCAAGAACTTAGTAGGGATTGGTAAATGGTTTTGATGGAAGTCTTCGTACGCTTTGCATACAGCACAGTAGTGATCCCTTCCTCTTGAGGTATATTTGTGTATAAGCTAGTTACGTCCATTGAGGCAAGGATTGCGTTCTTTGGCAGTTTCGTTTTCTCAATGAAGTTTACAAAGTCTGTTGAATCTTTCGGATAAGATTCTTGTTGTTGCGCTATCGGCTGTATGAGGCGGTCAACGAAGCTTGAAATTCTTTCCGTAGGGCCGTCACACCCAGATATTATAGGTCTACCTACTAGTGTGGGCTTGTGCGTCCTTGTTAGTGTATAGAATTCTGGAATTCTCGGTGGGTTTGGTGTTTGGGAGAGCCATTTCGCTGTCATTTCGTCAATGTGGCTTTCTGTGAGCATACACGTTATTATTATTTTTATTTTCTCAGCTGTTTCGTCAGCCATCGGTTTACCTAAGGGCCTGTAGTTGTCAAGATCGTTCAACAGAACTTGCCCCTCTGTTATTTTTTCTTTTTTGCTCATTATTACGATTGTGGTGCCTTTGTCGGCTTTCTTCACAATGATAGTTTTGTCACGTAATAGGTTCTTCAATGCATGCCTTTCACCGGGTGATAGGTTGTCCTTCGGCCTCTTTATAGGAATGTTTGCTAGTTCAAATTTTACCTCTTCTAGGAAGGTTTCTAAGGCCACTGATTGTTGGACCGGTAGTTTCCACGTTGATTTAATTAACGTAGAATGGGTGTTGTTTGTTTTCGTTCCCGTGAAATTTGTTTTCGTTCCCGTGAAAGATGTATTGGAGGCGCATTTGTCTTGCGAAAAGGTTAAAATCTCTTAAAAGGTTGCGCCTTATAAAGTCTTCATTTGTCACGGGTGTTGGAATAAACTTTAGACCCCTTGATAGCAAGGCTATCCGTTCATCTGTAAATTGTTTATCTGACAGGTTCTTGATATGCTGTATGCGTGACTCAATTGCTTTCTGAAAGCGCTTTTTATCTTTCTCCCTTTTTCTATGTTTCCTTTTGCGATTTTTTAACCTTTTATTTGGGTTGGTTTGACCATTGTTTCTGTTTCTGACGCAGAGAATGCACACATATAAGATTTAACTTCTTTATTGTTTGCTTGTGCCCTCAGATTTACAAGAAGCTTGTCGACCTCGTTAAGTTTAGCTTTCAAGAGATATCTGGCCTCAGACCCAAAGCAGTAGTATTTGTCAAAGCATAATCCCTAGGAAGTACATTTAGGTTTATCAGCCATTCAGTAAGTTTATTCCAAAAGTGAGATGTGTGGCTGCACGTCCAAAAAAGATGAATAAGTGACTCAGAGGAGGTGTGACAAAAGCTGCAGTTTTCATCGCCCTTTAGACCTATTCTAAATAAGAAGTTATTGGTTGATACGCGTCTATGTAAGAATTTAAACTGGAACTCTATTAGCTTAGTGCTCTTTGTGCATTGTTTAGCTAAAATATAAGCAGCAGTCCAATTTATGTTGTCATTTGTTGGTAGGTCACAATCCTGTAGCCATTTTTTTTGACTTGACTCGGGGGTTAAGCTCTTGATACTGATCAATTTTTTATATATTAAGGTAGTTGCTTTTTTGACTTGTAAAATTCTTGTTGTAAGTGGCTCCTTTTCGTGGTCGGTGTTCTGTAGATCTTGAAAATTTGAATCGATCCGAATAGACTTAACAGCGGATATTAATCCGTAGAAGCTGAGAGGGCGAGGGTCAATTTTATACTTACAGCGAAAATCACTTAGCGAGAGAAAGTTGTTGTCCGATCCTAAAAGATGCTTCACCCGAGTTATTCCCTTATTGAACCAATTTTGAAAAAAAATTGTCTTGTTGGCTATCTTTATTAAGGAGTTATGCCAAAGTTGTTGGTCCAGAAAGTGATTTTTCGATGCTATTTCTGGTTCAAAGTTAACTTCTGCCCAAATTTCTAATACTTCTTTTAAAAAGCCATCCGAAGTTGTTATTTTCGATAAGATGTCCTTAACATTAAGGTTGTAGGAAAAAAAGTTTTGACAACCATATTTTTGGAGGGTTATATCGAAAAAAATTTTCCATTTTCCCTTGTTATTGTTATCCAAGTATTTTTTAATCCATGTCGTTTTGAGGGATTTATTGAAGGAACTTATATCAATCATTTTTAAGCCACCATCACCGAAATCGTTGATCATTACCTTCCGTTTTATCTTGTCTCCTTTGCCATTCCATAGAAAAGTGTAGAGTAAGTCATTTATTTCGTTTAAAACTCTGTAGTTTGAGCGAAGAGGTGAGAGCAGGTAGACTAATTGGGAGACCACTAGTGATTTGATAACAGTGATTTTCCCTAGCAATGTGAGTCGGCGGTATTTCCAGCATCTCAGGATTTCTTTAACTTTTTCGAGTTTCTCATTGTAGTTTAAGGAGGCAGATAGTTCGGGATCTGTTGAAATCCATAGACCTAGGGATTTAACCTTGTCTTTTGGCCATTTGAGTTCTTTTCCTGATAACAAAATTTTATCATTTCCAACACTTGCGCCGATCCATAGAGCTTCAGTTTTCTTATCATTGAGTCTGAGGCCAGAGACTTTGCTGAAATCGTCAAGCATTGCGAGGGATGAAAAAAGAGATTCGCGTGACCCGTCTAATATAAGTGTTGTGTCATCGGCATACTGACTTAACTTAATTTCCACATTATTTACAGAGATTCCCTTTATATTAGTATTTTTTCTAATTGCCATGGCAAGCACCTCTGCTGATAGGATAAATAAATAAGGTGAGAGCGGGCAGCCTTGCCTAACACCTCGTTGAATCTCAAAAAAAATTACTTGCCCATCCATTATTCAGAATACAGCTTTCAGTATTACTATACAGGGTTTTCACCCAGTTAATCAATGAAGCACCAAATCCGTAGAAACTTAGTGTGTCATGTATGAAGGACCATTCGAGAGAATCAAATGCCTTTTCAAAGTCAATAAAAAGTAATAGGCCCGGGATATTCTTTTCTGTGGCGTATTGGATAATAGAGTCGATAAGTCTGATATTTTCGCCTATGAATCTGTCTTTCAAGAATCCTGTTTGATCATGATTGATAAGGTTTGGAAGTACTAGTTTAATTCGGTTTGCAATAGATTTTGCTGCGATTTTGTAGTCAGTATTCAAAAGGGTAATAGGTCTCCAATTTTTGATGAAGTACAGTTCCGCATCTTTTTTTGGAATTAGTTTAATCACCCCTCGTCTTTGCGTCACTGAAAGGCAGCCAGAGTCTAAAGCATAGTTGAGTGCCGAAATTAAAAAAGGAGAAATGTCTTTCCAAAAAACTTTATAAAATTCGGCAGGAAGTCCATCTGTTCCTGGCGTTTTGTCGGACTCCATCTTCTTCAGGGCTTCGAGACATTCCGTTTGAGTTAAGGGGCCTTCACATAAAATTTGTTCTTCATTCGACAAAGAAGTGGAGTTCACTTCAGAGAAGAATGTAGACTGGAGGCTGTCGGGTTTTTTGACGTATAAAGGTTTTTGTAGAAAGCGGTACATTCAGATAAGATATCTCTATCTGTGGTGACGAAATCAGTGTCATTAATTTTTAATTGACTAATTGTTCCTTGTTTACAGTGCCTTTTTTCAAGATTTAGAAAGTATGCAGAGTTCCTTTCGCCCTCGTTGTACCATTGCGACTTTGACCTAATAATTGCACCTTTGGTCCGATATCTCTCAATTCGCACTTCTTATAAATTATTGCTTTCTCTTAGCACGATATCACATATGGCTCGCTAAGACAAAAGAAGGCCATCCAAACCTTACTCATTTCATACGCACTTTAAAATCACGATATGAAATAGAAATAAAAAGTGGAGACACAAAGAAATGGAAACCTCTTGCAGGATATATGAGGATCTAATTAATATTAGTATATTTCTTCACCTATCTGTATTTATCTCCTACCCATTAGTTTCTTTCAAATCTCCTGTCAGGTGCATATCTTACATTACCTGTAGTGAACCACATGCCTTTACCCTGTTTTTGATGCCTCCATAGTGCAACTTCAAGCTGTAATGATAATTATCTATTTTTCTTCTTTTTTTTTCTTTGCCCTTTGTCGTCACTGCATGTGTTAGTAGTACTGTCTTCACTGTATTTGTTAGTCGTGTAGATTTGTTAGTCGTCGTAATTCAAACACTGTTAAAATTAGAGTAATATCATGTAAATAGAGCTAGTGCTGTAAGTAGTCAGTGTACTGTTCGTAAGCATTGTATTCTCTTGTATTGTTGCAAATAAAAAAAAAATAATAAAAAAAAAAAGTTTAGCTTTCAATTCCACGGCTAATTTGTTAACATCACTCTGTTTTGAGCTATTTGAATCTGTAGCCACTGGTTTTACATTCTTGTTAGATTAGTGTTTTGGCTTGTTCTAGTTTTCTGAGCTTTCAATAGAGAATCCACCCTTGATGTGCAAACACATTACAAACGGTCAGTGCGGAACGGTTGATTTTTTTTCATTAAACCGGTTGGTGTTGTGGCGTCCCCGTTCCCGTTGCTATCCTCGTTGCTATGGCTCCCCGTCGTAACCATCCAGAGAGGGACTGGTAGCCTGACTACAAGGAGTGAAACTCTAAAGGCCGATTTACACGGTACGATTTTTGTCGCATGCGACAAGCTCACGACAGGCCTACGACATTACTTACAATTGTCGCAGCGTTTTAAAACATGTTTTAAAATGCTACGACATTTTTTCTGACGTACACGTCAATCGTAAGTCATGTCGCGGGCCTGTCGTAAGCTTGTCTCATGCGACAAAAATCGTACCGTGTAAATCGGCCCTAAGAATCTAACTTAAACACACCTACATTAACAGTCCCAACTGAAAATTACAAGGAGTTAAGATCTAGTTTCAGACTGCCACATTTTCTTCCTTGCAATTTTTTTTTTCAGGTCACTTAACTGTTCAATTCTGATACCAATCGCAAGGTATGAAGGTTATCTTCTGAGATTTCTGATGAAAGGGCATCAAGAACGACTTCTAAGGGTGATGCTATGGCATATATTTTATGAGTATTTTCGTGCATAGCAAAAATTATGCCAAAGCCACGAAGGCCAGTACCCTCACCGCGTTCTTCGAAGATCACCGCTCCCGAATCCCCTTCATCAACGAACTGTTTTCTTGCGTCAATGCACAAGCAGTTCTTGCGCCATACGCGCTTGCAAACGACATTACTAAACATTTTCTTGTGGGTTTTGCAGTAACTGGTCATCCCGTGAATGGGTTCCATTTCTGATTGACTTGTTTGCCCTTGGGCACATTCTGGACAAAAGGCGTGAGGTAGTCTGACATTAAATGTTGCATCTGGTTGTGCCTCGAACATAGGAGGCGCCAAAAACCCTGGGGCATCTACGGAGGGACCAACAACACGGCTGTTTTCGGTGTACCCTGTTGTTCTGCCACTCTTGCACAGGTCTTCAGCACTCATGGTATCTTTTACTGGGCAACATTCACCATTGGGACGATCTCCTGTTCCAATAACTTTAACGGTTTTGAATTCTTTTAAACGTTTCACTTCGTCGTCAGTCAACTTAGCAATGGCAGCATCAACGAAATACTCTTTGTCATTCGTCCATTTGACATTACGTCTCAACCCTTTAGTGTAACTACCCACAACCCTTGGTTCTTCCAAACCCGCCTTGAAGGCATCTTCATGTTCCTCCGCTACCCTCAGTATCCTCTGTGAACATCTTTCGGAATATCGATTCGCTTCCTTTAGTTCCATCAGCCTTTTGAACTTCTCCTGCATTTCAAGTTTTCGGAGATTTTCAGCCCCAGAAATCTTAGTCTCCTGATTGCCGGGTTCAGTGATTCTGTCTATCCAATAGGCGTATTCACGTAAGTGGTACCTTAGATAGTTTAAATGGTCATCCAATCCAGGGTGAACAATCTCATTTTCAACGACCGGCTCATGTTTGATCACGTGATCACAAGACAGCGCATATAAGCACTCACCATCCCCCACAATAGCACCTAAGGTCCCACAACCTCCCTCACCCTTCACGCCAATGCTTGCTCCCAAACAAACCACGTCGTCCTGTTTTTGTGCCTGCTTCGGCTCCCAGATGTTTCGCGCTCCAACGCTATACCAAAACCCGTCCACCACGTCCACCGGGTATGGTCCAAGAAAAGTTTCGAACTTGGATTCGCCTATAGGAATGAAACCTTTTCCTAGGACATAAATTCTTATACACGGATCACGTGTCTGTTGGGAGTTTGTCACTTTAAAGGAAGCCTGCACAGATGTGACGTTTCGATGTTTGTCAAACTTACTTAGATTTTCGTTTATTACCTCGCTGATTGTATCAACTTGAGACGCCTCCAGTGCAAGTTCGTGGGATTCACCACAAATGTACCCAAGAGGTGTAATATTCAGTACATTCGCTGCGTTGTTATATAGATCTAACCACTTTAATTCCACCTTCATCTTTGCAAAGCATTCTTGGGCGGCTACTTTTAAGCTCTCGAGTGCATCAGACTCGCCACTGAAAACGTAGAAACGAATCACCACCTGATCGTTTTCTTTGTAGGGCAACACACGCACGCATTCCTCGTGCTCAGCTTCAAATTTCATGCTTGCTTCAATAATCTCTGCTTCTTCAGCTTTCGGTGGGGAGTCGGTAACACCATCGCTTCCTTGATGCAAGAAGATAACAAAGAAAAAGAGGATTGTCCACTAAGTTTGGCTACTTTGTGCAAGTTAAGCAAAGTGGAATAATCCTGGAAGAATTTGGAAAACATTAGACTTCCAATTTTAAATGCTCGGGGTAACGATCTTAATTTTTTTTTTGTTCTGCTTTTGATCAAATCTGTTTTGAGTAAGGATCACTTCCGCAGTTTCTCTGGAAATTAAGAAAAATCACGGTCTTCTTAACCTTTAATATATCTTACATAAATAGTCTCTTTTAGCTCTATTTGCTAATTGTCCATTTCAGATCTCAGAGAAAATCTCAGAACTAATCTTTTCAACTATCACTGTTAAATTAACGAGGTTTTGCCTTAAATTAGAACTCTCCAAAGATAAGTTGTTTACAGTGTTTATTTTTCTTTTATTTGATTTTCGTCCATTTCCTTCGGTGAAAATTTCCTAACCTTTGACGTTACATGACATTTGTCCATAAGAATCTTCTGAAAGCCAAAAAACTAGGGGTTACAAAGGTAGTTTCAAGTGAAGCTATGATCCTCGCAGTTATGAACGCAATTTTTGCAATTGCGTAGAGAAGACTGAAAAATTCAGGACTTCAACGTGGTTTGAACCCGTGACCACGCGATACCGGTGCGACGCTCTAACCAACTGAGCTATGAAGCCGCTGACGTTGGGAGCTGGTCATTTGTGGGTTCTAATGTTCCCGTGAGGAATGAATCAATGATGAAATGATATATGAAATGGATCATATATGAACTGCAGATATGAAATCAAGTGAAGCTTTGATCCTCGCAGTTATGAACGCAATTTTTGCAATTCTTTGTCACATTATGGAAATGATATTGCCTGACATTTTGAAGTGGTAAACAGTTAAGGTCGTTCAGACGGTTTTGCCAATATTCTGTAATTTGTCATTTTTCAAAATATATTCGATTAGCTCTGACAGATTTTAACAAATATAGGGTATTCGATAGGAACTGTACGTGGTTAGAACTGAACCAACTTTTTAAAAAAATTACCGAAAGGGAACGCGAGAAAATTAGCAAATAACTTTACAGATTTTGTCACGCAGAGATCACAGAAATCAGAAAAACATGTGCGATTCAGGCTTTATGCGTCATACTAGTGCCCAGCTTGCAGAGGTTCTAAAACTCTAGGGACCCTCCTTAAATATGAAAGATATACAAGTTTCTCAGCTCTCTCTGAGGAACAGCTTGTGTCAGCCTCTTTACAGAAAGCTGACTATGTATAACTGGAATTGCAAAACAGTGGGTCTTGACAAGAGGAGAAATCTGGAAGACCTGGGGTAAAATATCCCCTCCAACCCACATATTAACTCTAACCTGCGTCACAATGGGAGGCACATGCTCTCACCACTTCACTATCCCTGCTCCCCTAGGGGGGCTAGCCGTGCACAATTTGAGCAGAAGAATACCCTTGGATCATTATTTCCTGAGTAGCTTGTTTCAGAAGGCGAGCAGGCTGCTTCAGCCTATACACACTCTGCAAGCTATGAAAACATCACACAGCATTGACTGATATATGCTACACAAGACTGAAGAATAAAACTGAATGAGATTTACTGCTCATAAAAGTAATTCCGGAATTGCGTGGTTCGGCTGCACTTCACAGTAAATGCTGTTTGTCCCTGAAAGTAAGGCTACAACTAGCAAATCACTCACCCTTATTGACTGTACTGCTGAAGAATTTATTGTCCATTTCAGTGGTTGAAAAAAAAAGAACCCTCCAATGAGAACCAAAAGCAAAGTCTTCCTGAAATAAATAACAAAACCATGTCAAACATCAGATTGCAATTGAGCAGTTCAACAAGTATTGAATTATGGATTGCGATTTTACGTGCCAAAATTTTAAAATGTGGCCGTGAATAGCCTGGAAGTGGTAAGACCTTTCAAAAGTTGTAAATGGAACACACATTTCCAACGGGAAAACAGGACTACCTTTTCAGAAGTTCCGTTTATTCCGGAAATTTTCCAGTGGAACGAGCCAAAAACGTGTGTTCCATTTACATCCCAACCGGAATTTCTGGAATTTCTTGGTAAATGGAAAACGCCCCTTATAATATTACTTCAGTTGTTGTGTTCCACGTTCGGGTGTTTCTTGTTCTCGAGTTGTTATCAGCTACAAAATAAAACAGTCTCCTCAGTGTAATCAGTAAAGAAAAGAAATATGGTCCTTATGAAGAAGCACTTTTTACTATTATCATGATCGGGTATTCACAGTCAGGCTACATTGTACGCAAAGCATGACTACATGTACTGTAAAACCCCGCAGATAAGCCGCACCTTTTTTCCAAAAATCGTGGCTAGAAATCGGGGGTGCGGCTTATCTGCAGGAAAATTTGAAAAGGGTGTCGTGAATATTTCAACACCAATTTTCGTTAACTGACACTTTTATGGAAAAGTATGTAAATGAATATTACACAAACCTACAAGGCAGTACTGGTCATTGCTTTTGTAAGTTTGTTGGGTCTTAAAAGAGCCATTGTTCATGTAAGAGTATAAAGCTTTAATATTACAGCGCTTACAGTTGCCGCCCCTAAAAGCGTTGAACCGTCTTCGTTCACAGATCCTTAAAGTCGCAGTGTATGGTCGCTTTTCTCCAACAGGAAAACGTCACACTGCACGGAATTTCCATTCCCCAGCAAACCTGTTTGCACCCTGCAAGCAGAGCCTTTCTTTTGCTTGCTCGATTTTGGCGTTCTCGAGAAAGGCTCTGCATGAATCGAGTAAGATCTTTATTGAATATGCGCTGCATGTTGCCAGGATACAGTCTCGAACCCAAGCCTAATATGCCAGATCTCGCCGCCATCTTGGTTTTTCATGGTACAGCGGGCTCAATTATAACCATCGGTTTTGTCACTAAACGGACGCTCGCACTGGAATAACCGGTTTGACGAGAGAAAACAAGATTGACTAGTCCAGAAGCTCGGGCTGCGGCGGCTTCAAAGAGTTGACGCGATTCGGCTACTTTTCTCCTCCTCAGTGAAGAAAAAGACAAAAGGAGGCTCTGCTCGCAGGGTGACCTGTTTGCAGCGTTGACTACGGCCTGTAACGTCAACAGTAATCGATCCTTCACGAGCAAGAAAATACCACGCTATTCTCGAGTATTCGCATGGTAGATGGCCCACTGTTTCTTCGCTGTTAAGCACTTTGATAGCAAATTTGTCGAACAAATAGTCTTGTGTCAACTACTGATGAAGCTTGATGAACAAAGCAATGAAGACCCGGTTACACTGGGCAATGTTTCATGCAGCTTAGTGCTTTGTGTAAACTCTTAAAACATCACGCTGCTTCCGGTTTCCAGTTTTCTATTTCCGTGTCCGATCTAATGCCTGGTTACTAAGCTTCGAATGTTCCGTTCACGCTCTTGTTGTAATGAAAAAATCTACGGAAAAACTGTGTTGAATGAAGAAATTCCTGTCAACAAATACAGGGTTCTCCCTAGTTTTCAGCGCAACAGGTATGGCACCTTTTCAGACCGGTAAAGCAATTGGTTAATGTTGGACGTTCTGCAAAGGATAAGCGACTTCTTCAGGAGCGTTTGCAGGCGGTAATAAGTCCACTTACAAGCGGTAAATTTTACCGGTTACCGCCTGATAAGGAGAACCCTGCAAATACCAGAAAAAGATCAGTCGTATGTCAAAGTTGGTAGAAACAATGTTCATTATGTTAAAGTGCGAAAATTGTGGGTAAGACTTTGAAGTATTTTCCGTTTCAATGTTAAGGACGGTGCCTATTAATTCAAAGACATTTTTGCCACGGGTTATGATTATGCAGGAAATGTAGATCTTAACAAGTGTTATTGAAATCCAAAAAGAAAACTGGGGGTAACCACGCATTTTTCAAAGAAAATCGATGAATAATAATTGTAAAAATCTTTAAATACAAATGGCGTCCTTTCTCAAATTAAAGCTCAAAAATACATGGTTACCTCCGATTTTCTTTTTGGATACTAAGAGAACTTACCAAGATCTACTTTCTCCGGATAGTTTTAAACCGCGCAAAAATATCACTGTATTAGGAAGGGCCACTAGTTTTTAAGTATTTATATGCTATTTCGTGCTACCGTCGTTAATACTTACTTACATCCCTGATAGGAAACCAGAGTATCTCGAGATGCGCAGAATGTATGCGCAATAACAATAGTAGGCACCGTCCTTAATACTGAGTTTACGTTCGATGAACAGTGGACGATGAAAACGACTTCTCAAGACTCGACTTTAGATTTCTTTTGATTTCTTTCAAAAACTTTTTTTTCCAAAATTTGAGCTGCTAAATTCAGGGTACGGCTTATCTGCCGGTGCAGCTTGTCTGTGGGTTTTTATGGTACATGTATTTTTACCAGTTTTAAATTTCAAGATTCATGTGGGTATTTTCTTTGTACTAAAAATGGAAAGCAATGAAATTTTGCTAAAAGCCAAACTAAATGGCATAAGAGAGGTGTACATAATTTCAAGCATAATTTTAAACAATGAAATTATTTTTCAGTTAGGTATTCCTGAACATTATTTTGACAAAACCCTCAAAATTCAATTTAAACGTCAAAAGTTGGAATGAGCAGTTTGATTACCAGTAAGTATTTTCTTCTGGTGTAACTTAACTCAGGTGTAAGGCCTGATTCAACTTTCCTTTTCCTAAGAGAGTACTTTATTAAGCTGCAGCAATTATGTCCTCAAAAAATCCACACATTCTTAATCGGAGTGCTAGATGTCCTTGTGAGATGTTTGAGAAGAGTGAACTTATGGATGTTCAAAGTCCGAGTACCAATATTTGGTGATTTTGATTTTGTATAAATTACTATTGATAGCATCACAATTTGTCCCAGGACACAGTTACTGCCACTGACTATCTGTGGTGATCAGATCAGAGCCTCTGTTTTGACTAGAAATATTGGTGTGATTTTTGATTCTCAATATTGAATGTCTGTTGTCCAGTGTATGTAAGGCATTTTTTTTTCACATTTGTAATGTACCTCGTATAAGAAAGTATTTCAGCTTGGAGAGTGCCAAAATTTTGGTCTGTGCATTTGCCACGTGTAGGTTGGATAATGAGAATGCATTGTTAATTGTACGGACTTCAAAAATATCTCACTACAAAACTTTAAGCTGTTTTGAACTGCACTGCACGTCTAATCTTGAGCAAACAGAAGTATGATCACATAACTCAAGCTTGAGCTTCACTGGCTCCCTTGCTGGTCAGCGCTTTTTTTTAAAGATCCTATTGTTGACATTTAAGTTGCTTAACGGGCTTGCACCAATGTATACAACTAATTTGCTGGACAGATGTGTACCATCGCGGCCACTATGATCTTCACCTAGGAGTTGTCTGAACTCATCATGAAACTGTTAAAACTAATAATTTGAACTACCTTAATT
>NC_090890.1:45409730-45419730 GCF_036669925.1 Montipora capricornis | reverse complement strand
TAAAACTCACTCGTTTCTTCTTTGAATAGTCTGCAAAAAACTAACTGCAAATTTCTCTGACGGACATTTTCCTGCATGTCTTGCAGTTGCACTGAGCAAACGTTTATTCCACGCACTAAGGAAGGACTGAACATGTTGTTTCCTTTTCATAATTCCTCTTCTTTTCAGTCTAATCTGATGCCAGGGCAAATTTGTTTTGGCTTAACGTTTGCACCAAAAGGTACCGTAAAAGCCGGAAGTTAACAGTAACAGGCAAGCCAAAGGATACCCTTGGTGCTAACCTGCGATCAGGCCCATTTTTAGCTTCGCCCATATGTTTTCTTATATCGTCCCTCGCTAAAATTGGGCCTGACCAAAAGTCTCTCAAGAATTCCGGACGGTCGGCCAAAATTTGGCCGACCAAACTCGTGATGTGATTGGCAGTTGAAACGGCGGAAGTGAAAATGCCATGGTGATTGCGCGGAACTCTCGCGAACTCCTCGAGACTAATCCGCCATAAGTGTACGAAAAAAATTGCTGCCTTTTGTTCTTACAATGCCGTGGACGGTACAACTTGATTTTATTTGTATAAATGGAGATATGCCATCTGAAACATCTCATAACTTGTCCAGAATCGGGTTTGAATCTCTGGAACGAGTGAAATTAGCGATTCCGTTGTCGAGCTCTGTGGCCATGGGGTTGAAAGTACTTTGGCACAAACTTCCCTGATGTTTTGAAAGCTAAATAGCTGGTTCTTTCAAATGACAATGAAAGCCGATGCATATTGGTTTCCTGGATGAGACAGGGGACATATATCTGATTATCAACAGGAGGACATGCTGATAAAATCGCAAGTTACACGAATGCATGTTTTGAATATCTGTGTATCAAACGGCTTTATTTATTTACTGTACATGACACGGTTTGTTTGCACACTTCATAATATTTCCAGTTGATTTAACTTAAAACTCGCACTCCAGAAACTAAAATGGCATGTTTCCAGAGAGATCAATTGTACAACAATAAAAGAATCTTTGCGAGTCCATCTTACTGTTCGTGCTCCATCAAAAAATTAACAGCCAAACTTACGGCGGGTCTAAAACACAGGTCACATTCCACAGGTCACTCGTTGCAGGTCATTGTTTTATGTTTTGAAAAGTAACCAAAACGCTCAATTTGGCTAACCCTAGGCCTAAGGTTGGTTTTTAGGCCTAGGGTTAGCCAAATTGAGGGTTTTGGTTACTTTCCAAAACATAAAACAATGACCTGCAACGAGTGACCTGTGGAATGTGACCTGTGCTTTAGACCCGCCGGCCAAACTTATTATGATTTCACTGCGCGCAATTCTAGAAATACACTGCAACTGAAGATCTTACCCGAAAAAATCACCAAAGAAACCTTCATGGGCAAACATGTTAAAGGAATAATGTATTTCCAAACCGTCCAACGACAAAATGCTAGGTTATCTCAATTACAAATTAAGATGTCAAGCTTAAAAGATTGCATATTCACCGGCCTTTGCTGCAATATAGTCGTCGAAAACATTCCCCATGCTTTAAACATGTTTTTCTCACATTAAAGCCAACGGTAACTTTCGAATTCGTTTATAATATTCCTCCCACGGTAATTAACTCTAGTCAAAACAAAATAGCGTCAATCTGCCGTCCACGCGTGTATTGGTGTAATGGAAGTAAATTTGATTGGCCGATGAAGGACATGTCAATCAATCAAAAAAAGTGGGCGGAAGGAATTTCGAAGAGGAATTTGGTCAGGCTCTATTTTTCGTTTCGCCAACTCCACGTACCCCGCGAAACTAAAATAGAACCTGATCGCAGGTTACCTTGGTGCCAGAGGAATTTTTTTCCAACGTCGGAGAGAACGCTCCTCGATTCCAAATCAACGCTTGAGGACGAAAAAAAACACCCCTGGTCGCACAACCCTAGAACCTCATTTCCATGCGTAGAGCCAGCTCAGATTTCTCGTCACGGTGTCGTCGTCAAACCAGTTTTGGCCGCCAAGCTGACGCACTGATTCCCACGGGCCGCGATGAAACGCATCATTAACATTCTTGATTGTGATTACAGTGATGGCTATTCAATTCAACAGCTTTAATCATTTTGGAGCAATTTTAACGATGTTGTATTGATTTTCGGTGCGTAAGATTGATGTATTGGGTGAAATGTTTTCCCCTCACAGCGAAAATTTATTGTTGAACGTGTTTAAAACAGGATACTGTAATAGCTAAAAGCTACAGATCACTGCCTAAAGTGCAGAATGGACGACTTCGAAATGCCAGAAACTTTTGTCAGTCCTTACCATTTTTCGTCCATGAGTCTTCCGTTCTCAGACACAGTTACAACAAATGTTGCGAGTTCAACGTTCTTAGTTAATTCTCCCGACCGCTCTGAAACGAGCTTGAGTATCTGGAAGTGCTCTCATCGGCGCGAATCGATAAGCAAAATAATTAAACTACAATTAAAATGAGTCTTTTCACGTTGTCAAAGCCGTTAAAAGACGTGAAGGCACTGAAGCAGCACACGGACCATCGGAACAATTTGGCCGTCTCCTCTCGGGCGAAAGTCACGCAACGCTGCTTGTCACAACAGCTGTTGGGGAACGTTTTTTCGATTTGTCCAAGCGGAAACTCCCTTGAACGTAATGTACAATCAACGAACTAGGACAAATTCTGTGCCAATTTGACGACACGGAAATGAGGTTCTGGGGTTGTGCGACCAGACGCTCTTTTTTTTCGTCCTCGCCCGTTGATTTGGAATCGCGGAGCGTTCTCTCTGACCTTGAAAAAAAATTCCTCTGGCACCCAGGGTAGCCAAAAGACAGATGAAGAAAACAATAACATAGCTTTTATGTAAAACTCTGCATTTCTAATTCTCGGCGAAAGATTAATGACAATCGATCGTAAAAACACTAAACTTTCTGCAGTCTCTGACGTCTATCAAAAGGAAGAAACTGATTACGAGCTAGGCAACCACAATGGTGCACGTGATCACCTTGTGTCAACGTGCTTGTTTACATTGAATGAAGTCAATCGTTCGTCGTCGTTTTCAGCGAAAAACAACGTACGTTTTAGACAAGAAACGTTCGTCTTTTTTTTTTCATTTTGTTGTATCATTTAACTGAATATTTACATTTTATCTGTCGGGTCAGGAAGCCTTCTTTGTTTGTTTTAATCAAAACAGAGTTCGCAATTGAAAATCTAATCCACTTTTGAGCTCCATAAGGGTATACTTTGTTTAAAGATCCACTAAAACGCCATTCGCGTTGAAATTACTTCGACGCCATTGTAGGTTAATTAAGTATTCTACTGCGTGTCGAAGCTACGCATTTCTACTATCCCCTGAAACCCAACCAAAAATACGCGCAAAAGGCTCTACGCGCACAAACAAGACAGAGAGCGACAGGAAAGACCTATTGCGCAACTTTTCCATTTTCTTGACACGGAAAAAAGAAGAAAAAAGAAGAAAAATAAAACGGCGAAATTCAACGCACATTACGACTGGATTGCCTATGACAACCCAGTAACTAGGATTGTACTGACCCAGATACAGCTTTTAAAAAAGGCCTTCAGTCCTCTTATCCCGTGTCAAAATATTGTAATGTACCCAGAAATGCTCAGTTACAACTCCGAGTGAGCTAGAGAAAGTAAGAATCTCAAAATTGTACTTGACTCACGAGTTAACACTAGAGGGAGTGGAAAAATTGTTATGGGGAAGAACGGAAACATTTTAGGCATAAACTTCAACTCTTCGTACATTTCCATCTTTTATGTTAAAGTCCTCTGACTGTTGTTGTCGTAGGTCGATCCAGGATGGCCGGATGGATTCAACAAACGCCAAGAGTCTGAAGAGTGGTTTGGTTCGTCACGCAATCTTTACTCCCGAGGTCTGCGTAAGAGGCTAAAGACGAAGTCGGTAGTCTGTACGCGTAAATCAGGACATGGACTATAACAGCATCGGCAGCCCAAGTTCGCGTCACTAGAGAGCGTGTAATAATTAGTTACTAGAGGGAAGATAACCTTTGAGTGCAAGTGGTGTTTGGTTACAGGCAGCCGTTGAGAATTTAAACGCGTTAGAAGACTTTGTATGGGAAAGAAAATACCGTCGATTATGAAGCCTAAAAAAAAGCTCAATTTTAAACTAACTCACCTCTGGTGTATTCTTGTGCGTTTTGATGCTTATTTTCCCGTTTCGGGAATTCCGTGTTTACGAAGTGAAGGCAGCACACTAAGATTTCGACCGTAAGCTCGCGTAGTCAGCTCAGAGGCGGTTTGCGCCTCGAAAATCCATCCCAGCAGCGATTTTTTCTCGCAAAGCTAAAGCCACATCATTTGCGAGCCTCGGTGAATGTTTCGTCGTCAAAAATCCCCACGCACTTGGCTGGAAATGAGCATTTTCTGCTTCCGATTCCACGATAGCTGATGATTTTAACAGCTGATGATCTTGTACATGGTCACGGAGTTTGGATCCGAGGTCAAATTAACTCCACCCGATGAGGTACAGTCATTTCATATACAACACTTCCCCCATCCCCACAGCGCCGCTCGTAACAATGAAGCTGTTCGAGAAGCAAAGGCAAGTGGATGATATGCTAATATCAATATGCTAATATAGCAATTGTGTAGAGACTTCAACGGGGTTTGAACCCGTGACTTCGCGATACCGGTATTTTTGACAAGCGATTTTCATGCAAAAATGATACACAACAGCTACCGTACGTGACAGTTTAGCCCAAATGTTTTTCCGTACGATTGAAGACAAGAATAGGTCGAAAATAGTTAGGTTTCCTGCAAATTTCACACCAGAAATTACGCTAAAATTTTTTGGACAGCAATAATATTGTTAGCACCTTTCCTACAGCTAAAAAAGCATGTTTTTCGTCATTTCTTTTTATCGAGTGCTTAGGCATTTTTTTTTTCTGGTGGCATTTTCATTTACGAATTTCGCCAAAACAGACTTCACCGCTACTTTTTTTTTGTTTCTAAAATTTGCACGCAACTTTGCGTTGTCATAGATTCTGCGTTTTTTTGACGCTGAAGAATCCATTGATCCGAGATCAGAAATCCGTTTTCGGATTTTTCAAAAAAAAAAAAAACAAAACGCACCTTAACTCTTCAGTCTTTAGTATGTTGATCATTTACCTACCTCAAATAGCAAATTTGCTATCCGCGGGTCAACATAAACTTATTTCTAATTTTTTTAATGAGAAAATAAAATAAAATAAAGTGTGTGTGTAAAGTGACCAAGATTTGAAGACTTAACTCTGTCCAACACCAGAAGCTTTTACTAGGGGAAGGTTCAGGGACGAATGGGTTAACCTTTGAATGGGTCTCCTTTAATATTCCTCTCCCATTGTTTTTCTTCTGATAGGCCAAAAAGGAGGCTGAGGAAATGTTGCACAAGTACTTTTAATGCCAAGGAGGATTTTATTGTTAATTCGTTTGGAAGATCTGTGGTTGCAACTACTGTTTCTGTTCTCTTGAGGATGACTATATTTCTTGATACAATCTAATCATGTTTAAACACAAAATGTACATCACTAAAAACAAAATAAATGATACAAAAGGTTTCAGCCTTTTTATTTTACAGTTGATTCCTTGCTCCTGTGTGGGTGCCTATTTGGAACCCTTGCTGATAAAATTACACTAAAATTGCACATAACAGGGGGACACCCTAGTTGCTTACTTTAAGGTCATATGACTTCTGGCAAAAATACTACATTATTATTACTCACTTTGCACTAATTACCCTAAATAACCTTGTTTAACACAGCCAGTAAGGCTAGTATGTCAAATTAATTAATATAAAGATTACGAATGTACATAATACTGGCTGCCATTTTTGCATTCAGTGAATATCTTTGTTGTCCCATGTACTTCCCCAAGCAAAGTAATTTTATTGTTTCTCTACAATCTTGATGTTTCTCTCAAGCATAAAATCGTTTTGTTTCCCCTTCTAACATATACAGTATAAGTGTTAATGTTGGTTTTAAACCACATCATAGAACTTTGCAATTGCAGCAAATTGATGCAAACCTTTCTTTTACTTTTCCTTCAATGAAGTAATTCCCCTGTTAAGCACTATAGTAGATTGAGCAGTCTAAATCTGGCTAAGGGTTTCACGCTGGGATGTTTATCTCTTTGGCACAGTAACAGTATCTGCACACGGCCTATAATCCAACCAAGGTAAACTGAGTGTGTTGTTTATTTTCCTTCATGGTCATTCTGAAACAACACCATGCCCATTGATGTTAAGCTCTTGAAACAGGAGCCTTGCTTCCACAACGCTGTCCATTCCATTCTTTCATACGGCATAAGATGATCCAGATACTAATTTAATGCCATCAGGCGATACATTCATCGACAAAGCATGTTCAAAGGCATTCGCCAGATGCAATGACTTTGCTTTCAAGCTATCTGTAAGATACGATTGTCTGAGAGGTGAGGAAGGAGCAAAACCAGGTGAGATGTACAAGGCTGCTGCCTCTGGAGATAAGTCTGGTACAGCGACATCTGGGCTTCTGCTGTATTCAAAGTATTCCTCATCGTCACCCTACAAAAGATTAACAATAGTAATAATAATAATTATTATTATTATTATTGTTATTATATACACACCAATGAAATACCAAGTGAGATTTCGCGCGAAAACGTGATATCTTCACACGTGAAGATAGCATGTTATTTTCACACGTGAAAAGATCACTGTTGCTATGATTACATATGAAAATCGCGCCTTTTGGTGCCTTTTGTGAAATGACTTAGGATTTCATTGGTGTTTATATAATACCGTAAATAGAATATTTCATGGCCGCTTGGAGATACGAAATTTCTCTTGCGTTGAGAAATATTTCACGGGTAAGCGCAGCAAACGAGTGAAATATTTTTCAACAATAGAAGAGAAATTTCTTATCTCTGCGTGGCCATGTAATATCCTCTATTTATCGTTATTATTATTATTATTATCATTATTATTATTATTATTATTATTATTATTATTATTATTATTATTACTACAAGTACCATTCAATTTTGCAAATTCCTTAATTCATGACACTCTGTTAAGCCTCTCTCTTCACTTTAAAAATCTGAACCTCCTGTTTAGTATTCTCATAAGCAACCAATTTTTTGACAATGGTAACAAATCTTTTTGTACCAGGGGTCATACACTGGCTCATACGATCCTTAAGATATATGTAGATTACCTTTCCTACTTCTCTTTGTTCTTGGCATATTTTAAACTGGACAAATGAGCCAAAGTTTGTGGGTTCTTTTAATCTACCATGGGTTGATTAAGCCTTCTTATGACATGAAATTTTAAATTATACTTCCCCATACCTAGGGGAGGGTTGAAGTTGTTAAAGGGAACCTCCCCTAAAATAACAAAAGAACTTCAAACCGCAGAACATAATGTTGAAAATTAAAATTGTTCAAACTTTTTCCAATGAAAGTCTTTGTATTCGAGAAAAATAAATTTCAAAAACGCTTGTTTTGGCTTTAAAATCTACCGGGCGCCGCGTTTGTTCTGGAACAATAGGGCAACCACGACACGTCACAATTATTCAAGATGGCGGCGCCTGGTAGATTTTAAAGCCAAAACAAGTGTTTTTGAAATTCATTTGTCTCGAATACAAACGCTTTCATTGGAAAAAGATTGAGCAATTCCAATTGTAAACATTATGTTCTGTGGTTTAAAGTTATTTTGTTGTTTTAGTGGAGGTTCCCTTTAAGAGCTCATAGCAAATCCCAGAAAAGGTTTTAATGCAAAGGGTACAACTGAGGGAGATTTTGGTTGGGA
This sequence comes from Montipora capricornis, assembly GCF_036669925.1. Classification (NCBI taxonomy): domain Eukaryota; kingdom Metazoa; phylum Cnidaria; class Anthozoa; order Scleractinia; family Acroporidae; genus Montipora; species Montipora capricornis. Next base: position 45,411,940 of record NC_090890.1, on the reverse strand, counting down.
GAATAATGCATAACAACATATAGGTCCCCTTCACCCCTTCCCCATCTAAGAGTATGAGACTTACAGATTTTACTCTGGCTAACACCAGACGATTTTACCTGTGAATGGGTTATCAATAAAGTCAATCTAAGTAACTATCAGGTTACCTCCCCATCCGAATGCTTCCTTTCATCATCATCATTTTCATCCTCGTCGTCATGTCCAAGCCCTTCCCATTCTTGGTAGATTGTTGTAATAGACTTGCCTGACCTGATGAACAATACCGAGGTTAATCAAACAACCCAGTCCAACATGTTCTCATCAGTGTGCAAACTATAATGATTAATAATGGTAATTGAACTGAGTGCAGTGCAATTTGGTCTGAAATTACATACGTGTGATTTCAAAATTGAACGAGTGCGCAACGCGAGTTCTACTTGAAATGACAAGTATGATTTCAGACCAAAATTGCACGACACGAAGTTCAAGTACCACTTTATTACACCAATTAGAAATCACACAATAATCATCTAATCGCTAAATTACAGGATTTTAGTCAGTACCAATATCTTATTGATCCAGTTGGCAACAAAATTTGGAAAATTCGCCACACAATGGTTTTCTATGTCTTTCCTTTTCCTGCAATTTGATTGGTTACCTTGAACAAGCCTTGAAATCTGATTGGCTGGGGACCTGGTGTGATTTAGAGCAAAAAATAGTGCTATTTGGGAATAAATCGCACTGCTAAGAGCCAATCAGATTGCAAGGATCACCAGTCATTTTCTAAATGGATGTAATAATAATTAAATTGCATTGCATGACAGGTTTTGTGACCCACTTCTTTTGCCACCTGAGGGCCAATGAGTTATTTTGAAAATAGCTGTTTTCCGTCATCTTTAAAAACAAATCTCCATTGGTAATCTATGTGGTTGAGGTTAGGTGCATGGGACATTGTGGAGCTTCCATTATTGGCAGCCAGCTCCAAGATGGAGACTATTCCCATGGCTGGCAAAACCTGACAACCCAGTCATGAGTCCCCATGGAGAGGAGAAGATAGGCACCTGTCGCACTGATAAACAGTGGAAAGTATCTAGAGGTGGGGGGGGGGGGGGGTGGAAGAGGAGGAGGGGGGGAATAGGAGGAGTAGGAGGAGGGTGGGGAAAATCAAATCTGCTAAGCGCTCCACACAAAATGCTCCCACTTTGTGCCACATGGATAAATAATCTCTACAACTCCAAGCACGAGGAATCCGATGCACGCGCAAATATAACAAAACCACTGAAAACGACTCACTGAAGCTGTTCCTAGCTGTTAACTGACTAAGAACACTTGCCTTCTCAAAAGATATGGATCAAAAGGGAAGTATGAATCCAACTGGTTCATGTAGGACAGGTTCAATACTGCACGATTGGTGGTCTTTGTTGCAACAGGAAGAAGCATTCTATTGTTACGCTCAATGATGGTGTAGCAGAAAACAATTTCGTGATGCCTGCGATATAACATTCCGATCAAGATCTATAAGTTACAAGTAAGGGACAAAACTTTGGAGATTTAAGTATTACTGGTATTTTGTAATTAAAAGACAGTAACCATTAATCACTTCCAGTAACAACATTACAGTGTACATTGCAATGTTTACAAGGCAAGAATGCCAAAAACAATGCTAGGGGTTGGCTGTATCCTATTCCAGTAAATAGACAGAGTACAACTCTAAGAGTAAAAGTATTAATTTTGGTACCACTTGAAAAAAAGCAACTTCTGTATTTACCCGTGTATAAGTAGACCTTTTATGGCCTCAAAAGAAACTCCAAAGATCGCCCTCGACTTTTACACCGGTCAACGATTTAGAGTCAAGTTCCAGCTAAACAATTTATTCAAAATTAACATAATGTTGTCTTGGGCATAACAAACGCAGTGGACAAAAGACTTCGAAATGAATGTAAGCAATTCCAGTTGAAATGAAAAAGGATTTGAAATGAAAAAAGGACCAATTAAACCTTGCATATTTCACATCATTTTGAAGTTATTTTCAAAGATTGACTCCTACTTCTGTGATGTTGTCTTTTAAAGCCCTTTATCCTTGTACAACGAAACAGGTTAGTTTGAGGTTTACATGTTCGATTTTCTGAGAACTTTTTTGAAACTCAAGGACAAAATACCCGCATATACCACAACTGCTGAACCACAAAACTATAAGTGCTTGAGGCCCTGATTTTTTCGAGTATCCACAG
>NC_090890.1:45382230-45404730 GCF_036669925.1 Montipora capricornis | reverse complement strand
GGAAAGCGGTGTATGTGTGTGTGTGCGTGTGTGTGTGTCATAAGTATAGTATGCATTAAATGAGACTTATGTGGTTTAGTGTAAGGTTCTCTGTGCAGTAGATGTAATTAATATGAAAACAAATAAACAGTATTAAAATACAAAAAAAAAAAAATTCTTGTTAACATTCCTACTTGAAAAAGAGTGCACAATGAAAAAAACAATTATGTTCCTTCCTGTTACAGTATTATATTGGTAGTTTGTAAGTAAGCCCTTGTGAAAGCATAAATTTCAGATTGAGTAATGGTACCTGGCAAACAGAATAGAAGACCCCATATTTATTTGCATCAGGTCCAACACTGGTGGCATCATGCATGTCAATATAGCTAGCAAACAATAAATTAATATTAAACATTGGAAAACTCATTTTTTTAAAAATTGCCTCCAATGTGGAGGATTTAAGAACCATCGACACATCTTCACAACAAGTCCATGATAAAATCGAAAGACCCTATGGGTCAACTTGTGCGTGAAAATGATAATTATGTTATGGGCCATCGAAATAAATAATTATTAATAGCCTTGAGATGCAGGAATTGAATGAAGGTTACCCTCAAAGATTTTAGGACATGTATTTTATACTGAGCCTTTTTTGCAAGCCACTTTTGTCTTAAAAGCAATGGTTGAAACTTAAGCCTACCAAACAGAGTGGCTTGTGTTTACTACTAATTAGCTTTTTCTCAGTCGATTTTGAAAAACTAACACCTGGTGGATCAATGGAGTGACTTTGCCTCCTACTTGGCACTGTAAACCATTGTGCTTAATTTGCACATTCATGAATTAATAATATTGCCAGTATGGCCAAGTTCTCACTAATAAGTTCAGTACTTTTAAGTGCATCCGAGGTTGACATTTAACTAATATAATAACAAACAGTATATATATTTTTAAAATGCCAGACATAAAACCTACGGATCAGACTTGACACTTCACTCTTACCAATGAATCCAGTGGGAAATAAGATCCATACATGTTTGAACAGTGCTGAGGAAATATTATAGAAAATTAATCACAATATAAATGCAAGTGCATGACTTTTAAAATTTACTCCTAGACTCAATCCGTGATTTTGGAGGGGAAGAACTTTATAACTTTGGGAATTATTGAAATAATCTTTCCAAGAGACAACAAAATGTGAGAGACTCAACTATGCCACTTTCAACTGTAAAAAAAGTGTCAATTATAACAAAAAAATATTGAATCTTGCTTTTTCAGTACTGGGGTACCTGATAGGAATGTATTTGGCTCGGGCTATAAAGCTTGCAACATAGGCAGCACAGCCTTGTCGAAGAATAGCTGGAGTGTTTGCTTCTTCAATCTAAAAAAGTACATAAATGCAATCAAGAAATACATGGAGTCCACTATGAGTATGTATCAACTTTGAAATACAACTAAAGAGAACTACACCCACTAAGTACCCCTGATGTACAATTTTATCTGCTCTGTTTGGATAACAGTTCCATTGTCTGTTGATAAGAAAATTACATAACAAGATTCTACCAGATGGATTAATTTTAATTACCTTTTTCCAGCAAACATCAAGCAGAGAATTGGCATAAATCTGTTAAAAGTGAAAAAAAAAAAACTTAAAAATTGTGACAAATGCAATTTTAGGTAAAATAATAAAATAATATTAATTAATATTATTAAATTAATAAAAAATTTTGGTTAAAGGTTTAAGCTCAAGAGTAAAGATCACAACTTGGTGAAGTATTGGTCCATGTAAGATTGTCTCACTGTGAGTGAAAATAAAACTGAGCAGGACTTGTTGTTGACGAGATTCACTGATGTTTCAACATGTTACATGTAAGTGGACAAATGAATGATTTTGAGTATACTGAATGTTCCTATATTTGAACTGCAGAAATTGCAATACATTAAAGTTGGATATAATCACAGTTAAGCAGTCACTTAATTAAGCAGTGCAAAGAAAGCCTGAAACCCAAGCTTGAACAGGGCTTGATATATACATCTTATTCAATGGTTTTACATATAATATGCGCGGATATTTTGCGAGTTGCGTAGCATTTTTGAAATGATGATCCCGTTGAAGCCTCGAGTTTCTTAACGCTTTCTTTGCAATGGTTGAAATTGCTTCTTAATTGTGAGTGACGATCTCAATCTTTCATGTACTTTAAATTGACATCATCATCTGTGTCAATTGATTTGTGTATTGTCAGTGACTCGACAAGTCAAGTACAGTGTACTCATTGGTTATTGACATGATTGTTCAACTGCCTGATTTCAAGCCGAAGGGGACTAGGCACAAGCCTGTAAATTATGGGATTAACTACTATTGATCCACATAGTCAGAACGAGCACAGCAAGATCTACAAAATTCCAAGTTTGGTGTTAATCAGGCAAATTTTGACTAAGATACATCCATTTAAATATGTCAAGATTCACTAAGAAATGTTTTCTCATCCGGATGCAGCATCTGGATGGCCATACATTTTGATGTTTTTAAATGGGTGTATCAAGCTTAATATTGGGTCTATTAACACCAAACTTAGGGATTTTGGAAAGCTTGGTGTGCATGTTCTGACTATGTGGATCACTAGTTGCTACTCCCTTAATTTGCAGACTCATACCTTGTCACCCTCGGCTTGAAATCAGGCAATGGGGATAGGACGTAAAATCGTAAATTCATCATTCTATGCACGTCAACTATCGCAGATACAGATTGCATCTTTTGGCCACCCATACAGGTGTCTTTAGGGGTGACCAAATTGCACAAACATTCTTTTAAACATTTCCCAGATTATTTCCTTTTTCTCCATTCCTGGTCAGGAGGTTGAGTAGGATAATAATTAAGAAGTAGAGGTTAAATGTATTTCACTGGCAGTGCACTAACCTGATCAAAGCTACAGAACAAAAACATGATAAACTGAACATGAGAAGAAGCATGAGTTGGAAGAATAACATTCTCAAAAACCTAGAAAGGCAAAAGTACAAGTGAGAGATTGAAACCAGAACCAGATATCTGTCCAAGTCTACTTGTCAAGAGAAGGGAATGAAATGAAATGACTTTTGTAACAAGTTTAAATACTTGCTGCTGTCCACAACAATACGCACTGGGATTTACATATGATAATATCACAAATGACTGCTACCCATTCCACAATCTGAGACGTGTTACGAAAATGGATGACTTGGGACATTGCTGATAATATCATGTAACCTTACAGCACGAAGAATCCGTTCACGTTATCCACATTGTAGTACAATGCTCAGGCAACTGAGACCACTTGAAAAATTAAGGGTCTTTACTTGATCTCCAATTGACTGAAACAGTCAATTACATTAAAAAATAAATGTAAAAAGCAAGCAAATTACCACCAGAAGCTCATTAAATAATTCAGTTCCAGCATCAAGATCATGTTCACCTTGAAAAGATAAAAAGGAATCTGAGAATACATGAACAGTAGATGCTATGAGTTCTCTACGATTATTTTCTCTTGACATTTTTTTTCTTCGTAATCGTCTTTCCTGGTAACAGCTCCCATGCAGGTTAGCAAATGATAAATGGCTGTCTCACATTAAGTTAATAAACTGGCGTAATTGACCTCTGTCAACACTTCTTACCATTTATATAGGTGACGTCATGAACATAATTGGATAAACTTTCCATGAGAACATCCAATTTGTCTGCCATTTCATTTCCCATACTGTTTTCATCTTCTCCTGTAACAGCAGCGTGGCTTGTGTCCTGGACAATATTGAGACAAGCAGATCAAAATTTTCTTTTTAAGGCACTTTACCAGGGAAAGCATGGACTAAAGACAAAACTAATAATTACAATGAACTTTAAAAACATGGTGAGAAGCAGTTAACTAGTTTTCAAAAAAAATGATCTGCCCAATCCTTCCAATTTCCCTTTTACCTTCATTTTACATAAAAAAATATCATTAATAACATCTCTCAATCATATCTTTATTAGTGAAGGGGTATCTGGCCTAGCCAATCAAATAACCAAGCTTATTCGAAAGAAATTTTTTCTTGTCTATTCATCATACCATGTCTACTTCAAACTGAGTGAGATTGTCTTCCTCTTCAATGAGAGTTTCACTGTTTTCAAGTTCATGCTTGGGGATTTCAACCTGGCACCATAAATAACAATACAGAGACCTTCAATGACATTTGCATCAACAAGGGCTGCATATTTCAAGATGGAACAGGAAAAATGATTACCGCAAGCTGTTAGAGCGAGTTTCAATCGAGTGTCCTGAAACCAAAACCAAAGTAATTACTTTGGCCAATCAAAAAGGACGCAGACAATCCAGTAAACCAATCAAAACGCAAAGTAGTTACACATTGCCGACACAACGCACAGGAAAATGTGCACGTGCAAGCCACGATTGGTTTTGGTTTCACTTCTGATTGGTTGACAAAATGGCGGGAGAATTTTGAACCAATCACTGAGTGAAGTAATGCAAAACCAATGCAATTCGCTAATTACTTTCGACACTCAATTGAAAACCGCTCTGACTGACTCATGACTGGCATTGTTGCTTGTAATTTTTTGGTGCCAAGTCTTGCCACTAAAAATAGTTGACATTATCTTAATTAAGAATATTTAATTATTATTTCATGTTAACTTGAAAAAAAAAATTGCCCTAATCAAAGAACATTAAGAGTGTTGACTTCAGGTGGCTCAAACTGAAGCTGTTTCACTTAATGGCAATGTCACGGTACCATATCAAACATCAATAATTGCTTAACAACAATGCACATATTAACGTGGTGTAATAAATTACCATGGCAACAAAAGAAACGTCTAAAAATGCCCTATATTTTTTGTTTAAGTGCTTACAATCAAAAACGAACTCAGTGATCCCCATTTTTTATTGCTGAAAAGTGATTAGCAGGCTAAGACGAAACTCTCTGCAAAGTTTAAAGAAATTCTCTGGAGTGGATTCAGAGCCACCTTAAAATTTTCCATTTGTGAAGGGGGCTATGAATCTGCTCCAGAGAATCTTTTTAAATTTTGCAAAAAGTTTTGTCGTAGCGCTAGCGTGCCAATCACTTCTTAGCAATAAAAAATGGGGTCACCGAGTTTGTTTTTGAGATATGTGTGTTTAAAAACAAAATATAGGCTGTTTTTAGATGGCTCTTTTGTTGCCATGGTAACCTGTTACATCACATTAATGAGTGCATCTTGTTAAGCATCTATAGGTGTTTCATACACTGTATGGCATCCTAACATTACCACTAAGTAAAAAAGGTTGGTAGATTCAATCTTTCTAAATAGTACAGTTTGTTGAAAGTGTTAAGACTGATTTGCACCTCCTCAAATAAGAATACTGACATGATTAACCCTTTGACGTCCAAACCGGTCTAAACCGGCCAGACTTAGTATTTTACTCTGCCTAATGCCAGACGATTTTACTCGTCAATGGGGAACCCCTAGGAGTCAATAGGTTAACTACTTGATATGAAGATCATTTTGGCAAAAACTAGTTGTATTCCAAATCAAAAGAAAATGGGCACACTAGACTCTTCCCATAATACAATCAACAGAAATTATTTATGATCCCAAAATTTCAGATGCACAGCTACAATCAGTCACAGGCCATTAAGATCTATACAGTGTATTACTTACATCAATCTTTATGAGGTTGTCAATGACTAGTTCTAGAATCCTCGCTCTGAGACTTGGCAAATACTTTGAAATCTCTAGCAGATTTTTAACATAACTGTCCTGTAAAAAACAGTGTTTAGAGGAATAAGTAGAATAACTAATTATTCATTGTTAATTAAATTGCAAAATCAAGTATTTATTATGCCCAGTTTAAACGTTTCATGACTTGGACCCTAACTTGGGCCTTTTGAAAAATATTACATTTTGGATTCAAATACATGTACCTACCTAGGCGAAAATACATGTATACATGTACGTAACTCAGCAGGTTAAAATACTTTCAAAATGTGCCCTTATTGTTGTTAACTTTCATTTGACTTATGAAATATTTGGATTCTGAATTAAAGGGAAACTGAATAAAAGTTAACAATAAAATTCACCTGGAAAATTGTAGGTTTTCGCATGTACGGGAAATTCTCTGATAAAAGAGGAATCACAAATTGTGGAGCTCTGGAAAAAAGAGAGTTCAAAAACAAAACATAAGCAGGACTCTTAAAACTTACACTGTACTGTACTTCTAAAACTTCTTTATTCTCCTATGCATTTCTCTAATAACTACTGCAGACTTCTCTTGCCAGTAAACTCTGTGCTTGTATGTAATTAAGCAGTAATGGTACAGTAGCCAAATTGACAAAAGGAAACAATACAGCTGCAGCTATTAAAAATTCAATGCTGGCAGTGACAGTTCATTTGTGGAACACAATTTTTTCTAAAAATTAATATTGTTTAAAAAAACTGGTCCATTCATTTGAAAATAAATTATTGTTGTAGAGCAGAACCCATAAGGGTTGAAACGTGTAACGCGCATTCACAGCTTCCGAATATTCATTGCGAACTGATTGAAAATATTTATATTTGGAAACCCCTCGCTGCTGTTGTTCCAAATATGGTACTTAGCAAATTAAATATTCAGAAGCTTGTTTCTCAGCACACAAGGGGCCGTTACACGTTTCAACTCTTATGAGTTTCTGTGTAGAGTAAACACCCACATAAAAGAACCTGGAATTTAAGAACCTGTTAGGCTAAAATTTCATTTTAGACTCCCTTACATACTGTAAGAACCAGTTTAGCCAAACAAATAAATGTAAATTGGAAAAATCTACTAAAGTAGATTCATACAAATTTACAACTGTATATATTATGGTTCAATTTTGTATTTGGTTCAATTTTTTTCAAACCAGTTCAATTTAGATTTTCCTTTGTGTAGTATTCATTATCATAATCTGAAACAAAGGAAAATCTAAATTGAACTGGTTTGATAAAAATTGAACCAAATACAAAATTGAACTATAACATACACTGTATATACATGTACACATGTATGGGTGTTTAGTATCATGAGGTTACATTTACAAACAAGGCAAAAAAAAATGTTTACGCTCATTGACAATATTAATTTTGTGCCAGTGCTTCAACACTAGTCGTGCTTAGCCTGCTCACTGATGTACATGTACTCTGTACATGTAAGTAGTTTTCACACTGATAAAATTAATATTAATAACATACGGTAATAGCCTGAACTCTATGGTATAGGTAACATGTATCATGAATTGAAACTTGGTGATGATTGTGAAATGTACAAAATTAGTGTGCTATAGTTGCCATGCAACAGGCAAAAGGAGAACTGGACCTTTTCCTAAGCTTGATTTTGAAATCCTTTTGTTGTAAGTTAGACCGCTACAACTTAAACATATTTTGTAGATAGCAGAACTAGAAAACAATGGAAAGAAACAAAAGGTTTATTGGAACATACGCAGGGACTACTCCCACAACCGCCTGGAGGGCTTCATGTGCATTAAAAAATTGCTTTTCCAATTCTGAAAGCATAAGAAACAATAATCATTCAAACAAACAATCAAGAATAAGAATGCATAAATTGTTTCAAGATGACATTCTTAACAAAATATCTCACCTTCAGGGTCTTCAGAAATACCTAATTTAATGGAAATATACAATGTAGTACATTAGTGCTTTCAAAATGAATTCATGTAGGAATGACGTAACCAACCAAATGAAAAAACAGTCTGCACTTTTAACACACCTGGGAGAAAGAGCTTCACAACCATGCGAAGACAAGCTCTGAGGTAATAAGTCTGAGCAGATACCAAACTGGTCAGAAACTCAAGAAACTCTTCAACTGTTTCATTACTGCAAAATGCCCATCTGGTGTTCTAAAATGATAATAACATTGTAAAAAGTTAATACATTTCCTAACTGATAAACAGAGGTTTATAAAAGCCGACAAAGTTGGCTAAAAAATTTTCCCTAAATTGAAAAAAAAACCTATTAAAGCCAGATTCTTTCAAACCTAAAATTACAATGACAACATGAAGTCATCTAAACATGATCATCAATATTCAGCTTTTTGAAATGTGGCATTTAAGAGCATCTTTTAAATTAAGCATGCCCACAAACATCCCTAGAGAAAGGGGTCGCTACGCCACTCGTTAATACAGTTGGTTGAAATAACTCTGCTCAAACCAGCCGGAAACTTCAAATTTCACCGAAACCCCTGAATAAATCTCTATCACACATACGTGTACTCGGGAACTACAAAATCAGAAATTTTATGAGGCTCGAAAGGATTTTCAGTGGAATGTACATGCATAAGGCACACTTGTAAGCCATTTTTGAGCTGTTGTTTCAAGTCTTCGTTTCAAAGAGAGTCTTGGTGCTCAACTATTGAAAGGGAAATGAATAGTTATTGATTTGCATAAGAATACACAACTCATCTCCATTTGAATGGTTGTGCACCAGGACTCGCTTTGATACTGAGGTGTGCAGCAACTTAGAAATGGGCTATTCTAACGCTGGTTGTGTCAACTGAAGATTCAAAATGGGTCACCTTTCTTCTATTTAATATATAGATGGAATAACTTGCATCTCCTATTAACAAAAACTATGAAAATTTTGCGCAAACACTCAAATCTGTTTGTGTTGGCCTGTTTATGTCGCCACTCGCATGAGGAATCAAATGAGTGGGTGACACATGTACAAATGTTGATCTTGTAACCCCTTCGTTGTAAAATGCTTCTCAAGTTTTGCATGTTAACTTAAATTGATTTAAAATGTTTTTCTGTGAAATTTAAAAAAATTGGTATGTGAAAAACAAAAAAAGAGACGTGCTGTATTTCAAAAACTCATTTTTCTGTAAAACTTGCCTATCTCCAACATTATCTGGTAACGTTGTATGGGAAGATTTCACTGTCCTGTTTTTTCCAAAAAGGGCAACATATGATGCTTTTAAGTCTCAAAGAAAGGCCTTTCATGATTGCCATGGTAACAGTATTTTGGAGGAAAATGTGACGTGAGGAATAGATCTATGATGGGGACTCAATACCATGGCCAAATTTCGTCTCAATATCATTACCCAAATTATATCTAAGAATGGAATATGTTTAGTTGTGTGAAAAAAGGAGAAACTATTTCGTGCCTCCTTAGGTCATTTCATGCCTCATCCATTTCACCCAAAGCTTGAGAAAGAGTCAACCTCCTCCTCCCTCCTCCCCCCTCCCCCCCTTCTCACCCCCTTCTCACTTTGATATGGAACAGGGTATAATGCTTATTCACACAAAAATGACTTACGGTAATTAGCTTTGCAAAAATGATCACCAGAATTACCGTAGTTATTCGGTTATAAGGCGCACTCGCTTAAAAGACGCACCCCAAACTTTGCAATTTAATCAAGCTAAGTTCTCAAACTGAAAATTACGCGAAAATACTCGGTTATAAGACGCACCCGAAAATTGAGAGTTATCAAAAGGATGTGATGAATTTGAGAACAATTATCCTTACACAATCGGCATGCGAACTCTTTTTGTTAACGTAAACAAAGTAAAAAAGTCACACGTTTAATGATATACGCAAAAACAAAAGCTAAAAGTTGACACCTGAAAATCATAACATACAACGCATACACTTTTATTTGAACCTTCCGACGTAATAAATAGTCAGAGTTCAGACTTCAGACTTCAAGAAAGCGAACGGCGATAAACTCCCACCGAAAGTCATATTCAAAGGTGTTCGACAGCTGAATATCAACACGCCACCAAGGATGCAACCTTCAGTGCACAAGAAAGGCTGGATGAACGAAGAAGGTATGTTTTATCTCCACACTGTTTTTTCAGAGAAGAAACTTTTCATGCGAGCGACAAACACGATTCTCGTGTTGTTTTCATGGGTATCACGTTACTGAGCACGTGCTATTAAGCATGTATGCAAATTTCCGTTTGTTTACTTTTCTCTTGACGTCGTTTAGTGTTCTAAAGGTCTCTAAAAGCGCTATTCTTTTTTTAAGTGACAACTAGTGTCCTTTTCTTGTGTTGTTTAAACTGCAAGTTCTTCTCAAATTGTGATCTTAAGATTTTGTTGCGCGAAAATACTTGGCTATAAGACGCACCCCAATTTTAGCACTAACTCGCCACCCAAAGACAGATTTTTCTTGAAAAAACCGTGCGCCTTATAACCGAATAACTACGGTAATGATAATTATCCCATGCCACATGATTGAAAATCAAAGGAAAATGCTTCCTCCCCTAGGTATCCATGTTTGTTTTCGTCAAATAATAATAATAATAATAATAATAATAATAATAATAATAATAATAATAATAATTAGTTTCCTCACCAGAGCTGTACCAACTAGTGTATCAAATTCCTTTGTCAATAAAGATGAACAACTTGTCAGAGCCTTCAGAAACCTTTGCAAATGAACTTCCTAGAAATAAAACCAAATCAAAAGTTAAATTATCACAAAACAACGGTCTAATCATGCAGTATGTGAATTAAAGTTTTCTACATTTAACACTTTACCACCTATGATTGTGGGGAATTAAAAACTTGAAAATTAATAAGTAAAAGGAGACTGGAACAAGCCTAGAATCAGTCTATCCTTGCCTATTAGTGAGTACCGGAGCTTCTTTGCACACATCTGCATGACAGTCATCATTTAAGAGGAATGGAAGACTGTGTACAGTCTGTTATGACAAAATTCCTATGAAATTCGATGGTCTCGCAATACCTCATTAAAATGAGACCCACATACTTTAATTTCAGGATCAGCAAGCTTTTGAATTAGGCGGTCATAATCCTTGGTTTTTCCCTGAAAGAAAGTCAAGTGTCATACCTGTAGTTACTGAGATGCATCAGCCTAACTTTTTATTAGAAAACTTAAGAAGTGGCTATTGTACATGCATTTGTGTGTAAACAATATATATACTGCAATGTATACAATGTCATTATTTTAAAATAAACATGATTCTCTCTCCATTTGTTAGCAACCATCCTTTCAAATTTCAGAGAAATCAACGAATCCACAAATATTTTAAGATTTTGCTTAGCGACGTGACCAAAGGTCAACCGATTACGGGCAAGTTTGGGCATTGAGTTTCACAATGACAGATGTCAAACACATTCTTTTCACAAAATTTCTCAGGAAACAAGAACATCATTCTAAAAGCTTCTTCTACGTAAAAAGTATGTTAAACCTTTGACGCCCAAACTGGCCTAAACCAGCCAGACGATTTTACTTATCAATGGGGAACCCCTGGGAATCAATGGGTTATGGACGTAATTTTCAGAGTGGAAAACACAACAACTGAGAAGCTAACATCATTTGACTTAACAATTGCCATAAAAACCATCCAGATATTTCTGCTTGGCTCTAAAGTAGCTCTTTATGTAATTTTTCCATGATTTCAACTAAAATTCCCTGTTTTTAACCCTCCTGCATGGACACCCTGTCAATCTTGCTCAAAGGCGACCTTCGTTATACCAGAGAATGATATCATTTCAACCAATTCAGATAAAGACTGGCCAGTGATTGGCTAATTGCCATATATTGTTATTGACCAAGTTTCCTAAATTTTTCCGATGATTCACTGGCATGCTGGATGTTATTGTGGCATTCCAAAATGGTGCAAGACAAACGCTCGGTATGCTGGATGGTATTGTGACGTTTCAAGATGATGCAGATTTGGAATAGACCCACAACCTCTTTTCTTGGTTTCTCACACTTGGAACATGTACAGGTTCACCACAAACATGCAGAACACCCAACTCAACAAACATATTACATGGAGATAGGGGAAAGGGGTAGGTATATCAAGTAATCTAATACTATTATCATGTACGTGCTAAATAACAAAATACTCTATACTAAAAAAAAGAACAACAGAGGAATAGGGAAATAACAAGAAAAAAGAGGAAAAGAGCAGAAAAAGGCAACACTGGAAATCATTAAAGATGACAGAATAAGAAAAAGTGCTTCTACAAATATCACTTAACACTGAGCATAGTGATGCTTAAGTGCCTCTTATCACGAAATTATTATTATTGTTCTAAAAAAATCTGCCAATTACGGTTGGGTAGAATCTCCTTAGATTGGTTCTAAAGGAAGCAATTAATATTGCAACTAAATCTGAAGAACTTTTTCTGACACTTAAACGTGATCTTGTCCAATAGTTTAGTTACTGGAGGCACGGCTATAGAGAGAATAGAACTTTGGAATGCACGTTGAGCACCGCGATTGTCGGACGGTGTTTTATAAAAACAGCTGAAAGAGTTAAAACGCTTCAGCAAGTGTCAAGCATGACAAAGACAAGTTAGAGACAGATAAAGAACCTGACAAACAATCCTTTAACCTTAAACTTACCACTTTGACATTATCCATGGCGCTTGTGATCAAAGACGCTAGAACTACGACACCGCTTTTGGAAATCTCAAGCTCCGGAGACTCGTGTGAGCTTTTTTGAACAGACATTCCTCCGACCTTAACGAAAGATTACGACCAAGAGGTATGGTTTTCCTTGAATTTGACTTTAACAGTGTTATGGAGCTGTTTACGTAAGCTACATGAACGCATTTTTAGGCAAAACTTGCCGCTGCTGTATGAACTCCACAGCTACGTCGTGTTGAAAAGGACGGCAAGTATTTCGTGTAAGACCACGCGTGTACAATGGGAGGATCTGGGAACTACTGTAATACCAAAGTGAACATGCATATACTACCTTACGTAAGACACGCTAAATTATCCAGTTTCCAACAATTCAGTCATCCCGGTATCCCGGTATCCCGCCGGACGTTTTGAAGAATGGGAGGCAAACCATCCTGCAACCGCTTCATGAGCTCCTCTGCCTATGCTGGGATCAAGGTCACATTCAGCCCAAGACATGACAGATGCCAACATAGTCACCCTGTACAAGAACAAGGGTGACCGTAGTGATTGGAACAACTATCGCGGCATCTCTCTTCTGAGCATCGTTGGCAAAGTCTTCGCTCGGGTCACCTTGACCCGCCTGCAGAGCCTTGCTTCGCAAGTCTACCCCGAGTCAAAAGCTTTGGTGAGGTCCACGAAGGTCCTCCCCCCCCCAGTCAAAACCATCGACAACACGGAGCTGGAAGTTGTGGCTTCAGAGCCTTCGTGGACCTCACCAAAGCTTTTGACCTGGTGAGCAGAAGCGGGCTCTTTAAGATTCTCCAGAAAATTGGCTGCCCTCCAAAGCTCCTGGCGATCATCACCTCCTGTCACCAGGACATACAGAGTACGGTCTGCTTCGATGGGGCCACCTCCAATGCCTTCCCAGTCAGCAGTGGAGTAAAGCAGGGCTGTGTCCCTGCTCCAATCCTGTTGGGGATTTTCTTCTCGATGCTGCTCCAGTATGCCTTTGTAGACTGTACAGAAGGTGTCTACGTCCGGACGAGATCAGACGGCAAACTCTTCAACATCGTCAGACTCCGCACCAAAACCAAAGCCTACGTGGTGCTTATACCAACATCCTGGCGCAAGGTGCTGAGTTTCCCCCCCCCCCCCCCCTGTCAACACCATCGACAACACGGAGCTGGAAGTTGTGGACACCTCCACCTACTTGGGCTCAACCATGTCAAGCTCGACTTCGCTCGATGCTGAGATTAGCTGCAGGATCGCCAAAGCAGCTGCCGAGATTAGCTGCAGGATCGCCAAAGCAGCTGCCGTCATGGCATTTGTGTTAAATGTTTGTGATAGTGGAAGGTCAAGACAGGGTCAACAATATGATTCTTTTTCCTCAAGGTAAGAAAATTGTTTAAAAAGTGAATTGTATCCCAGTTAAGTCATTGCGCTTGTATTGTCTTGTATTCAGTAATTTTCTTATAAAAAACCAGCCTTCACTTTCTACAAAAGCGAGTAAATTCGCCTCGAATGATACTGCATCACTATATCAGTCCGCGATAAAGTAAAGAGGATGAGCCAACGAGTAAGAAAAGAAAAGAAAAATATACATATTTCAAAGAGCGGGGTTAAACGAATTCGAGTAGCTAGAGTGAGATTCAGAGAAAGAATTTATGCGCTGCAGATACTGTCAATCTTTCCCCGTCCATGCCACCGCTTCATCCTTAGTCAATGCTTCCCTGCTGCGCTAGCATAACGAGTACGGCAAAAGAGACCCCTGCCATGGGTCGAAAGCATGTGCGGCGGATACTTAGCGACCGAATTCTCACGTCATGCTTCGTGTTGTGTAGGCTCACTTAACAACAGCCGAATTACTGTAAAGGGATGCGCGAGACATAGCGGCCTACGACAACGACGTCAAATGCGCAGAATTTATTTGCCATTCACGAAAGCATAAAGTTTCATCTTGGTAACCGGATGATATCATTGAAGTACGCGTCTATTATCAGTTACGAAGTTGTGTCTATATTCCAGTTTTCAATATATTTTCTTTGGTTACAACTGTACATTAAACAGGAAATGCACGATGAAACTTTTCAGTTATTTCGAATGTACTTTAACATGATGATAGCATGTAACAATAATTTGTTGTTGAAATTGAGAAGTCAAGTTGATTTAAAAACCACAAGAAAGTCTTACTAGTTAAAACAACAAACACGGGATTAAAATAAAATACAAAAAACTGAAGATGACGTAGTAATGTCTTAAGTTCTGCTTTTCTGTTAGAACAGGTGCTCCCAGTATTTTAAGCTATGCTCCTAACATTTTCTGCTGTGTGCCTAAAATTTTGGCAGTGCGCCTAGAAATAGACCGGCTTGGTAGCACAAGTGCTCCCAAAGCCAAAAATAAACTTTGAGCCCTGAACAGACAAGATGGCATACATCCTTCATAGAAACAAGTGTTAAAACTTGTTACCAAGTAAAACTTGGTAAACAAAATAACTCAGCAACGATGCACCGCTTAGACCTGAGAATTGGAGAGGAGATTTCTAAATACAACCCAAGTTTTTTGCTTTTTTCATTCGTGTGATGGACATGAAGGAAATGTTCCAGAATTTGTCATGAATGTTACAGGAACTATTCATAGCGATGCGATGTTGTGGCCGATCACAGAGACAGTCATGATTATCACTACCCACTCTTTGTATCACTTACTTGTTAACCTTTTAAGTTCTAAGTGCTTGGTGTTTTTTTTTCGGCGATAAACGGTCTGCAGAACTTGGTTCCGCTGTGTAAAGGCCCGTGTAAGAAGTACTCATTGAACATCTGCTGTTTTGGGTCAATGTGGGCTCGTGTATAAACGTCACGTGACAAATGTCCAGTTCGTATTCGGACAGCCAGCCAGTTCGCATTAATCTGGTAGGATTATAATTTTTTAAGGCTTTTTTGGGCCATCTTCGTCCACAGAAGCCCCCAGGCTGGCATCATTAAGCCGGAATGTGGGTAAAGGCAACCCTTTGAAAGAAAACAGAGGCGAGAGATGGCTTCATGCAGACCGGGACGCCTAAAATGCTCTGTTGTAAACATGGCGGTTTACGAGTGAAGTTGTCTCTCTGGCCTTTCTGTGGACGAATTCCAGGACCTACTGACACAATCTGGGCAAGTTTTGAAACCTAAAACCTTCAATCGATTCGTTATTCTGCTGGTAAGACTGGGTGGCCCGACACTTATAAAAAAAACTATGAAATGAGAATCGGGAGTCTTCCCTTGTCATGGAATGGCAGAATTACCCAGAATTCTTTTTGGGCATGAGCGAGGCAACTTTAAAAAAAGCACGAGACTGGCCCTCATCGAATGGCTGAAGCGCGGCCAGAGGAAATGATTTCTAGCCAGATACTTAGGAGTAGGCCTGGTGTGTGCTGTTAACTTAGATTTTGGATTTCTGAACAAGTTTTTATCATAGAAAATTCGCGACTAAGTTGTGCTTTCATTTCGCTGTCAAAGGAACGGTATAATAATGTAAATAAGAGAATAACGATATTTATATTTGCAGATTACCTGTCCTCTTACTACGAAAGTCAAGCTCTACATCTGTATGCAATAAGCGCATTCAAAATTTCCTCGTATTACTTGATGAAAGTATCTTTTTTTGTTTTGTTTTTTTTTTTAAAAGGGTTTTCTGCTTATATGAAAAATACGTTTTCTCTCCTGTCCCCTCCTTATGCATGATGTTCGCGGAAATTACATTCTGTCCCTCAATAAAGCTGGAACAGCCAGTTATGGTCTTAGTTCTCTTTTTTCTTACGTATCAGCTAAGTTACAGAATGCGCTAACGGTTTTTATCCGTACCTGAGTTTACTGGTTTTAAAAGAGAAATCCAGGGCCGCATTTTGTACAGCGGCTTTCCTTTTTAATGAATATATCTTCAAATATGATGTATTTAGTAGGTATCTGTATATGCTATGTATTTTAGCTGTAAATGCAATGTCTCGAAGATATTAGCTCCTGTAGTTATTCGGAAATTCGAGATGAAAAATAAAGCTTATGCCTGTATGTATGTTACCTTTAGCAGGGCGCATGCGCACACTTTGTAATGTGCGACTCCAGTGCTTACCATATGACAGATAAAATGACTTTTCTTTTCAATATATAAGCCATCGAAATCGTACGCTATATTGTAATGACAAGGGCGGTCTGAGAAGCTGTGAGTAGGCGTGGGATTTGTCACATATGGTTTAGGGGCCGACATATCTCTCCCTCAATGCCGTACCGGGAGGCAAGGTCGGTAGCAGAAAGCAGCGAAGGGCCAACTGCGTCCAAAAGCGATCGCACGGGCCGAAATCCCGGGATGACTCGTTTGGTACGACGCTCCAGCGCCAGTGTCTGGAGGTACTGCTTTTTCCTCTCTTTTCCTCCTCTATGAAATGAGAATCGGGAGTCTTCCCTTGTCATGGAATGGCAGAATTACCCAGAATTCTTTTTGGGCATGAGCGAGGCAACTTTAAAAAAAGCACGAGACTGGCCCTCATCGAATGGCTGAAGCGCGGCCAGAGGAAATGATATCTAGCCAGACACTCAGGAGTAGGCCTGTTGTGCGCTGTTAACGTAGATTTTTGAATTCTGAACAAGTTTTTATCAAAGAAAATTTGCGACAAAGTTGTGCTTTCATTTCGCTGTCAAAGGAACGGTATAATAATGTAAATAAGAGAATAACGATATTTATATTTGCAGATTACCTGTCCTCTTACTACGAAAGTCAAGCTCTACATCTGTATGCAATAAGCGCATTCAAAATTTCCTCGTATTACTTGATGAAAGTATCTTTTTTTGTTTTGTTTTTTTTTTTTAAAAGGGTTTTTCTGCTTATATGAAAAATACGTTTTCTCTCCTGTCCCCTCCTTATGCATGATGTTCGCGGAAATTACATTCTGTCCCTCAATAAAGCTGGAACAGCCAGTTATGGTCTTAGTTCTCTTTTTTCTTACGTATCAGCTAAGTTACAGAATGCGCTAACGGTTTTTATCCGTACCTGAGTTTACTGGTTTTAAAAGAGAAATCCAGGGCCGCATTTTGTACAGCGGCTTTCCTTTTTAATGAATATATCTTCAAATATGATGTATTTAGTAGGTATCTGTATATGCTATGTATTTTAGCTGTAAATGCAATGTCTCGAAGATATTAGCTCCTGTAGTTATTCGGAAATTCGAGATGAAAAATAAAGCTTATGCCTGTATGTATGTTACCTTTAGCAGGGCGCATGCGCACACTTTGTAATGTGCGACTCCAGTGCTTACCATATGACAGATAAAATGACTTTTCTTTTCAATATATAAGCCATCGAAATCGTACGCTATATTGTAATGACAAGGGCGGTCTGAGAAGCTGTGAGTAGGCGTGGGATTTGTCACATATGGTTTAGGGGCCGACATATCTCTCCCTCAATGCCGTACCGGGAGGCAAGGTCGGTAGCAGAAAGCAGCGAAGGGCCAACTGCGTCCAAAAGCGATCGCACGGGCCGAAATCCCGGGATGACTCGTTTGGTACGACGCTCCAGCGCCAGTGTCTGGAGGTACTGCTTTTTCCTCTCTTTTCCTCCTCTATGAAATGAGAATCGGGAGTCTTCCCTTGTCATGGAATGGCAGAATTACCCAGAATTCTTTTTGGGCATGAGCGAGGCAACTTTAAAAAAAGCACGAGACTGGCCCTCATCGAATGGCTGAAGCGCGGCCAGAGGAAATGATTTCTAGCCAGATACTTAGGAGTAGGCCTGGTGTGTGCTGTTAACTTAGATTTTGGATTTCTGAACAAGTTTTTATCATAGAAAATTCGCGACTAAGTTGTGCTTTCATTTCGCTGTCAAAGGAACGGTATAATAATGTAAATAAGAGAATAACGATATTTATATTTGCAGATTACCTGTCCTCTTACTACGAAAGTCAAGCTCTACATCTGTATGCAATAAGCGCATTCAAAATTTCCTCGTATTACTTGATGAAAGTATCTTTTTTTGTTTTGTTTTTTTTTTTTAAAAGGGTTTTTCTGCTTATATGAAAAATACGTTTTCTCTCCTGTCCCCTCCTTATGCATGATGTTCGCGGAAATTACATTCTGTCCCTCAATAAAGCTGGAACAGCCAGTTATGGTCTTAGTTCTCTTTTTTCTTACGTATCAGCTAAGTTACAGAATGCGCTAACGGTTTTTATCCGTACCTGAGTTTACTGGTTTTAAAAGAGAAATCCAGGGCCGCATTTTGTACAGCGGCTTTCCTTTTTAATGAATATATCTTCAAATATGATGTATTTAGTAGGTATCTGTATATGCTATGTATTTTAGCTGTAAATGCAATGTCTCGAAGATATTAGCTCCTGTAGTTATTCGGAAATTCGAGATGAAAAATAAAGCTTATGCCTGTATGTATGTTACCTTTAGCAGGGCGCATGCGCACACTTTGTAATGTGCGACTCCAGTGCTTACCATATGACAGATAAAATGACTTTTCTTTTCAATATATAAGCCATCGAAATCGTACGCTATATTGTAATGACAAGGGCGGTCTGAGAAGCTGTGAGTAGGCGTGGGATTTGTCACATATGGTTTAGGGGCCGACATATCTCTCCCTCAATGCCGTACCGGGAGGCAAGGTCGGTAGCAGAAAGCAGCGAAGGGCCAACTGCGTCCAAAAGCGATCGCACGGGCCGAAATCCCGGGATGACTCGTTTGGTACGACGCTCCAGCGCCAGTGTCTGGAGGTACTGCTTTTTCCTCTCTTTTCCTCCTCTATGAAATGAGAATCGGGAGTCTTCCCTTGTCATGGAATGGCAGAATTACCCAGATTCTTTTTGGGCATGAGCGAGGCAACTTTAAAAAAAGCACGAGACTGGCCCTCATCGAATGGCTGAAGCGCGGCCAGAGGAAATGATTTCTAGCCAGATACTTAGGAGTAGGCCTGGTGTGTGCTGTTAACTTAGATTTTGGATTTCTGAACAAGTTTTTATCATAGAAAATTCGCGACTAAGTTGTGCTTTCATTTCGCTGTAATTTTCGTGTCAAAGGAACGGTATAATAATGTAAATAAAAGAATAACGATATTTATATTTGCAGATTACCTGTCCTCTTACTACGAAAGTCAAGCTCTACATCTGTATGCAATAAGCGCATTCAAAATTTCCTCGTATTACTTGATGAAAGTATCTTTTTTGTTTTGTTTTTTTTTTTTAAAAGGGTTTTTCTGCTTATATGAAAATACGTTTTCTCTCCTGTCCCCTCCTTATGCATGATGTTCGCGGAAATTACATTCTGTCCCTCAATAAAGCTGGAACAGCCAGTTATGGTCTTAGTTCTCTTTTTTCTTACGTATCAGCTAAGTTACAGAATGCGCTAACGGTTTTTATCCGTACCTGAGTTTACTGGTTTTAAAAGAGAAATCCAGGGCCGCATTTTGTACAGCGGCTTTCCTTTTTAATGAATATATCTTCAAATATGATGTATTTAGTAGGTATCTGTATATGCTATGTATTTTAGCTGTAAATGCAATGTCTCGAAGATATTAGCTCCTGTAGTTATTCGGAAATTCGAGATGAAAAATAAAGCTTATGCCTGTATGTATGTTACCTTTAGCAGGGCGCATGCGCACACTTTGTAATGTGCGACTCCAGTGCTTACCATATGACAGATAAAATGACTTTTCTTTTCAATATATAAGCCATCGAAATCGTACGCTATATTGTAATGACAAGGGCGGTCTGAGAAGCTGTGAGTAGGCGTGGGATTTGTCACATATGGTTTAGGGGCCGACATATCTCTCCCTCAATGCCGTACCGGGAGGCAAGGTCGGTAGCAGAAAGCAGCGAAGGGCCAACTGCGTCCAAAAGCGATCGCACGGGCCGAAATCCCGGGATGACTCGTTTGGTACGACGCTCCAGCGCCAGTGTCTGGAGGTACTGCTTTTTCCTCTCTTTTCCTCCTCTATGAAATGAGAATCGGGAGTCTTCCCTTGTCATGGAATGGCAGAATTACCCAGAATTCTTTTTGGGCATGAGCGAGGCAACTTTAAAAAAAGCACGAGACTGGCCCTCATCGAATGGCTGAAGCGCGGCCAGAGGAAATGATTTCTAGCCAGATACTTAGGAGTAGGCCTGGTGTGTGCTGTTAACTTAGATTTTGGATTTCTGAACAAGTTTTTATCATAGAAAATTCGCGACTAAGTTGTGCTTTCATTTCGCTGTAATTTTCGTGTCAAAGGAACGGTATAATAATGTAAATAAAAGAATAACGATATTTATATTTGCAGATTACCTGTCCTCTTACTACGAAAGTCAAGCTCTACATCTGTATGCAATAAGCGCATTCAAAATTTCCTCGTATTACTTGATGAAAGTATCTTTTTTTGTTTTGTTTTTTTTTTTAAAAGGGTTTTTCTGCTTATATGAAAAATACGTTTTCTCTCCTGTCCCCTCCTTATGCATGATGTTCGCGGAAATTACATTCTGTCCCTCAATAAAGCTGGAACAGCCAGTTATGGTCTTAGTTCTCTTTTTTCTTACGTATCAGCTAAGTTACAGAATGCGCTAACGGTTTTTATCCGTACCTGAGTTTACTGGTTTTAAAAGAGAAATCCAGGCCGCATTTTGTACAGCGGCTTTCCTTTTTAATGAATATATCTTCAAATATGATGTATTTAGTAGGTATCTGTATATGCTATGTATTTTAGCTGTAAATGCAATGTCTCGAAGATATTAGCTCCTGTAGTTATTCGGAAATTCGAGATGAAAAATAAAGCTTATGCCTGTATGTATGTTACCTTTAGCAGGGCGCATGCGCACACTTTGTAATGTGCGACTCCAGTGCTTACCATATGACAGATAAAATGACTTTTCTTTTCAATATATAAGCCATCGAAATCGTACGCTATATTGTAATGACAAGGGCGGTCTGAGAAGCTGTGAGTAGGCGTGGGATTTGTCACATATGGTTTAGGGGCCGACATATCTCTCCCTCAATGCCGTACCGGGAGGCAAGGTCGGTAGCAGAAAGCAGCGAAGGGCCAACTGCGTCCAAAAGCGATCGCACGGGCCGAAATCCCGGGATGACTCGTTTGGTACGACGCTCCAGCGCCAGTGTCTGGAGGTACTGCTTTTTCCTCTCTTTTCCTCCTCTATGAAATGAGAATCGGGAGTCTTCCCTTGTCATGGAATGGCAGAATTACCCAGAATTCTTTTTGGGCATGAGCGAGGCAACTTTAAAAAAAGCACGAGACTGGCCCTCATCGAATGGCTGAAGCGCGGCCAGAGGAAATGATTTCTAGCCAGATACTTAGGAGTAGGCCTGGTGTGTGCTGTTAACTTAGATTTTGGATTTCTGAACAAGTTTTTATCATAGAAAATTCGCGACTAAGTTGTGCTTTCATTTCGCTGTCAAAGGAACGGTATAATAATGTAAATAAGAGAAAACGATATTTATATTTGCAGATTACCTGTCTTACTACGAAAGTCAGCTCTACATCTGTATGCAATAAGCGCATTCAAAATTTCCTCGTATTACTTGATGAAAGTATCTTTTTTTGTTTTGTTTTTTTTTTTAAAGGGTTTTTCTGCTTATATGAAAAATACGTTTTCTCTCCTGTCCCCTCCTTATGCATGATGCCTCGGAAATTACATTCTGTCCCTCAATAAAGCTGGAACAGCCAGTTATGGTCTTAGTTCTCTTTTTTCTTACGTATCAGCTAAGTTGCAGAATGCGCTACCTGATTTTATCCGTACCTATAAGTTTACTAGTTTAAAAGAGAAATCCAGGGCCGCATTTTGTACAGCGGCTTTCCTTTTTAATGAATATATCTTCAAATATGATGTATTTAGTAGGTATCTGTATATGCTATGTATTTTAGCTGTAAATGCAATGTCTCGAAGATATTAGCTCCTGTAGTTATTCGGAAATTCGAGATGAAAAATAAAGCTTATGCCTGTATGTATGTTACCTTTAGCAGGGCGCATGCGCACACTTTGTAATGTGCGACTCCAGTGCTTACCATATGACAGATAAAATGACTTTTCTTTTCAATATATAAGCCATCGAAATCGTACGCTATATTGTAATGACAAGGGCGGTCTGAGAAGCTGTGAGTAGGCGTGGGATTTGTCACATATGGTTTAGGGGCCGACATATCTCTCCCTCAATGC
>NC_090890.1:45376368-45382130 GCF_036669925.1 Montipora capricornis | reverse complement strand
TTTCATTGTTTAAAATTATTAGTTTGGCTTTTAATAGCAAAATTTCATTGCTTTCCATTTTTAGTGCAAAGCAAATACCCATATGAATCTTGAAAATTAAGGACGGTGCCTACTATTGTTATTGCGCATATGTTCTGGGCATCTTGAGATACTCGGATTTCCTATCGGTGATGCTTACTAATACAGGGATATTTTTGTGTGGTTTAAACTATCCGGAGAAAGTATATCTTAGTAAGTACTCTTGGTATCCAGAAAGAAAATTGGGGGTAACCATGCATTTTTGAGAGATAATTAAGTTTCAATTTGAGAAAGAACGCCATACATTGCTTTATAATTTAAACCTTGTTACAAATATTATTCATGAATTATCTTTGAAAAATGCTTGGTTACCCCCAATTT
The DNA here is from genome assembly GCF_036669925.1 of Montipora capricornis. NCBI lineage: Eukaryota > Metazoa > Cnidaria > Anthozoa > Scleractinia > Acroporidae > Montipora > Montipora capricornis. The sequence continues at coordinate 45,381,731 of NC_090890.1, read as the reverse complement.
TCTTTTTGGATTTTAATAACACTTGTTAAGATCTACATTTCCTGCATAATCACACACCGGGGCAAAAATGTTGTTAATTAGTAGGCTCCGTCCTTAAAACTGGTAAAAATATATGTACCATAAAAACCCACAGACAAGCTGCACCCGCAGATAAGCCGCACCCTGAATTTAGCAGCTCAAATTTTCGAAAAAAAAGTTTTTGAAAGAAATCAAAAGAAATCCAAAGTCGAGTCTTGAGAAGTCGTTTTCATCGTCCACTGTTCATCGAACGTAAACTCAGTATTAAGGACGGTGCCTACTATTGGTATTGCGCGTACGTTCTACGCATCTCGAGATACTCTGGTTTCCTAGCTATCGGTGATGTAAGTAAGTATTTAAGTAAAGCCTTTATTTAACGAGGGTAGCACGAAATAGTATATAAATACTTATAAACTAGTGGCCCTTCCTAATACAGTGATAGTTTTGCGTGGTTTAAAACAATCCGGAGAAAGTAGATCTTGGTAAGTTCTCTTAGTATCCAAATAGAAAATTGGGGGTAACCATGTATTTTGAGAGATCATTTAAGCTTTAATTTGAGAAAGGACGCCATACATTGCTTTGTATTTAAAGATTTTTACAATTACTATTCATCAATTATCTTTGAAAAATGCGTGGTTACCCCCAGTTTTCTTTTTGGGTTTCAATAACACTTGTTAACATCTACATTTCCTGCATAATCATAACCCGGGGCAAAACTGTCTTTGAATTATTAAATAGACACCGTCCGTATAACATTGAAACGGAAAATTCTTAAAAGTCTTACCCACAAATTTTGCACTTTAACATAATGAACATTGTTTCTTCCAACTTTGACATATGATTGATCTTTTTCTGGTATTTGTTGACACGAATTTCTTCTTTTTCCGTAGATTTTTCCATCACAACAACAATAACGTGAACGAAACATTCGAAGCTTAGTAACCAGGCATTAGATCGGACGCGGAAATAGAAAACTGGAAACCGGAAGCAGCGTGGTACACAAAGCGATAAAGCTGCATGAAACATTGCCCAGTGTAACCGGGTCTTCATTACTTTGTTCATCAGTAGTTGACACAAGACTATTTGTTCGACAATTTGCTATCAAAGTGCTAAACGGCGAAGAAACAGTGGGCCATCTACCACACAAATACTCGAGAATAGCATGGTATTTTCTTGCTCGTGGAGGATCGATTACTGTTGAAGTTACAGGCGGTCGTCAATGCTGCAAACAGGTTTACGGGGGAATGGAAATTCCGTGCAGTGAGACGTTTTCCTGTTGGAGAAAAGCGATCATACACTGTGGCTTAAAGGATCTGTTAACGAAGATGGTTTGATGCTTTTAGGAGAGACGCCTGTAAGCGCTGTAATATTAAAGCTTACTCTTACATGAGCAATGGCTCTTTTAAGAGCCAACAAACTTACAAAAGCAATGACCAGTACTGCCTTGTAGGTTTGTGTAATATTCATTTACATACTTTACCATAAAAGTGTCAGTTAACGGAAATAGGCGTTGAAATATTCATGACACCCTTTTCAAATGTTCCTGCAGATAAGCCGCACCCCCGATTTCTAGCCACGATTTTTGGAAAAAAGGTGCGGCTTATCTGCGGGGTTTTACAGTACATGTAGTCATGCTTTGCGTACAATGTAGCCTGACTGTGAATACCCGATCATGATAATAGTAAAAAGTGCTTCTTCATAAGGACCATATTTCTTTTCTTTACTGATTACACTGAGGAGACTGTTTTATTTTTTAGCTGATAACAACTCGAGAACAAGAAACACGCGAACGTTGAACACAACAACTGAAGCAATTTTATAAGAACACACAGAAAACTTTACCGGAAACTCTTCATATATGGGCATGCTCAAATATGGCAATTAACGAAAAAGGCACAAAATACAAGAGAGACCATAATTCAATACTAGTGAAAACTGCTGAATTGCAATCTGATGTTTGACATGGTTTTGTTATTTATTTCAGGAAGACTTTGCTTTTGATTCTCATTGGAGGGTTCTTTTTTGAATTTGAGGTGATTTTCAACCACTGAAATGGACAATAAATTCTTCAGCAGTACAGTCAATAAGGGTGAGTGATTTGCTAGTTGTAGCCTTACTTTCAGGGACAAACAGCATTTACTGTGAAGTGCAGCCAAACCCCGCAATTCCGGAATTACTTTTATGAGCAGTAAATCTCATTCAGTTTTATTCTTCAGTCTTGTGTAGCATGTATCAGTCAATGCTGTGTGATGTTTTCATAGCTTGCAGAGTGTGTATAGGCAAAATCAGCTATTGTGCTCTGCCTGCTCGCCTTCTGAAATAAGCTACTCAGGAAATAATGATCCAAGGGTATTCTTCTGCTCGAATTGTGCAGGGCTAGCCCCCTAGGGGAGCAGGGATAGTGCAGTGGAGAGAGCACTTGCCTCCCATTGTGTCCCGGGTTAGAGTTAATATGTGGGTTGGAGGGGATATTTTACCCCAGGTCTTCCAGATTTCTCCTCTTGTCAGACCCACTGTTTTGCAATTCCAATTATACATAGTCAGCTTTCTGTAAAGAGGCTGACACAAGCTGTTCATAATAAAGAAGTGCCATCCTCAGAGAAAGCTGAGAAACTTGCATATCTTTCATATTTAAGGAGGGTCCCCAGAGTTTTAGGACCGCGTGCAAGCTGGGCACTAGTATGACGCGTAAAGCCTGAATCGCACATGTTTTTCTGATTTTTGTGATCTCTGTGTGACCAAATCTGTAAAATTAACTGCCAATTTTCTCGCGTTCCTTTTGATAATTTTTTAAAAAAATTGGCTCAGTTCTAACCACGTACAGTTCCTATCAAATACCTTATATTTTTTAGAATCTGTCAGAGCTAATCCAATATATTTTTAAAAAATGACAAATTACAGAATATTGGCAAAACCGTCTGAACGACCTTGACTTTTAACCACTTCAAAATGTCAGGCAATATCATTTCCATAATGTGGCAAAGAATTGCAAAAATTGCGTTCATAACTGCGAGGATCATGGCTTCACTTGATTTCATATCGGCAGTTCATATATGATCCATTTCATATATCATTTCATCATTGATTCATTCCTCACGGGAACATTAGAACCCACAAATGACCAGCTCCCAACGTCAGCGGCTTCATAGCTCAGTTGGTTAGAGCGTCGCACCGGTATCGCGTGGTCACGGGTTCAAACCACGTTGAAGTCCTGAATTTTTCAGTCTTCTCTACGCAATTGCAAAAATTGCGTTCATAACTGCGAGGATCATAGCTTCACTTGAAACTACCTTTGTAACCCCTAGTTTTTTGGCTTTCAGAAGATTCTTATGGACAAATGTCATGTAACGTCAAAGGTTAGGAAATTTTCACCGAAGGAAATGGACGAAAATCAAATAAAAGAAAAATAAACACTGTAAACAACTTATCTTTGGAGAGTTCTAATTTAAGGCAAAACCTCGTTAATTTAACAGTGATAGTTGAAAAGATTAGTTCTGAGATTTTCTCTGAGATCTGAAATGGACAATTAGCAAATAGAGCTAAAAGAGACTATTTATGTAAGATATATTAAAGGTTAAGAAGACCGTGATTTTTCTTAATTTCCAGAGAAACTGCGGAAGTGATCCTTACTCAAAACAGATTTGATCAAAAGCAGAACAAAAAAAAAATTAAGATCGTTACCCCGAGCATTTAAAATTGGAAGTCTAATGTTTTACAAATTCTTCCAGGATTATTCCACTTTGCTCAACTTGCACAAAGTAGCCAAACTTAGTGGACAATCCTGTTTTTCTTTGTTATCTTCTTGCATCAAGGAAGCGATGGTGTTACCGACTCCCCAACGAAAGCTGAAGAAGCAGAGATTATTGAAGCAAGCATGAAATTTGAAGCTGAGCACGAGGAATGCGTGCGTGTGTTGCCCTACAAAGAAAACGATCAGGTGGTGATTCGTTTCTACGTTTTCAGTGGCGAGTCTGGTGCACTCGAGAGCTTAAAAGTAGCCGCCCAAGAATGCTTTGCAAAGATGAAGGTGGAACTAAAGTGGTTAGATCTATATAACAACGCAGCGAATTTACTGAATATTACACCTCTTGGGTACGTTTGTGGTGAATCCCACGAACTTGCACTGGAGGCGTCTCAAGTCGATACAATCAGCGAGGTAATAAACGAAAATCTAAGTACGTTTGACAAACATCGAAACGTCACATCTGTGCAGGCCTCTTTTAAAGTGACAAACTCCCAACAGACACGTGATCCTTGTATAAGAATTTATGTCCTAGGAAAAGGTTTCATTCCTATGGGCGAATCCAAGTTCGAAACTTTTCTTGGACCATACCCGGTGGATGTGGTGGACGGGTTTTGGTATAGCGTTGGAGCGCGAAACATCTGGGAGCCGAAGCAGGCACAAAAACAGGACGACGTGGTTTGTTTGGGAGCAAGCGTTGGCGTGAAGGGTGAGGGAGGTTGTGGGACCTTAGGTGCCATTGTAGGGGATGGTGTGTGCTTCTATGCACTGTCGTGTGATCATGTGATCAAACATGGGCCCATTGTTCGAGATGAGATTGTTCACCCTGGATTGGATGACCATTTAAACTATCTAAGGTACCACTTACGTGAATACGCCTATTGGATAGACAGAATCACTGAACCCGGCAATCAGGAGACTAAGATTTCTGGGGCTGAAAATCTCCGAAAACTTGAAATGCAGGAGAAGTTCAAAAGGCTGATGGAACTAAAGGAAGCGAATCGATATTCCGAAAGATGTTCACAGAGGATACTGAGGGTAGCGGAGGAACATGAAGATGCCTTCAAGGCGGGTTTGGAAGAACCAAGGGTTGTGGGTAGTTACACTAAAGGGTTGAGACGTAATGTCAAATGGACGAATGACAAAGAGTATTTCGTTGATGCTGCCATTGCTAAGTTGACTGACGACGAAGTGAAACGTTTAAAAGAATTCAAAACCGTTAAAGTTATTGGAACAGGAGATCGTCCCAATGGTGAATGTTGCCCAGTAAAAGATACCATGAGTGCTGAAGACCTGTGCAAGAGTGGCAGAACAACAGGGTACACCGAAAACAGCCGTGTTGTTGGTCCCTCCGTAGATGCCCCAGGGTTTTTGGCGCCTCCTATGTTCGAGGCACAACCAGATGCAACATTTAATGTCAGACTACCTCACGCCTTTTGTCCAGAATGTGCCCAAGGGCAAACAAGTCAATCAGAAATGGAACCCATTCACGGGATGACCAGTTACTGCAAAACCCACAAGAAAATGTTTAGTAATGTCGTTTGCAAGCGCGTATGGCGCAAGAACTGCTTGTGCATTGACGCAAGAAAACAGTTCGTTGATG
>NC_090890.1:45336368-45343868 GCF_036669925.1 Montipora capricornis | reverse complement strand
GAAGAATCTAAAGCTAATTAATATTCCAACTATAAAATTGCATAATATTAACTATAAATTCATACTTGATCAGATATTCTGTAAATTATAAGCTTTCCGAAATAAATGAGTCTTAAGGGCTTTCTTGAATGTTTGTACGTTTTGAGAATGGCGGACTGCACGTGGTAATTTGTTCCATAAAGCTGGTGCAGCCGCTACAAAGCTACGATCACCTAATGTCTTTAGAGTTTTTACTCGAGGAGGCTGAAGAAGAAGCTCATTAGTAGATCTAAGATTATATGTACACTGAGTCCTTAGGGTGATCAATTCAATTAAATACGCTGGTGCAAGACCATGGATTGCCTTAAAAGTAATGAGCAGTATCTTAAACTGAATACGAAATTTAATGGGTAACCAATGTAACATTTTAAGGGAGGGGGAAATGTGATCGAAACGCCCTACGTTACAAATAAGTCTTGCTGCTGAATTTTGTACCCGTTGGAGTTTGTAAAGTTCGGTGGCTGGTAGACCATATAGTATACTGTTACAATAGTCCAAGCGACTCGTGACAAGGGCATTGACCAGGATCTGCGTGGTTTCACGACTGAGGAATTTCCTAATTTTTCTTATGTTATACAAGTGAAAGAAGGCAGATTTGCATAGGCGATTGATGTGGCTGTTTAGTTTGAGCTGATTATCGAGCCAGCATCCGAGGTTCTTGACTTCAGAAGACGAGGAGACTTCCACCGTTCCCACATTGATCGAATCAATGTTGACTTTCGCCAGTTGCTGCCTAGTCCCAATAACTAAAAATTCCGTTTTGTCATCATTTATCTTCAAACGATCAGCCAGCATCCACTTCCTTATGTCGTTGATACACGCTTCCATGGCTACCACTGCGTTGGCGGCATGTTCGGGATCGGGTTTAAACGCAACATAGAGCTGAGTATCATCGGCGTACGCATGGACTTGGGGGAGGTGTCGCTCAATGATAGTAAAGAGCTTGCTGGCGTAAGGAACAAAGAGAAGAGGACCTAGGCAGGAACCTTGAGGGACACCACATTTCACTTCGAACTTTTTAGATGTATGACCATTGATCGACACTGACTGGGAGCGCTGGTATAGATACGACTTGAACCACGAGAGCACGTTACCAGAGATACCAAAATCTGACTTAAGACGGTTTAACAATATCGCATGGTCTACAGTGTCAAAGGCAGCACTTAAATCTAGTAAAACTAGAAGGGTTAGGTGCTGCCTATTCATGTTCATAAGAATGTCGTTCTTGATGCGGAGAAGTGCAGTCTCGGTACTATGGCACTCACGATACGATGACTGGGCTTTCGGGTAGAGGTCATGAATGGTCAAATGATTGTGAGTTTGACTAAATGCAGCACACTCAGTCAGTTTCGAGACAAATGTGAGATTACTTATGGGACGAAGATTAGGAAAGATGACTTCAGCTTTTGGTTTCTTCAGCTTTGGGTGGACATCAGCGTGTTTCCATCTATCTGCAAAACACCCAGATTGAAGTGACAGGTTTATCATCTTAGTAAGTACAGGAAGCAAAACATCAAGACACTCAACAACAAGGGTGGTTGGCATAGGATCCAGTGAACAGGTCTTCTTGGTTGCTTTTGTTATAAGACTACTGACTTCTTTATCAGTGAGAGTTCTAAAGTCCTGGAAGAGGCTGTGGATCTCAGGGTTTCGGGGAAACATCTCGTCCGCTGAACTAAAACACAGGTCACATTCCACAGGTCACTTGTTGCAGGTCATTGTTTTACCTTTTTGAAAATAACCTAAAACTCTCAATTTGGTTAACCCTAGGTCTAAAAACCAACCTTAGGCCAAGGGTTAAAGCCAAATTGAGGGTTTTGGTTACTTTCCAAAGCGTAAAACAATGACCTGCAATGATTGCCTGGTGGAATGTGACGTGCGTTCTAGACCTGCCATCGTGAAGTGCGTAGCGGTATGGACCAAAGTACCCAGCGGTCTATCGCCAGCAGCTGCCTTCTATCGAAACCTCTGCTTTTCATAGTTTTTTACAGCGAAGAAAATAAAAAAAGTAAACTTACCTTTGCTTCATCTTGTGTCCTTGTGTCGATTTGAGGCATTTTGAAATTTGCTCCTATCCTTCATTAAAAGAGAACAAGGCTGGAGACTCGGAACCTCTGAAGCCAGTGATCACTCCATGATCAAGGACGATTTAAGCCGAAAAATGAGCTTGACTTGGCCTTTTGTCCACTCTCACATGAAGCTTCAAAGATCGATAACAAACGATATACATGTAGCATACAGGCCCAGAGTCCAACAAGAATTTCCACATTCTTAGAGAAAAAGCCAGTTTTAACGAAAAACCTGCCACTTTCTCCATTTCAAAAAGCCCTTTTTGATTCATACATGACATGACTGTTGGAAGCTCTGGCTTGGCAGCCTGGCTTAGTGACAATTAACTTTTTTCCCATGGGGATGGTTGAAAAGTTCCAAATTGACGAAGTTTGATATTAGATACTCACCCCTAGGGAGAAGTGAAATTTTCAACAAGCCAGGCTGCTAAGCCGAACCTTCCAATGTCATGTCATGTATGAATCCCAAAGGGCTTTTTAAACTGGAGAAGGTGGTGGGTTCTTCATGAAAACTGGCTTGTTCTGTAAGCATGTGGCGATTTTTGTCAGACTCTAGGCCCTTATGCTACATCGTTTGTTATCAAGCTTCACATGAGAGTGGACAAAAGGCCAAATCAAGCTGATTTTTCAGCTTAAACCGTCCTCGATCGTGGAGTGATCACTGGCTTCAGAGGTTACAAGTCTTCAACCTTGTTCTCTTTTAAAGAAGGATAGGAGCAAAATTCAAAATGCCTCAAATCGACACAAGGACACAAGATGCAGTAAAGGTAAGTTTATTTTTTATTTTCTTGGCTGTATAAAACTAGGATAAGCAGAGGTTCAATAGAAGGTGGCTGCCGGCAATAAACCGCCGGGTACTTTGGTTTATCCTGCCACCTATTTCGCACGACCATTTAAAAGTTTTGAGGTGTAGGTGTTTTTCCGACGTTTTTTATTTTCTTCTCTGTAAACTAGGATAAGCCAATCTTTTTTGGCATTTCATGTTTCCCACATAAACCCCACAAATCATTACATTAACTGAGCATTCAAATTATGAGTCTGGGCCACCTGTGATTCCATCAAACACCCAATGGTTTCTCAAATAAGCAAATAAGCAGTCAGGATTTTGTGTCTGGTCTGCATATTGTACCCAGTCTGCAGTCTGCATTTTGTGCTGACCAAGGTCCAAACAACAACTGTTACATTTATTTGTGCTACAAAGTAAGACTTATAACTAACTAAAGGCAAGTTATAAATTAAAAATACATACAGCAGCTGGTCACCCCAAGTAACTTGAGAGCTGAACTAGAACTAAGAAATAACATTGCCTGATGATTTACGTGACCATCAGTGGATCAGCCAGGTTGATTGGGCTGTTCCAAGATCTGGCCTCAATATAAATTCCATTCAAAAAACATGTTGATACTCAAGTTCATATGAGAGCATTGTCGAGCCTGTTTATCAAAATCTTGGTTTTTCCTAGCAACATATGACATTGGCCACTTAACAATAATTGGCTATTCAGCAGCTTGATTTGTGAATTAGTAATTTATGAACTATTTTGTGCATTCTCTACTTGCACAAATCCCATAATACACCTCTTTTACCCCCCAAAAATCTGCATAGGCATTGTTTTCGACTTCTACTGGGACATTTTCCTGTCCCAGGAGAAATTGCAAACAATGGTTATGCAAAAGTTTTGGGGGGTAATAGAGGTGTATTATGGGATTGTGCAAGTAGTGAATGTTTGACTTTGATATGCTTTTAAAGGTTCTGGACACAAACCAAATTTCAGCAGATAAATTGCAATTGGCACTTTTACACTTATAAAATTACATAATTATTTTGTTTACTATTATAGTGATTACTGTAGCTTCCAATATTGTTACTAGGGAACTTTAGAATGGTTACCACTACAAGGATGGAATTCTCCAGGGTGCACTTGCTCAATGTGCAAAAACAGATAGTCTGTAGTGCTACTTGTACTCCAATCTCACTGATAGTCTCTTATTTAAAATGTATTTACAGTAGAAATAAAGTTAATATTAGTAAAGATGTGTGATTTTTGGTGCTTTTTACAATCTTGCTTTGTAAGCACCTTCCTTTTAAATTGCTGTGACCTTCATTCTGCATAAGACACAATTTATGCTATCAACCCTTCATTAATTAGTTAAGGTGCACGTGACCATTTTGTTGAGGCTTCTGATCATGATGCGGATTTTTACATTGGAATCTTTCCACAATCATCTTCTGGCGATTCGGAATACATTCATGTACATATATTTAAATATTGAATAAATAAAATTAATGACTGAGTGAGTGCATGTATGCATGCATGTGTGCGTGAGTGAGTGTGTGTGTGCATGCATGAGTGCAGAGTGAGTGAGTGAGTGCATGCATGAGTGCATGTTTACATAATTGACTACCTACTTCCCGTGAGAAGCTTTTCAGAACCAATGAAACAAATGATGCAAACGAAAATAAGAAAGTTAAGAATCCCAACTGGCTATTTAAGACACACCAGTTAGCTAGTTACAAATGCATGGAAGGCATTGAACCAGGGACTAATGAGAAAAACTCCAGATAGTGGTCAGAGGCAAGACTGAAACTGGGACCTCCAGATTAAAAGTTTGTCGCCCAAAACACTTGGCCATGCTGCCTCCAGTCTTTGAAAGTCATATGTCAATCATAAAATTGTGACAATAATGACCAAAAATTCTGTAAGGACCCCTGTGGCCTCTCTTGTGTCTCTCAGAGTACTTTTCTCTGTCTTAACCAGAAATTTTACATGCCTTCCCTGGGAAGATTTGTCATGCTTTAAGGTATAGTTTCCCAAGATTAGGCAAGTTTTGTCGCAACGGTATCCCTGTATGTCTTTCAGTTGCAGGTGTCATACACTGCAGATTATGGCTTCTGTTTCACAAGAATATCAAGGGTACACACAAGGTGGTGGATCTGGTAAAGTTAAAGTCACTATTTTGGCTTCTGAGTGGGGATCGAGTAAGGGCGGACTTTCCACCATAAACAGAAAGTTAGCCATTCAGTTGGCAAAATTCCCTGAAGTGGAAATCACTTTCTTTGTGCCACAATGCAGTAAAGGGGACAAGAAAGAAGCCCTCAGCCACGACATAAACATTGTTGAAGCAAAAAAGCTTGTTGGTATTGAAGATCTGGAGTTGCTTAGCTATCCACCAGATGATCTGCTAATTGAGGTGGTCATTGGTCATGGAGTGAAACTTGGTCGTCATGCACAAGTTATAAGAAATCGTCACGAATGCAAATGGGTGCAAGTGGTGCATACAGATCCAGAGGAGCTGGGAATGTTTAAATCCTGTCCAGATCCAATTTCCAAGGGTCAAGAAAAGCACTATATTGAAGTCAAGCTTTGTGAAGAAGCTGACTTTGTGGTAACAATTGGACCCAAGCTAGCCGAGTCTTTCCGTAGATATCTTCAATCTTGTAAAAACCATCAGACAATTTTTGATTTTACTCCTGGTATTTTTGAAGAATTTCTGAGTGTTGATCAAGGCCTTGAGGAAAGAAAAGATTGCACTGTTTTGGTGTTTGGCCGCGGTGATGCAGAAGATTTTCAGTTAAAGGGATTTGACATTGTAGGAAAGGCTGTTGCTTCACTTGCTGACACTCATCTTATCTTTGTTGGAGCACCTGATGGAAAATATCAGGAGATAGCACAATCGCTCTTGGAATGCGATCTACCAGCTAATTGCCTGAAGGTTAGAGGCTACGTCAAGTGCAGAGAAAGCTTAAGGAAATTATTTTGTGAGGTAGACCTAGTAGTCATGCCTTCTAGAACTGAGGGCTTTGGGTTGACTGGTCTTGAGGCCTTGTCAGCTGGTCTGCCAGTTCTTGTCAGCAAAAACTCTGGATTTGGGGAATCCCTAAGCAAAGTACCATTTGGCTCATCATTTGTGATTGACTCAGAGAAACCCGAGGTATGGGCTGCTGCCATCAAGAACATCTGGGATAAAGAGAGGCAAATTCGGCTTAAGCAGGTTCAGGTTTTACGCTCGTCATATGAGCAGAAATACAGTTGGACCAAACAAAGTGAAGCCCTCCTCGTCAAGATAATCAACCTTGTTTGTGGTATGAGGCTTCCATTTTTTTGCATGCAGTTTGAATTGAATTTAAGAAATGTGTCATACACTAATGTGGATAGCTTGCACTATGTTTCTCATTCCCTTAGGATCCATCCAGTGTTTGAGATCACTTTTGATTGATGTACCCCATCCTACTTATTGATGAAGTGCTGCTGAGATGAAGAAAAACATATCAAATCATATCTCAATGAGACTTAGTATGTTTTTCTTTGCCATCAATCACCAGTGTTCTATCTAGGGTATTTGAGGGGTAGAAACTCTCAGCTTCCCTTGTAAAAAATAGTATCATTACAGTATAGAAGTAACTATATCTGAAAAATCGTCGAGACGCGACAAGGTCAGTGCATATGAAGTAAGTATTCCCTGTCTAAGGACACTATATGACAAGGAACATGCAGCATTACAAACTGCTGGCCTTACAGCAGGCTCAGTTATCATGCTGTACATTTTGTTTATGTTAGCAAATATTGGAGAAAAATGTATCATTATGAGAATGTGATCTCAACTACAAAATGAAATAAAATACCACTGTGACATTTCTCAAAATCAAATATATGCAAATCTCATGGGAGGGAGGGCAATGGCAATTCCAAGAACCCCCTTGGAACTTGATGCCTTTACAAGATACTTGATGCTTGATGCCTTTACAGGACTTGGCCGCCCTACCGTGCAGATTCAACAAATTATGTCTTCTGTTTCACAAGAATATCAAGGGTACACACAAGGTGGTGGATCTGGTAAAGTTAAAGTCACTATTTTGGCTTCTGAGTGGGGATCGAGTAAGGGCGGACTTTCCACCATAAACAGAAAGTTAGCCATTCAGTTGGCAAAATTCCCTGAAGTGGAAATCACTTTCTTTGTGCCACAATGCAGTCAAGGGGACAAGAAAGAAGCCCTCAGCCACAGCATAAACATTGTTGAAGCAAGAAAGGTTGTTGGTTTTGAAGGTCTGGAGTTGCTTAGCTTTCCACCAGATGATCTGCTAATCGAGGTGGTCATTGGTCATGGAGTGAAACTTGGTCGTCAGGCACAAGTGATAAGAAATCTTCACAAATGCAAATGGGTGCAAGTGGTGTGTACAGATCCAGAGGAGCTGGGAATGTTTAAATTCTCTCTAGATCCAATTTCCAAGGGTCAAGAAAAGCACTCTATTGAAGTCAAACTTTGTGAAAAAGCTGACTTTGTGCTAACAATTGGATCCAAGCTAGCCGAGTCTTTCCGTAGATATCTTCAATCTTGTAAAAACCATCAGACAATTTTTGGCTTTACTCCTGGTATTTTTGAAGAATTTCTCA
>NC_090890.1:45301368-45326368 GCF_036669925.1 Montipora capricornis | reverse complement strand
CTTTTCCCAAAGAATTTGTGGATCTCGAGGTGCGAAAAATAATCGACGGGCTCCCATTTACCGCGGAAGGGTACAATCGAGCGAAAAGTATCTTAATGGATCGTTATGCCAAGGAAAGCGAAATTGTTTGTTTGTTTGTTTGTTATTTATTTATTTGTTTAAGCAGGTTGAAGTTTTGGCAGCTATTCAGCTGATGTGGACCTTCTATACCCACCCAACCATATACACACATAGAACAGCCACAACACCGGGAACTTCATCCCCTACTCTCTTCTCGAATAGCGTGTGGGTTCTTTAATGTCCCACAGGGAACTAATGAACATGGAAGTTATTTGTGAGACAGGATTTCCGGCTTATCGTCCTTATCCGAGAAGACTTGAAAGTCTAACCATTTGCGGATGTAATTACAAAGGCAGCACTTTCTCCTCAGTTATTTAAAGACCCTGAGTGTTGGTCCGGCCGGAGTCGAACTCACGACCTCCCGCGTGACAGCCCGGTGCTCAACCAACTGAGCCACCGGTGCGCGGTGTGGTGCGCGTATGTACAAAATATTCTTGATCTGCCTAGGATTAAAGGAACAAATCCACAAAACATCCATCATACCGAACAACTGCGGTACAATGTACAATCACTGGAAACAATGGGAAGGCTGGGAGATGTAAGAGGAAATGTGGCGTTGACGATAGACAAGTTAGCTGGGATTCGCGGAGATTTGGTCCGCAACGACGACGATTGGCAAAACTGGGATTTTATCAAACTTTATGACGCTTTGGGCTCCTGGATACGTCGAAATCCAGTAGAATCAAGTGAAGATCATCGAGAAGAAACGCCACACTCGCAACGTGATCAGATAGCTCAGAGAAGTTTTGCAACGCAACAAACACGTGCGTGCGTGTACTGTGATGACCCCACGCACAGAGGTCTCGAATGTCATCGCGTGACATCATTTGATGAAAGGAAAAACATCTTGGCGACAAAGGAGCTCTGTTTCAACTGCAACGGACCAAAACATCGAGCAATCGAGTGTAACAGCAAAATTTCTTGCCGTCATTGTGCCAAGAAACATCACATCAATCTGTGATCGTCCACAAGCACGTGAGCCGGGGATGACCACTTCGCAAGTGGGAAATTCAGCCGTCATTCATCCCGTGGTTATCGTTAAGGTAGCAGGATACAAATTTCGGGCCCTTCTCGACAGCGGTGCAAGCCATTCATATGCATCATCGACTTTTGTGAATCCAACAAAAGCTGAACGCAAAGCTTCTGGAGTTCGTCAAATTACAACGCTTGTGGGCGTGGCTACGAGAGTCATGCAAGAGTACAAAGTGTCGATGCAGTCTGTGACAGATGAGTTTTCATTGGACGTGAATGTGACCAAAGTCGACAAACGGGAATTGCTCTCATTTGAGAACCCCAAGTATGGGGAAGTCCTGGCCAAGCATCCCCATCTGAGAGGGGTATACATCGACGATGATGACGACAAAAGAGTACTGCCTGTCCATCTCATCCTGGGAGCGAACGACTTGGCGAGAATACGTACCGGGGAGCGATTACGAGTTGGTCGCCGTGGGAATCCCGTAGCTGAGTTTACACGCTTTGGGTGGACGCTGATGTCACCAGGTGCTGAGACCGATTTATCTCCAGTGTACCTCGCTGTGAACTCTGCTGCCGACTACGAGCGTCTGTGTGCTTTGGACGTACTTAGTCTTGCAGACAGTCCCACAGGTGATCAAGAAGACGTATACAGTGAGTTTAAGGAGCAATTGACGCGCTCCTTAGATGGCCGATATGAAACCGCACTCCCTTGGAAAGATGACCATCCTCCACTTCGTAACAATCAAAACGGCAGCCTGATCTGATTGAATTCCTTGTTACGCAAACTTCGAGGAACAGATATGCTAGCCCAGTATGATGCTGTTATCCGAGAGCAACTAGAAGAGGGTGTCGTCGAAAGAGCACCTTCTGAAGCGATGGGAAAAGAATTCTACTTGCCTCACCGAGCAGTAGTTCGAGAGAACGCTGAGACGACAAAACTCCGAGTAGTGTACGACGCCTCCGCTCACGCCCATAATGATGCACCATCTCTCAATGATTGTCTTCACGCTGGCCCACTGTTACAGAACCAGCTATGGAGCGTGTTGAATCGTAACTGATTCCACAGTGTTGCTGTCACAGGGAAAATACGGAAAACGTTTCTGCAGATAAGGATCCGCCAAGCTGAGCGAGACTCCTTACGGTTTCATTGGATTAAAGACGTACATTCAAGCAAAGTGGATATTCTGCGTTTCACCCTAGTAGTGTTCGGTTTGGCCCCGTCTCCGTTCCTGCTGAACGGAGTCATCCAGCAACACCTTGAACTATGGAGACCCCGCCTCCCAGAAAGCGTCAGTGAAGCATTAAAGAACCTGTACGTAGATGATTTTATTTCAGGTGGACCGACCGTGACAGACGCAATGAAGTTGAAACGTGAAAGGGCTGAAGTTTTTGCTGACGCAAGGTATGATCTCCACAAATGGCACTCAAATGTACCAGACCTAGAGACGAATTCCGGTGATGACGAAGACAGCTTTGCCAAGAAGCAACTTGAAAACAAATTGAATCAGGGGAAGAGTAAACTCCTTGGACACCCATGGGACAAAGTTCAGGATACGTTAAGCGCAGTCGTTCCCGCGGAAACAGCTGAGTTGACGAAGCGCGGAGTTCTTGCAAATTTAGCCAAAGTCTACGACCCACTCGGATTAGTGTCGCCCGTGATGCTGTAGGGAAAATTGATCTACAGAGAAATATGCAACCAAAAGCTCGCTTGGGATGCTCCGTTACCAGACGTCTACGCAAATCGATGGAAAAACTGGGAATACAAATTGCCAGACAGTGTCACTCTGCCGCGCAGTTTGGCAACCTATCAAGAAACGATCAAAGAAATAAAGTTACACGCCTTCGGGGATGCCAGAGGACATGGCATGAGTGCTGCGATTTATGCTGTTGTTACGCAAGAATGTGGCGTTACATGCAAGGTCTGGTAGCTGCCAAGTCCCGTCTCGCCAAACAAGGGCTGACCATTCCTTGTCTCGAACTGGTATCGGGACGCATGGCTGTCAACCTGGTGACGAACGTACACAAAGCACTGGAAGGGTTTCCGCTCGCAACCGACATCCAGTGCTGGTTGGATAGCACAGTGGCATTACACTGGTTGAATGACCAAGGTGAATATCGTCAGTTCGTCACAAATCACGTGCGAAAAATCCAAAGTCATCCAAACACTGAATGGCATCACGGACCTCACAAGCTGGCCAGAAGATATCGTGACGCAAGCGAGCCAACAAAGTGACGCAGAAAGGAAAGTTCAACGAGAGATCTTCGCAGCGGATATCAAAATCAGTGATGACCTTGATCGTGTCCTAGAGAAGTTTGACCTACACAAAACCCTCAGAGTTTGCGCATGGGTTTCACGTTTCATTCGCAACTGCCAGCACCCTTCGGAGAAGATCCGAGGCCCCCTGTCGACACAGGAAATCACCGCATGCAGGCTCTTCTGGATTAAACGAGCGCAACATCAGGCGATCAGTGACGGCCACTTCCAAGAGGACAAGTTACAGCTAAACCTGCAGAGAAACGCCGATGGGGTGTTGGAATGCCGGGGACGCATTCAGGGAGAATACCCCATTTTCTTGCCGGTTTCTGCCCCGTACACCTTCAAAATAGTTCAGCGCGCCCATGTGACCACTTTGCACGGGGGAGTGGGACTTACAATGGCGAAGGTTCGTGAAGTCCAATGGGTACCCCGCCTTCGCAAACTCACCAAATGAGTTCTTAGGAGCTGTTGGGGCTGTAAAAGGTTTCAAGCCGTGGCTGCTCCTCACCCACCAGCCGGCTGGTTGAAAAAAGTACGCAAAGATGAAAGGCTCAACATCTTTCTTGGCACTCGCGAAATAACCTGGCAGTTTAATTTGAGCCGTCCCCCCTGGTGGGGCAGACAGTTCGAACGACTCATCGGGGTAATGAAGGGCGCCTTCTATAAGACAGTGGGACAAGGTCAACTATCCTGGGTCGAGCTCAGTGAGGTGCCCCTGGACGTTGAGATTGTACTGGAAAACCGCCCCCTCAGCTACGCAGAAGATGACATACAGCTACCCACGCTGACGCCGAACGCCCTGTTGTTCATCAAGTCCAACCTTTTGCCAGAACTGCAGCCGTATCATCTGAAAGAAAAAGACCTCAGGAAACGAGCGAAATAGGCCATTTCCGAGTTCATGTCTGCCTCCTCTTCAAATCGAGATTAAGTGTTAAGTTTTTGTGATGGTAATTAGTTCTACTTTACATATGAACGAAAACTAATTTTCATAACAAAATCTTCGCACTTAGACTCGCTTTGAAGAGGAGGCACACATGAACTCGGAAATGGCCTATTCCTTCAAAGGAGTAAAGATGCAATTTGGCGCCGTTGGTCCTCTGAATATTTACGAGCGCTACGAGAAGGACACAACCTGAAGCAAGGAAATTCAAAGAATCCTCTGTCAGTAGGAGATGTGGTGATTTTGAAGTCGGAAGAACAAAACCGAAACTACTGGCCACTTGGGATCATAGAAAAGCTAATTGTGGGACGTGATGGCGTAGTTCGTGCAGCTAAGGTGCGAAGTCGGAAGACCGTCCTGGAGAGAGCCATACAACTTTTGTACCCCCTGGAATTGTCGTTCAACAGATCAAAGGACGCTACGTCTCTCAGCCCTACCGCACCGCCATTCAGGCCCAGACGGGATGCAGCAGCTGCAGCAGAGTTACGTATCCAAGACATTGCTAATGATGATCAGTGAACATTGAATTTGAGACACGCATATCGACTGAACTTTGAACCGAGCATTTCATTTGTTGCGTTAAGCCCCGTTCAAACGGTCATGATAGTTGATGATAGTTGATGATAGTTTCAACTATCACGCACGTTTGAACACGAACTATCATTCACTATCATCAACTATCATCAACTATCATGCAGTTTGGACATGTTCAAATTCGACATGATAGTTCATGATAGTTTTTTCCGTTTGACCGAGCGGATGATAGTGCATGATAGTTTTTCGGTCAGCGGGGGTAACCAAGGCGGGCTCAATGCAATATGGCTACCGCAAGTTTGCCATCGTCCTGTGAGGAAGAACAAAACAATAATTTGGACGAATATTCGGACGACAGTGACGATGAAAGCGAGAAAGTGAGAAAAGCTAAAAAAGCTAAAAAACCAGACAACGAGAAGTGGAGTAGTAGTTTGATATGCAACCTAATAGATGAGTACGAGGCACGGCCATGTTTGTGGAACATTTTTTGCGATGACTACCACAATCGGGATGTTTACATTGTTTACATTGTTTACATTGTTTGTTTACAATCGCGCGCGGTAGGAGACTAGGTACCAGTTAGCTACGCCAGCACATTGCGCGATTTCGTCAACCATCATGAACTATCATGGACCGTGTGATCGCAAACATGATAGTCAATGATAGTGAATGATAGGTGAAACTATCATGAACTATCATGAACTATCATGACCGTTTGAACGGGGCTTTAAGGAGGCTTCCTACAAGAAATTTAGCCTATACCATTAGACTTTAGACGTCCACAGTTCTTATATGCAAGCAGCTACAGCTTTGAAACTTTAACCACATACTAGAGGAAGTTTGAAGTTTGTAAAAATGTAGTTGATATGGCGTTCTAGGTTACCATGGTTTTTTTATTAGCAGCAATTTTACGTTTTATTCGATCTAAACTTTTGAAATGATACGCAGGGTACTAATCCTGAAGTGTTTGTCTAACGTTTGACGAAGTTTGAAGAAAATCGTAGAAGCCGATTTTAAGTTATTCGAGAGAGAAGTTTTTATGCCTAAAATACTCAATTTGTCGTTACTCTTACAATAACTTTCAAAAGAAGCGCTGTTTTTAATAAATAGAAGAATTGCTTGTCATGTAAGTCTTTTAGAGGTATCAAATCCGTGAAATTTCATGATTCAAACTGCTTTTGATGTTCGTTTACAAACTTCAACGGAAAGCATTATATTTTGCGGAATTTCGTTAAACTTCGTTCTCAGAACGTCTGGCGGTCTAGCTGAAAAACTGGTCGGTGAATGTTTTTTTAAATCCTGTATTTTGTAATTAATCACAATGTAGAATTATATAGTTGACATTTGATCTTTGCAATTGATCTTGTTTTGCAATCGATAGGAGAACACGTTTTTTTTTACTTTTTGAGACTAGTGTACATCTGCGAGTACTGTGAAATAAAACGGGTTTTGACTGTGATTACTGACTGTCGAAAGTTACCATACGGAGGCAATTTTCGATAAACAAAAACAATGCTTATGCAAAATTTGGGGGGAGAAACAAAGAGTATTATGGTATTTTCCGAAGTGGCCTATAATCAGGTCATTTAAAGGCTAATTTAGAGCTCTTGTAAAAGATGTCAGGCTCTCAGTGTTTCTGTTCTCTGCGGGAATATTGTTTCACAGTTTCGGAGCTGTTTATTGAAAGGCACAATCGCCAAGTGAAGGCAGGTACCTTGCGCTCGCTGGCACCAACAACGTTGCATTCGTAGACCTAATATTAGAGAGCTTAAGCAACGACGACGGCGACGGCAAGGAGAACGTCAAAACATAAATTCACGTTGTTGCAATCACTTCGTGACTGTTTCAACCTACATAACATGATAAGGGTGTGGCAGTTCCTCAAAGGTGACACTGGTCGGAACGGCGCTTAATTTAGGGGGAAAAAATGAAAATTTATCCATCTTCAAGTGCTGACATTCGTCATAAAACTTCAAATTTGGCCATTTCACGTTGTTATACCTCCCAACTCAAATACGTTTTCTGACTGGAGGAGAACGTGTCACGTGTCATTGGTCAAAACTTCATGACGCCCTAGGGCGAACAAAAGTTCATGACGCCCTAGGGCAACAACAACTTGAACTTTCGACTCACACGTGATCAGGTCGTGCACCTTTGTAACGGCGGCAAATCTGTACGCCAGCCGACGTCAAGCAAATAATTTTTATCTGTGTATTCTATTTTGAGTTGGAAGGTATAACAAAACACTTAATGACTGGCCCCTCGGGAAACAGTGAGTTTTTTTTCCCCTCGACCTCAATGTTTCCCTCGGCTTCGCCTCGGGGAACATTGAGGGTCTCGGGGAAACAAAACTCACTGTTCCCTTGGGGCCAGTCAGTAAGTGCTTATTGTTGTTTTGCAGACGACAGCAAAGAAATGTACAAAAGTGAAAAACGCACGTGCAGAGCGTGCCAAGCTATTGTTTTTGTGCACTAAATATGCAAATTCGTGACGTTCTCGTTTCCGTCGTCGTTGTCGTTGCTTAAGCTCCCTATTGTATCTAGACTGCACTGCAACAGTAACAAGATCAACCATATACTACCTCCTACTGTTTTCCCAAATTCTTCCAGAATTATTCCACTTTGCTCGACTTGCACAAAGTAGCCAAACTTATGAGACAGTTCTCTTTTTTTCTTTGTTATCTTCTTCCACCGAAAGCTGAAGAGGCAGAGATTGTTGAAGCAAGCATGAAATTTGAAGCTGAGCACGAGGAATGCGTGCGTGTGTTGCCCTACAAAGAAAACGATCAGGTGGTGATTCGTTTCTACGTTTTCAGTGGCGATTCTGGTGCACTCGAGGGCTTAAAAGTAGCCGCCCAAGAATGCTTTGCAAAGATGAAGGTGGAACTAAAGTGGTTAGATCTATATAACAACGCAGCAAATGTACTGAATGTTACACCTCTTGAGTACGTTTGTGGTGAATCCCACGAACTTGCACTGGAGGCGTCTCAAGTCGATGCAATCAGCCGCTTAATAAACGAAAATCTAAATAAGTTTGACAAACATCGAAACGTCACATCTGTGCAGGCCTCTTTTAAAGTGAAAAACTCCCGGCAGACACGTGAACCGTGTATAAGAATTTATGTCCTAGGAAAAGGTTTCATTCCTATGGGCGAATCCAAGTTCGAAACTTCTCTTGGACCTTACCCGGTGGACGTGGTGGACGGGTTTTGGTATACCGCAGGAGCTCGTAAGATCTGGGAGCCGAAGCAGGCACAAGAACAGAAGGGCGTGGTTTGTTTGGGAGCAAGCATTGGCGTGAAGGATGAGGAAGGTTGTGGGACCTTAGGTGCCATTGTGGGGGATGGAGATCGCTTCTATGCACTGTCATGTGATCATGTGATCAAACATGGGCCCATTGTTCGAGATGAGATTGTTCACCCTGGATTGGATGACCATTTAAACTATCTAAGGTACCACTTAAGAGCATATGCCGAGTGGATAGACAGAATCACTGAACCCGGCAATCAGGAGACTAAGATTTCTGGGGCTGAAAAACTCCAAAAACTTGAAATGGAGAAGCAGTTCAACAGGCTGATGGAACTAAAGGAAGCAAATCAATGTTCCGAAAGGTGTTCACAAGATTTACTGGAGGAAGCGCAGAAACATGAAAAGGCCTTCCAGGCGGGTTTGAAAGAACCAAGGCTTGTGGGTTTGTACACTAAAGGGTTGAAACGTAATGTCAAATGGACGAATGACAAAGAGTATTTCATTGATGCTGCCATTGCTGAGTTGACTAAAGACGAAGTGGAACGTTTAAAAAATCCAAGACCGTTAAAGTGATTGGAACAGGAGTTCCTCCCAGTGGGGAATGTTGCCCAGTAACAGATATCATGAGTGCTGAAGACCTGTGCAAGAGTGGCCGAACAACAGGGTACACCGAAAACGGCTTTGTTGTTGGTGCCTCCGTAGATGCCCCAGCGTTTTTGGCGGCTCCTATGTTCAAGGCACAAGGAGGTGCAACATTTAATGTCAAACTACCTCATGCCTTTTGTCCAGAATGTGACACAGGGCAAACAAGTCAATCACAAATGGAACCAGTTCACGGGATGACCTGTTACTGCAAAACCTGTAAGAAAAAGATTAGTAATGTCGTGTGTGAGCCCGAATGGCGCAAGAACTGCTTGTTCATTGACGCAAGAAAACAGTTCGTTGATGAAGGGGATTCAGGAGCGGTTATCTTCGAAAAACGCAGTGAGGGTACTGGCCTTCGTGGCTTTGGCGTAATTTTTGCTATGCATGAAAATGCTTACAAAATATATGCCATAGCATCACCTTTAGAAGTCGTTCTTGATGCCCTTTCATCAGAAATCTCAGAAGATAACGTTCATACCTTGCGATTGGTATCAGAATTCAAGAGTTGAGTGACCTGAAAAAAAAAATTGCAAGGAAGAAAATGTGCCTCCCTGAAACTAGATCTTAACTCCTTGTAATTTTCAGTTGGAACTGTTAATGTAGGTGTGTTTAAGTTAGATTGAGGGCGTGTTCGATTGACCCTATTCCGGAATAAGAATACGTGGAGTGATGATTAAAACGGTATGTTTTGCGCGTTTCGAAGCAGCAAGGATAATAAAAATATGTTTAAAATAGAATTTTAGCGGATGTTTGACAATTTTAATGTGAATCTCCGTAAAAACGAAGGATTTCCAACTGATATTCCATGTATTCCTATTCCGGATTACGGTCAATCGAACGCACCTTAGAGTTTCACTACTTGTAGTCAGGCTTCCAGTCCCTCTCCGGATGGTTACGACGGGGAGCCATAGCAACGAGGATAGCAACGGGAACGGGGACGCCACAACACCAACCGGTTTAATGAGGAAAAATCAAGCGTTCCGCACTGACTCGCGTTTTACATTTTGCCGCTACATTTCTTTGCCGTCCTCTGCGAAACATCTGGGAGCTTTAGCAACGACGACGGGAACGATAACGAGAACGTCATGTAAAAACAAAAATTCGCGTTATTGCGATCACTTCGAGACTATTCCAAGCTTTTTAATGTGACAAAGGTGTAGGAGTACGTCAGGAATGAAACCGATATGAGCGGCGTTTAATTTAGGGGAGAAAATGAAAATTTATCCTCAAGTGCTGACGTCCTCTATAAAACCTCAAATTTGGCTATTTCACGTTGTTGTTTTGCTGACGACGGCAAAGAAATGGACAAAAGTGAAAAACGCACGTGCAGAGCGTGCAAAGCTATTGTTTTTGCCTACTAAATATGCAAATTTGTGACGTTCTCGTTGCCGTCGCCGTTGTCGTTGCTAAAGCTCCCTATCGACGACGTCAAAGACAACGAGAACGTCACAAAACAATAAGCACTTCATGACTGGCCAAAAGGGAAACAGTGAGGTTTGTTTCGCCGAGACCCTCAATGTTGCCGAGGCGAAACCGAGGGAAACATTGAGGTCGAGGGGCAACAACACGCACGGGTTCCCGAGGGGCCAGTCATTAAGTGTTTTGTTATACCTTCCAACTCAAAGTTGAACAATACACAGATAAAAATTATTTGGTTGACGTCGGCTGGCGTACAGATTTGCCGCCGTTTCAAAGGTGCACGACCTGATCACGTGTGAGTCGAAAGTTCAAGTTGTTGTTGTTGCCCTAGGGCGTCATGAAGTTTTGTTCGCCCTGGGGCGTCATGAAGTTTTGATCAATGACACGTGACACGTTCTCCTCCAATCAGAAAACGTATTTGAGTTGGGAGGTATAACAATAGTTTTTATGAGGGAAACGATTTCTCCGCACGTTCTGCACGTGCGTTATATATTTTGGTACATTTCTTTGCCGTCCTCTGCAAAACACCTGGTCCCTTTTACCAATCCGGATTCGGATTACACAATCGAGATTTTAGGGATTCAGTGTACAAAATGAAACACGAAATCCGAAATACGATAGTCCCCCTGCCACGTCTCTAGTCTTCCGCGGATATTGAAAACAAAATGGCGGCCATTCGAAGGCTAACAATTTTCAATGCTTTACTTGATTTACTCGACGACGATGGATACCAGCTCACAGAATCTATCGACGACGGCATTTTTCTGTTAATGAACGACGAGCTAATTTAACTAATTAAGACCAATTTCATTTCTATCTCACGGAAATATTCGTTTGAAAACAAACTCAAACAACAGCACAACACGTACCTGTGGAGTTCGATCCGTTGGACGCCATGATGAATTCCCAAGGAGCATTGCGCGTGAGCGCGATGAAATGGATAAAGGAACGGAGAATCCGAATCCGGATTGAAATTGAATCCAAAAAATCCACTATTGGGGGTGGATTCCTTGGATTCGAATCGCATTTCAGATTTGGATAAATGGAACGGTGAAACAAAAATCGGATTGTGTGAATCCGAATCCGGATTTGCTAAAAGGAAGGCACCTCTTAAAGTGCCACTACGATGAAAATTTTGCATGTCCTTTTTTCTTTCGATTTTGAAAATAGACGTACTAAACAGGTATCATGCCAATTTTTATCTCAATTCCCACGGAAAGTATGATTATTGTAACGTAGTTTTTCGGTTTTCGCTGTCCGCCATTCCTCGAACGGCAAGTGACCGTGAGCAAGGAAAACGGTTGGGTCTAGCTGGATCACCTGGGGTCTGACGTCATATGCGCAACGCTCAAAATAAACGCGGCTACTTTCCCATGCTGTCTATGAGAGATCGCCGAGTTGCTTTTTGCTGATATTATATACATTACTCCTTGATCGACTTGTTCGCTTTGTCAAACGCCCACAAAGCGATGCGCGTATGACGTCACGAGCCCAATCTTGCGTGAAGACCGCTTACAAAATAATCGCAGGCCTCTCTAATGCCGTCCGAGTAATGGCGGACAGATTTTTAGCGGTTTTTGGCTGGCTATTTCCCGACTTATCTCGCTTCTATCGTTCCAAATTTAAATGCATTGTATTATTTTGAACATATTGACTTAATTGACGTTGAAAAAATTCAAAAAGAAAATCAAAAATTTTCGTCGTAGTGGCACGACAACCGCTACGACTACGACAAAGCCACAAAACAATAATATCATTGGTTAAAAGAGCATAAATAATCGTGCTGCACGCGCAGCATGCATTTTAGCAAGTATGTTAGAGGTGCTCTGCATAACGACGACCTGAAATCATCAAATTTGAGGCGGTTTTGACGACAACGTAAGCATGCAACAGAGAATCTTTCATTCTCTATTTTCACCCTAAAACCGCTGGTACCAGTTTATTATTGGGATACCCCGTACTTCGCCCATATTGTAGGACGTGAACGAGACTGAATAATCACGAAAGACTTACGATAAAGCAAAGTTATATTCTGAGGTGACGTTTTCGTCGACCGTCATCGCCGTCCTTGCTTAAGGTCCCTAACGACGACGTCGAAGACAACGAGAACGTCACAAAACAATAGTTTTTATGAGGGAAACGATTTCTCCGCACGCTCTGCACGTGCGTTATATGTTTTGGGACATTTCTTTGCCTTTCTCGGCTAAACAACGACGTGAGATTGCCAAATTTGTGCTTATGTGGTGGACGTGAGCACCCGACGAAAAATTTTCAGTTTTTTCTCGAAACTTCCACGCCGTTCATACCAGTTTAATTTCCGGATGGTTGATACATATTTGATGTAGCGAAAGTGGCCCGAAGTCTGAGTCTGAGGGGCAGATGGGCTAGAAGACTCTCTTCTCAAACTCATTAATAGTTCAAAAGCCCAAAAAAAAGGAATCACTACAGTTAAGGAAGTCTGGATATGTGATCATATGAGAATAAAATTTCGGCAAGAGTGTTTCATCCTCTATCCAAACACGGGCGTTTTATGAAACTTGGCAATTAGTTTGTATTTTTTTTATCTTGAAAGCCTGTCAAAGACCAGATTTTAAGAATAAGGAGATTGAAAACTTTTTCGGGACTTTCGAGAAACGGACCCCAGGTCCATCGGGGGGAGGGTGCTGCGGGTGTACAGGCACCCCCTCCCCAAAGGTGCCCCGGAGGTTTGTCTTTTGGGGACGTACTATGGTTGAAATTTAAAAGATTGTGACGAGTATTTTTAATTATTCTATCGGTGTTGGTCATTGTGTAATTTGGAAACACTTTGTTAATAAGATAGAGATGCATAATCCGTCTGGAAGGAAACTAAGCAAACCTTTTTAGTTCGCCTGCTTAGTTCGTTTAGTATGAAGACTAAAGACGGGTTCAGGACGGATTATGCATTTAGACGAATAATCTTGGAAGCGTGTCTTCCAAGATGTACTTGAGACAATTAAGCGAGATGCATAATCAATCTATTTTGTGCCGTCGGCTTTGTACTAAGCAGACGCACTGCAACCTTAATCTTTGCTCAAGTTGGATCCAGACGGATTATGCGTCTCTAGCATAAAAACGGCCAGTGTTTTCATATTCGATCTTCTCTGTCGGCAACTTTAAAACGCACGAATTATAGTCTCGGACAACCCAGTTGTGGGTTGTCTAGCAGTTCGCCATTATGTATCCACACGTGCAAGTCCTTAGGCAGTCCTATTTTCGAATTTTGTTTGAACTGTTCGGAATCAGAAAATGACGAGATATCGGTTTTGTCTCAGCTTAACATGACCGATAGTCAAAGAGGTATCGGCTGTATCGCGCGTTTATTCGACGAGGCCATACGACCTGATGGCCTAAACCCTGATGGCCTAAAAACCCTGATGGCCACCGACCGACGAGAGCAGTTTAGGATTTCGAAATGCTACGTAGAGCAATTTTCAATTGAGTTTGAAAAGTAATTTCGTGATTGGTTTGGTTTTGCTTTGCTCCACGTTCAGATTAAAGGATCTGCGCAAGTTTTCCAGCTAATCAGATGCAAAACTAAACACAATTGCCACTTAGTCATTCTCGTTTTCCCGCACTTCGCGCCAGCTGCTTTTGCTTTCTTTGCATTCGGATTGGCAAGCGAAACCAACTCGTGAATTACTTGTATTTGTGGTTGGCTGAAGGGTGTTCTTTGGTCCGAAAGTGATTGGCTCTATGATTTCTTTGGGTTTTGTTTTAAGGCGCTCATTTGAAAACCGCGCAATTCTGGATCTGGCTATCATGGCATAACCCTTTTCAGGGTCATGTAATTCTCCTCAGGGAACGAAATATTTCCTCCGGCAAACGATCACTTCCACTCGAATAAAACAACCATTGTAGAAACAAATCTTAATTCCTCCGTCACTCTGACGTCTGATTTTTTATTGTAGACATTTTCTAGCTGTGTTTATTTTCGATGAAGTTGTTGTTCTTTTGCCAAAATAGAGTGGTTCTCAATTTAGTGTCTTAAAACCAAAACCAAAGTAAGCTACTTTGACCAATCAGGATCGTATGAGTCAATCACAACGCAAAGCAAATACATGCAACTGGCACTAAGAGCGGGAAAACGCGTGAGAGCCAGTGACAGTTTGTTTCGTTTTTACCTCCGATTGGCTGAGAATGTGGCGCGAAAATTTGCAGCCAATCGCGAAGCTGAGTAATGTAAGACCGAAGCGACTGCAAATCTACATGTACTTTTGACAATCGAAAACCGCGTTATTATTGATGTTGGCTTTTTTGTAATATTTTTGAGGAAATTTCAATGAACAAATTTTGTTGGTATTTGTAATTTCGAGTAATTTTTTGTTATTAATTGAGAACTTTAGCACGAGTCTTGTATTCTTTACTTTTTCGCTCATTGATAACTACGTCATCAATGAGGTTTAGGGAGTTTGGACTCGATGGCACTAACTCACTCCATTCCAATTAATCTCTTTACTAGTAATAGCTATCGCTAAGTGCCAACGGAACAGTCAATGTAATACATAGTTTGCAGATTTGTATCAGAGTTCCAAAATACCCAACGGTAGTTGTGACTTTAGTTATTCGAAAGTACTGTAACTCAACTTATCTAGTTCACAATAATACAATAATAGAAATTGCACACTTTGTATCTCCAACAACAATGTAGATTTTAACGTGTTTTGCAATAATATAGACTGCTGGCAGTCTGTTTTTCTCTCGTAATTCAGTAGGGGTTATGAGGCGAGACGTTTTGGCTAAAGGGGAATGGGACGAGACATGGGCGCGGCGCGCACAAGAAGACCCCCACTCGGCCATACCACCCTTGTCTCGCCTTCTTCTCTACACGACCAACGCCATACCGCCTTTTCGAGTTGGCGATGACTAAGCGCTCGTCCTAGTGACCCTTAGAGCAAAAACCGGCTGCCTGCAGAGTAGCAATAATATGGAAAGTACTGCTGTAATTTTTTAACAGTCGTAATTTTAACAGGAATGTACAATAATTAATTTGAGTAAAATCAGTGCCATGTAAAAAATCGCCCGGCAAAGCGTTTTCAGACTTTTCAGTGTGAAACATGTAATGGAGAATCAAATTCTCACGCACATGAAAGTTGTTTCACTTGTAGAATTTTTATTTTGCAAGATACAGCCATGAATTATACGTCAAATTGATCGTTGATTTAATGGTTTACAAAACGAAAAACAAACTACTCTACTCGCCGGACGAAATCCGAAATTGGCAACAGCGGCCGATAACAACACGTACGCCGGTTTAGTTTTGAGCTCGTTCACTCAATATAGAACACGATGGTTCGAAAGTAAATATTAAAGAACACTCAAAGAAAGTGTACACAACACAATGGTCAGGGAAAAGGGGAAAAAACGTTTTTTCACTCACCTCCGAACACAAGATCATCAATAGTCGCGAGCGTCATGCAGGTTTGTCTAATGACATCACACATCAAAACACGCGCTTTCATTGATCCCTACTAAAATCTACAGGGAACCTTATCTTACACTGCGTACACTTACATTACACTTTTCACAGCACGAGCGAGAATTTTTCTGCCTTCTGCAATACTTCGCGCGGCATTAAGCTGGCCGTCACGCAAGCTTCGCGCCTCCGCTCGGCTTGCTCGTTGGCAATTAAACTCAGATGAAACATTTTCCCTGTACGTCCCATGCTATGACCTTGTTTTTATGGTCTCGGGTACCCGAGACAACCTTCCCCACCGAGTTACCCTGGGCGAGATATTTTCCACTCATTTATTTAAAAGATTCTATCAACCGTTTACATGAGGTGGGCGAGACAACTCGGGGAGGCGAGTTGTCTCGCCTCGGAAGGTAGGGTAACCCTGGCAGGCGAGACAAAGTTTTCGCCTTTAAACAGTTTGGCTCGACTACCCGAAACAAAACAGCAAAATCTTAAATGCGCACGCATAACATAAGAATCACAGGAGAAGCAATTTGGGGGTTATCCATGTTGCCATGTTGAATGAAAAGGTTTTTCCCGCCAAAATTCTCACCGCAGCCAACGGAAACTGTCGATTCAAAAACAAACTTTTTATTTAAACTACATATTACTGCTCAGTTAAGATTGTCAGTCCATTTTCTGAACAGGAAAACGCAACTATACTTACTAAAAACGAACTAGAAAGAAAGAAGAGCAAATGATGATGCGTATTTTTTGAAGATGCGCCTTAAAATATATTCATAATTAAGTAGGGTCAACTTTGTCTCGGTCACGCAATAGACCTTTTCGGCTTGTACATTTTGTTTTCCCAATACAGATCATGTGATAATACTCAGGAGGTTTGGTCTTTTGTTTTGTTCATTAAAATGAGGGCATGCATGCCTGTATTCACTCTTTTTAATGAACAAAACAAAGGACCAAGCCTCCTGAGTATTATCACATGATCTGTATCGGGAAAACAAAATGTACAAGCCGAAAAGCCGTTCAAGGTCCATCTTACCTCCGTGAGCTACTCAAGTTTCGGAATCCTTCACGGACACTTCGCTCCTCCAAGCAATCCTTACTTCAGAACTCGTACCGCCCTAATACCCTCTACTATGGTGAGAGGGCGTTTGCCTTCGCTGCTCCTAAACTGTGGAACTCTATACCTGAGCATATTAAGTCAGCCTCGTCTCTGTCAACTTTTAAAACGGCACTTAAAACTTACCTTTTTCGTCGCCACCTCCTTGATGACCAATGATACCTTTGTAGCTTGTGTTTTAATTTTTTTAGTTAGTGTGGTTATTATTGTTATTATTTATTGTAAGCGCATTGAGATTTTTTAAATGCGCACCAAGAACGTTTCTATTATTATTATTATTATTATTATTAAAAGGTCTATTCTCATATAGACGCTCGACAAAGTTGTCTCGGGAAGGAGGGCTGTCTGTGGTAACCGAGACCATATAAACAGGCCCTTAGTGAAATTTCCGATT
Organism: Montipora capricornis; assembly: GCF_036669925.1. Taxonomy (NCBI): domain Eukaryota; kingdom Metazoa; phylum Cnidaria; class Anthozoa; order Scleractinia; family Acroporidae; genus Montipora; species Montipora capricornis. Next base: position 45,309,282 of record NC_090890.1, on the reverse strand, counting down.
GTTACCGGAAGACTGTGCAGAGTTGAGTACAAATAAATACAAATAGTCAGACAACAGAGATCACAGATCTACTTAAGGTGTTCGATTCCTTCTCTGTCTTTGTTAAACCCATAAATAACCTGAGAATTTTCCATTTGGTTTCAGTTTTGTTCATAAAACGACACTTCGTAAAATATTAGAAATACTGCTCACTTTGATTACGGCTCGACGAGCGAAGTCCATTACACGTCGCTTTTAAGATTCTAGTTATTTATTTTTCACCGCCTGTCTTGTTTATCCATATTGACGTTCCATTCTTGAGCTCCATAAAGGTATATTTCGTTTAAAGATCCACCAAAACGCCATTTGCGTTTTAATGACTTCGACGCCATCGCTGGTTAATTAAATATTCTACTGTGTAGCAGCAGAGAAATCTACGCATTTCTACTACCCCTGAAACCTACCAAACTACGGGCAGAACTCTATGCACAAAGACACCACTTACCAGGGGAGTGACAGGAAAGACTTTCCCGACAAGGAAAAAAAAAAAGAAAACGACTAAATTTAACTCGTTGTCCGACCGGATTGTCATATGGCAACCCAGTAAAAATTCAGTTTCAACGCCTTCAACAGTGTTCCGGATAAGAGTCGGGTCTCGAGTCAATAACCCGACAAAGAAGGCTTCCTGACCCGACAGGTGAAATGTAAATTGTATCATAGAGACTCTTGTCCTTCGGCCATCGAAGTTTTATGAGAAAAACAACACATAAAGTGGTGATAAACATAGTACAGCAATGCATTTTATGAAATCTGACTTGACGTTTCGTATGTGGCAACATACATTTTCAAAAGCAGCCGTTATTATATGAAAAAGTATTTATATTTCAAAAGAAATGCAAATGATCGGGGTAAGACATAAAAATAGCAGAACGTTCGCATTTTCTTTTGAAAAATAGTTTTTCATACAATAATGGTTACTTTTGAAAATATATATTTGCCACATACGAAACGTCAAGTCTGATTTCATAAAATGCATTGCTTCACTATGTTTATCACCGCTTTATGTGTTTTTCTCATGAAATGTAAATATTCAGTTAAATATTACAACAAAATTAAAAAACAAAAGACGGAAGTCTCTTAGCTTAAAAGTAAGTTGTTTAACTCTGAAAGCGAAGAACGATTACATTCTTCCCTGTAGTTCGTTCAATGTAAACAAGAAAGTTGACACGAGGTGATTTGCCTAGCACGTGATCAATTTTTTCCTTTTAACAGAACATGACCTTTCCCTTGAAAATTTAGTGTTTTCACGATCGATTGTCATTAATATTTCGCTAGGAATTCGAAATTCAGGGTTTTATATAAAAACGGTTATTTTTTTCTTCATTTGTCTTTTGGCTTGCCTTTTACTTTTAACTCGAGGCTTTTGCGATACTATTTGGTGCAAAGGTGAAGACAAAAAAAAATTGACCTGCCATCAGATTAGACTGAAACGAAGAGGAATTATGAAGCGGAAACAACTTGTTCAGCCCTTCCTTAGTGTGCGGACTGCAAGACGTGCCTGACATTCAGGAAAACGTCGGTCAGAGCAATTTGCAGTTAGTTTTTTTTGCAGATTATTTAACTTAAAGAAGACACGATTGAGTTTTACTCAAGCGCGTATTTTGTTCTCTTTGAACTGAATTATTATCAAAGCTTAAAAAAGTAAAAGATCTCAAAATGGGACAGGACATTACAAAATAATTCAACGTATGAAAATGTGAGCCCACCTTACCCCCCTCCCCAACCCCAAAAAGCCACTGCTGGCACACCGTTGGGTGACCCCTCGAATGGTCTACATGACTGCCCACTTGAAAAAGTTAACTGCAACGCTGCAGTTCAACACCACCCTACTCAGTGCCCTCTGTTTTGTGTAACACGCACCACAGGCAACCCAGTTTACGCTCATGGTGCGTCTAGTTATTTTTTCATTGTTAATTTTTTTCTCAAGTAGAAACGTCAACGAGAATGCCAGCAAACCTGGCATGCTTTTTGCCTGCAACCTCTCTGTTCTCATACTCTGGTCAAAGCAACAGAACAGAAATTTGTTGAACGCACTTGTAATGTTATCTCAATATTAAATTTCAGGCACTCTTTTACGTAGTTTGTCTTTCGACATAAACAACTGCTTGATTTGGATGGAAGGCCAGTGACTATTATTCACTCCTCCTGGAAAAGTTACTTCTGATTTTGGATTACTGAATTTTCATGAAGGAGTTTTCACCAATACTCTCTAAGGCCATTTTATTTGTCTTGTCATCCCTCAATTTATGTGATCATCTGCACCAGATTCTTAAGTTCAAAAAGATTGTTTTTACCAGTTATTTTACAGTCAGGTTGTCATACTTGACCAACATTTGGAAAATTTCAAATTATTGCCAGGTGGTGATGTATGCCAGTTTTGAAGTCTTTCATTATTATTATTATTATTATTATTATTATTATTATTATTATTATTATTATTATTATTTACCACTACTGGAGGCATGTCTAACGAATGTCAACGTTACCATAGCCGTCTTGCTGAGCTACTGGCAGTGAAGAAACAGGAGAGTTACGCTTCCACTATCGCATGGATTAGGACTCGAGTCTCATTTGCCATTTTGAGATCTGCATTGGTTTGCCTGCGAGGCTCGCGTTCTAGGAGGAGAACTACCCCAAATATACAGGAGACTGATCTAGAACTAGAAGTCTCGGTCGCATGTAGATAGTTTTTGTTCTTCTGTAAATAGCGTTATCCTCTGACACTGAGTTTATGGCAAAGAGCGTCTTAACATTCTATAATATTGATTTATAATTTTTCTTTCCTTTATTTTATCAAATCTATAATACTAAGAGTTGTTTTATTTTTTTTATTTTTTTTATTTTAATACACATGTTTATAGGAAACGAGAATTAAAAAAAAAAAAAAAAAAAACTATTATTGCTATCATTAGAATTAGTACTAGTATTTGTATCTCTATAAGCCTAATACTTGTTTTAGAGTTCTTTATTTGGTTTTTTCAGTGTGTGTATTTTTACTGATAAAAAAATAAAATAAAATAAAAAATTTTATTATTATTATTATTAATAAAATTGTTTTCGGATATCATGCAAATTATGGACAGCATTGTGGAAGGAAGGCTCGGGACCATTTCAAGAGCTTTACATCAATGGGCATGGTGTTTCAGAATGACCATAAAATGAAAATAAACAACACACTCAGTTTTCCTTGGTTGGATTATAGGCTGTGTGCAGATACTGTCAACTGTGCCAAAGAGATAAACATCCCAGCTTGAAACCCTTAGCCAGATGTAGACTGCTCAATCTACTATAATGCTTAAATAGAGGAATTACTTCATTGAAGGAAAAGTATAACAAAGGTTTGCATGAATTTGCTGCAACTACAAAGTTCTATGATATAGACTAAAACAAACATCAACACTTAATATAAGTTAGAAGGGGAAACAAAACAAATTTATGCCTGAGAGAAACATCAAGATTTTAGAGAAAAAATATAATTACTTTGCTTCGGGGCAGTGCATGGGACAACAAAGATATACACTGAATGCAGCCAGTATTATGTACATTTGTATTTTTTATTTTAATTAATTTTACATACTAGCCTTACTGGCATGTGTAAAACAAGGTTATTGAGGCTAATTAATGCAAAGTTAATAATATTTATTTTATAATATAGTCTTTTTGCTAGAAGTCATATGACGTCAAAGTAACCAATGAGGGTGTCCCACTGTTATATGCAATTTAGTATCATTTTGTCAGCAAGGATCGTAAATAGGCACCCACACTGGAGCAAGGAATCTACTGTAAAATAAAAAGACTGAAACCTCTGGTATCATACCTTTTATTTTGTTTTTGGTGATATACATTTTGTGTTTAAACATGATTACCCCGGTAGATTGTATCGACAAATATACATCCTCAAAAAAACAGAAATAGTAGTTGCAACCACAGATCTTCCAAACAAATTAACAATAAAATCCTTCTTGACATTAAAAGTACTTGTGCAACATTTCCTCAGCCTCCTTTTGGCCTATCAGAAGAAAAAGGGAAAGGAATATTAAAGGAGACCCATTCAAAGGTTAATTCATTTGTCCCTAAGCTTTCCCCATTGACAAGCAAAATCTTCTGGTGTTAGACAGAGTGAAGTCTTCAAGTGTTACTCACTTTACACAGACACTTTATTTTATTAAAAAAATTAGGAATAAGTTTATGTTGACCCGGGTGGGTCAATCATCAACATACTTAAGTTACATCATTTAGTAAAGAAACTAAAAACCGAAGAGTTAGACATTGTTAAGCATAACTGGTAAATACTTCAATAGTTACACAGTGTACCAATAAAGTATAGGAGCAGATTAGATACTAAAGTAATTGGATCAATTTGTTTTAATTGTTCAGTCTTTGAGTTTGGAGATAATATTTTCAACATCTAGATAAGGGTAAAGAATTAAATTGTGAGAAAATGGAAGATCAAGAAGAGATCAAATAACTGGTCCTGCATGGGGAAGTCTTGCTTTTAGCTTGTAAGAGCTTCTTTTAAAAATAATTACATAATTCACTACTGTCTTGAAGGTTTTGAGGAAAAGTACAAGTAGATTATCAAGAATCATGGATGTGTTGATTTTGTCAAAATCTTGTCACCTGAATCTACAATCTTGGACAAAAAGGGTTGAGAATATAAAAAACAGGGGTTATTTTTATTATTATTATCCCCCTCCCCCCTACAACCAATGTTGATAAGCCCCGGCTCGACATGCTTTGTTTCGTCTAGCAACATTGATCAGGGGGGGGGGGGACTCTCTATTTGGAATTTTGCTTTATCTATTAACAAGCCTTGTGGGAGGTGCGGTGCCCTCATGGTTAGTGCGCTCGACTCCAGATTGAGTGGTCCGGGGACATTGTGTTGTGTTCTTGGCAAACACACTTTACTCTCACTGTGCCTCTCTCCACCCAGGTGTATAAATGGGTACCGGCGAATCTAATGCTGGGGGTAACACTGTGATGCACTGGCATCCCATCCAGGGGGGAGTAGAAATACTTCTAGTCGCTTCATGCTACAGAAACTAGAGATAAGTGACAGCCTGATGGGTCTTCTAGGCTCATAGCAGACTTAACCTAACAAGCCTGCACCATCAACATTGAACTGTGCAAGTTGCGTAAAATGGAGGAATTTATTTTCCTACCAGGCTACATAAGACAAATTTTAGTACAAACCGCTTTGTCATCTGCAGTTTTCTTCGGATTGTTGTTTGCCGCTTTGTCCAGCCATATTTTAGCTTCATCCATTTTCTTTAAACGTAGAAATGTCTTTCCAAGAAACATGTGGTTTTTGGCATAGAAGTTTGGATCCACTAGGGTATGAAAGAACAAGAAACATTGACATTTGACTACTTCTATTACTATTTTATTTTACTGAGCATATCCTAAAAAGCTACATTAATTTATAAAGAAGATTTGTGTATAATGAACAGCCTTGAAGAGCCTTCCCCCAAAATATTGCACAACTCGGTTTAAATCTTTAACTTGCACCATGGACGAAAGTATCAATTCAGAGATGTTTTTGTCACAAAATGAACACTTGTAGATGGATTGTCAGCAACTTGTAGCACTTTCATGGTAACAAATTTTAGAGTCAGTGATCGTAACTCTAAGTACAATAATGAGTCATCAACTACCTCTTTCAGAATGAAATCTCTGCCAGAAAAAAAAAGTAGAACAGAGCCAAACAGCTAGAGAGATACTTCAAATCTGAATGTGAGTCCTTAAAGGGGCCTACCTCTTTCCATTCCTTGGTATGGAAGAAAGCACCAAGTGTTTTATATATATCTCCTTTTCTAATAATTTCTTGGAGTGTATTCATTCTAATCCTATTGCAGCTATTTAATTTTCTTTGTTTCAACACATGGTTCTGGGTTCTGAATATTTGACCAGCAGGGTGGATCAAATTGTTAATAAGTTATAAACACGATAAATTTTCTTAATCTCCAGCTACTATCTTTATACTTACATTCCTCAGCTTTTTGAAAATGTCCTAAGGCCTACAACACAATTCAGAGATTATTACAGTTGAAGAAACTATGTCCCCATTAAACTCTCTAATTGAAAGCTCCTACAGTGTATAAGCAGCTGTTCCCGTAAGCGACCATGATCACCTTTGGGATTACACAACTGGGCTTTCCCATTGTTTTTTTTTAAGCTCTCGTAAGCGACCACTTAGCGTCTCATCTTGTATGTCAACACTTATAATAATAAAAACACAACCCACTGGGCCAAGAATTTGAAAGAATGTAACAGACCTGCACAGTCTCCCTTTTGTGAGTTTGTGGTCACAGATAATTTTGAAACCTTGCTTTAACAAGTGTCAGTATTGTTTGAAGATTTGACACTGCTGGGTTGTATGTTGCGACAAATGGTACAAATTGTCTCGCTGATTTTGGCTTTTTGTTTAAGAGCCAACTGCTTAGGGTAGCCTCACTCTTCAAACTGGGCTTTGAATATAATATTGTAAGGATATTTTGGCAGATATGATTGAGAATAAAGAAGTTCCCGTTATCTTCTTTACCATCAATAAGAATTTAAAAATCCTAGAGACTTTGCTGAAATCTCTTGTAAGTGAGCATCCTCTATTTTTTATAATTTTGGTCGCTTACAAGAGCCCATTTTCGTACGCAACCAGCTCTAGGAGTGACCACTTTTTGACTATTTCCCTGGGTTGTTGCTTACGAGAGCTTCGACTATAATTTTACAGTAAACAAACTCTAAACTTGATTGCACACATCACCATGATGTTACCTCTTCATAGGAAGATGTTGGCGGTGAAGCAAAGATAGTGGCTGCTAGTTTTCTAGTGACCCAGCCCATGTCAGCAAAAGTAAAACACCTGCAAAAAGTATTAGGAACAGCATCAGAAAAAAGAAAACAACAGCAAAGTCGACAGTGATGGATACAGACGTAGGCCAAAAGAAGAAGTCACTGAAAGTAATTCCCAAGTGTGGCAGCTATTGTAAACTTCAGAAGGATCTACCTTTAACTTACTTTGATAAAGTCAACCAAATAATATTGCAAATTTCCCCTCTGTGTGGAAAGCTCATAAAATGTTCTCATTCATATTTATCCTTAGCTAGAGCACTTTTCACTTGACAACAATAATTGATATGGTTTTCATAGGGCTTTTCAACAAGAAAGGAAGGCAAAATAGTTCTTTTTTTCGTCTGTTATTAATTTGTATGAATTCAAAGTTACGGTATGAATATTCTTTTTATAAAAATATAGCCCATCACTACTTTGATTACATAACTGAAATTTTATGACAAAAAAGCTGGACAGCTGTATATACACAGCCTTTTAATACTGAAATCTTGTGTCTGGTCAAGTCTCTATGAGAAAACAATGAGGAAAAATGATACTGAGAAAGTTACTATGGAATTGGAGAATTATGACCTACCAAACACCAAGTACATGACGAGAGGTGGCATCAGAAGGATTCAATTCAATTGCTTTCTGAAAGAAACCCATTTCAAAATGATAAATAATTTATTCATAACGATAACAAAAGTCTGTGGTGATGTGTCATACATATACACGTAAGAAATGTTTGTTAGATCATGGTTCAAAATAGAAGCTACAAGTAAATAAATATAGCTTTGTCTCAGAATTGAGTCAAAATAGATGGCAAATCAGGGGTGGATCTAGGGGGAAGGTGCAGGGGTTGTGCACCTCCCCCCCCCCCCCCCCCGAGGCTTTCTCATAGCACTGGTAATCTGCAAAAAAAAAAACGTCACCAGTCAGCTATGCAATTACTTAGTAGTGCAACCCCTCCTAAGAAAAATCCTGGATCTGTGCCTGCAAATGTCTTAACCCTGTGTGGCTCATCTCCACCAGGTAAGGGAATGTTGC
>NC_090890.1:45278868-45298868 GCF_036669925.1 Montipora capricornis | reverse complement strand
ACAATGTTTGTGTAACCGTTTCAATTGAGTGTCGTAAAACCAAAACCAAAATAATTACTTCGGCCAATCAAAAAAGACAGAGACAATCCAGTAAACCAACAGTAAAGGTAGCCAGTAAACGTAGCCGACACAAAGCACGGGAAAAAGTGCAAGCGTAAGCCACGATTGGTTTTGGTTTCACTTGTGATTGGTCGAAAAAGTGGCGCAAGAACTTTGAACCAATCACTGAGTAAAGTAATGCAAAAACCAAAGCAATTTGCTAATTACTTTCGACACTCAATTGAAAACACCCATCCAATGTTTTCGGAGATCTATATTCTCAATTTTGAGATTGATTTCAGTGATTTGCAATGTTTGTGACGTCATCAATTTTTTATTATAAGAAAAACTTGAATATCTCTAGGGCGAAAGATGGTACGTATTCCAAAATAAAAAACACCATTCTTAATCATTTTGAAAGGTCTTTAAATGAGCAAAATAATTTTTTTTTCTTCATAGGCACTTTAAAATTAAACAAAATCAATTGCCGTGTGTTGATTCATCACTCACAAACTGAGAATGGGGACGGCCTGTCGAAGGTTGAAAAAAATATCTGAAATATCGAACACAAGAATGTTTTCAACCATCAACGGCAACCATGTGGACCCACTTCTCGATCTAATTTTGAATTTTCATTGCCAGCATACAAGTACAGCTGGGCTTACATTCATGAGGAGTAAGTTACATCTTGGGGTGCTTTCTCTATTGCGCAAATATAGAAAGCCACGTCAGAACTTATTTAAGAAAGCTGACCGTAAGGGAAGTTGAAACTTACTTACGACTTATATATAACTCACTATACCAACAAGTTCTTCGTGGCAAACCAAGAATTAATCCAGTGGCTAGTTTGTTTCACATTCAACATATTAATCATTATTAATCAAGATGCCACGTGCACAAAATATATTTCGCACTAGTTAACGAAGAAAACCATTAACTTATTATTCCACATATAAGCATATATAGCTATATATATATAAGCTTTATGTATTAGTCATTCAAAAGTGTACGTTTCTCTAAATATCTTTTGCAAGCATACCTTTCTATGAACGTGCCTTGAAGAATTTGGAGGTGATTTAAAATGTTGAAGGGCTTTTATCACAAATCCTTCTCCTTGAAATAGTCCTTGTAATCGCCACGCCAAGCGAAACTTCTCAGATAGAGCCGCCATCGTGAACGTGAAATGATATTGGAGACTGAGACCCACTTTGTGTTGTCCGAGCGTGCGGCAACCAAGGTCCTGTGGTCAACTTGTGTGCGCCCGTTGCGTGCCCGCGCGATGTTATCATAACCACGTCCATCAATCAATCAGTCTTATTGTTTACAAACGAAATAGGCCCTTAAAATGTACGATGGTTTGCTTCAGGCTCCGATCTCTAGCATTTTGAGCGGTTTCTGGCCTATCTAAGGGCGCTTTTCATTTGCATATTTGACAGAACTGAAGGGTCAGACCAGGCATTTGGAAAGACTAACGCTACAATGCCTTCAAAATTATACTTCGAGGATGATATACACTCCTAGCTCCTCCGGAAGAATGCAATCATGCAATCATGCAACTGTTTCTTCACATTGTTGCATTTAATTAGTGCAACTGAAGTGACGGGTCTGGCCGACCAGTTCTGACAAAAGGAAAGCACCCTAAGTTTCTCGACGCAATTTTGTTACCTTTGAAAGCGGGAACTGGGACAGACGGGACAGACACAATCTTAACTTCCGGTGTTTCCAGTCTGTCAGACGACGAAAGACGAACTATTGCGGTTCTCGGTATAGTGGTAATTAGAGAGCTTAAGCACGCACGTTTTTGAGACGCGGACGGCATTTAACAGATTTAAATTGCTAAGATCTTTTCCCCATTAGAGATGATTAGTATAAAAATCTGGGAGACACCACTGTCCTGGCACGCGAAAATTTCTCTTCCGGTTGCCGACCGCGTCTCAAAAACGCGCGTGTTTAAGCTCCCCAATCCCTTCCCAACGAAGACCCCACTGAACTATGTATGTACAAAAATTGAAACTTATCGATCTCAGAGAAAAAAGGAGCAAGCAAGTCATGACTTTGGAAATGTTCCCCTCAAATATGTATATAAATATGAATAAAACTATTCTCTTATCTTAACATTTGCACTAGTTTCTTTTTAAATTAGCTCTTAATACAGTTCTGGATTCTTCTAGAATTTTTATTTTTTATATGTAAATAGTAATTAGTTATGGTATTGTAAATAGTCGTGCGTTTTTAACATGAGCCATTGGCTCTGGAGATTTGGCAACCTCTCCCTACGTTTGCGACTTAAAATAAAGTTACCTTACCTTACCTTACCTTAAAACACAAACTGCGGTTACAAACATTTGCTTTAAATGAAAACGTTGGCAGTGAGAAACTTTATCTCTATTATGAGCATATTTCTTGTCGTTTTATGTCAATCAATTTCGTTAGTTCCCTGTCCGTTCAATTGTATTTTTGAATTTAAATTTATCTGTAAATGAATAATAATTACTTGTGATGTATGTTTTAACGTACGATACGCCAAGTTTATATAAAGTTATGCAGTTCAAGCAAATGTTTGTAACTGCTGTTTATGTTTTATTCTTATTGAAACTTAAATAAATGGCCCAAGTCAAGTAATTTTTATGAGACCAATATATAAATATATACCGATGCAAATTTTATACTCGTTTTTCCAAAAACGAAATCATCTTGTATTACATGGTCCTCCTAAAAGTCGCGTAAAACAGGCTGGAATACAGCAAGTTCCCAAACTACCCACGGTCAGGGCCTCAGGGGCGCCTACCACGGTAAAGAAAGAAGGTAAAGAAATTAATTTCCAATGAGTGAAACTGTTCGTATTTACTGAGATTTTAAAATTGTTAAATTGGGCTCCTCAGGGGCACCCAATGATAATCTTCTGTGACAAATGTGTTCGGGAGAGTCAAACTGTTCTACGAATTTCGGTTCTACGTTATTAAACTGATATTAAACAGCTATAGAATTCTTTATTAAAACATCACCTACTGATAGATTCGCAACCAGGGAAAGTAGTCCCTTACGTTTTCGGAAAGGATATTTTTGCATTTTTCGGCAATTAAAAATTAAGGTCACCTGGCGCTTTCGCATGAGCAAATGGTTCGCTGCGAAGTTCTTAGAAGGCCACTTGGAAGCAATTTCTTAAATGAAGATGGCATTCCCTAAAATTTTTGGACACTTCAATTTTCAGCTAAGATTTCCGAACAGATCATCAAATTCTTCTAGGTAATAAAAACACCCGTTTAGACAATTTTTATACATTACAAGGAGCCTACAAATGTCTCTCAAAGGCTTTTGGTTTAATTTGCTCGTTGGGTGACCTCGGCTCCTGCCTAATCCGTAAGGGTTTCTTTCTTCCATCGAACAGATCCTCTGTAGCCATCCTTCCTTCCGTCAGCAAACTCAGTTCTTTCTCTGGATAAAGGGGACTCTTTGCTGACATCACTGTTTTCATTTGTTTTCATTTGGTTTCATTAACATACGAGTTTGCTCATAAAAGGCGTCAATCACGCTATTTACAAAATGACTTCAAAAGGTAAAAGAACCCTTAGTTAAATCTCCAATTTTAAGCCTTTTAGCTTTGATAACGAGTAAGTTATTACCCATCTAACTCTGACCGGTTGATAAATTCTTGGGTGGCAAAGGTGCTCACACGCCCGTACATTCTTTGTAAAATTTCAAATTTTCAGAGATAATCGCGGATATATCGGGTTGAAATTTTGAGATTGCTCATTATGCAATACACTTTCAATATTCATTACTTTATACCCAGCAGACTGAATAGAAAACGATAGCGTTGTGCTTATATATATATTTAATGTTTTTTTTGGTGCCCGTCACGATTCAAAGGATTTTTGTAGAGATACATGGGTCCTCTTGAAACGAGACAAGTGTAGAATCACCTGCATGCATCCTGGATCTTGAAAACAAATTACATTATGGGAGATCATTAAATCGAAAATAACAAAAGTTCCCAGAATAGAGCCCAGTGATTGCACCCCGTCCATAAAAAGGTACTTGCCTTTTGGACATATAGATAGGAATTAAACCAGTTAATAGATTTGGAGCTGAACCCATAAAGCCTAAGCTTTCCTAAATATGGTCCAAAGTGTCAAAGGCTTTCTTTGTGGCCTCCAATAGAAAACATGCGTCTGACACCAGATTAAGCTTGTGTAAACAACAAATTGTCATTAATAAAAGACGTTAGTACTCTTTCAGGTCGTTTACTATCAAACTCCAGAATGAGATCAGTCCGGCTTCAGACCCTCTTTGAGATCACTCGACGCGATCAGCATCATAAGGAGAAACTAAAGAGAAGATCAGAAGCAAAACACATCTTTTGTTGCCGTAAGGCAGTTGAGTATGAAACACGTGCCATTAGTCATGCAACACACTGTGTCACGTAGGCCCAGTGGGGTCATACACCTTCTGAACGAGACAAAGAAAGTCGATTAGACGTGCGATCGAGCACGGTTTGATTGAAAAGATGATTCGAGCGGCAACAACATCTAACTGGGATTTTTTCCTTTAGCCGTGCCTGGAGCATGAAACCACACTGTGTCACATGGGTTGCGTAACAAGGTCGCACATTGTTTGGTTGATATGTATGTGCGCATGCGTTAGGTAGTCGCCGTGTCAGTGAGTCAGTGAGTGCTGGGTGCACCTTGCTTTGTGATAAGCAAAATGTCAAAAATATCAATATAAACTAAAGCTACTACAAAACATTACACGGCTATATTTTAAAAAGAAGACTGACATAAGTATTTCAAAAATGACTGGAAAGGAAAATCCGTAAGTTTTTTACATGCTAGTTGAACTTGGGAATAACGGACATGCAAAAACGAGTTACCTAAGATGAAAGGTCTACCTACATTGGAGTAAGGGAATGTCTTATTGAACGGTGAAGGAAGATATTATCTCGAGCCAAAATTTCGAATGGCGCTACCTTTATTTGACTAAGCTAAAAGGTGGTTCCCAGAACAGGAATATAGGGTGTAATTAAATGATGCCTGTGTAACAGGCAGCCCAACGGCGTAAAAACCAGTCGCGTATCTCCGTCTTCAATAAGGCAATTAGCCACGTGCTTGTGCTTCTCACTAAAGTTAAGCCCTATTAGCTGGGGTTGATACTTGGATGGGTGACCGCACATGAGATCCCTTGTTGTTGACTTTTTGTTCTTGTTTTTTTTTTCTTTTTGTTTCCTTTTATCGTAGAAACAAATTGCACTTTTTAAAGAAATTCCGATCCCGTGGAAAGCGACATGAAAAGACTTTTACCAGACCAAACCCTCTGTTGTGAACTCAAACCCTCTGGCAAAAGATGTTACGCGCCATCACAGCAGTGTTGTTACGAAACTGGTTTTTGCATTGCATTTATAACATTTTGCCTGATTTCGAAGATGGTACCCACCTTTTTGGAGTGCAGACTTGGCGCAAAGAAACAAAACTCCCCGGCCTTGTTTTTTTTGGCTCATTCACGGAGCGGATGTGGCATTAATTTGATGGAACAGAGGTGGACGAAAGTTGCAGGGCGCGAACTTCAGCATTTTCATTCCCTTCAGTGTTTCCAAACTCTCGAATGAAGGGGTAGTTTCTAAAGAAACTGTGGTGCTGCGTCGGTGGGGAAGTAGTATACAAAAGTTTGGTTTTATCAACGGAGTTGATAATGTAAATTGGCCACCGTACAGAGATTCTAAAAGCTGACGTTTCGAGCGTTAGCCCTTCGTCAGAGCGAATGGCGAAGGGCTAACGCTCTGACGAAGGGCTAACGCTCGAAACGTCAGCTTTTAGAATCTCTGTACGGTGGCCAATTTACATTATCAACTCCGTTGATAAAACCAAACTTTTGTTTCCAAACTCCCGTTTGGTGATAAGAGCCACCACTCCTTTCCCAAGTCTAGCATTCTGAGCGCGTTCTTGACTACTGGGCCACGATCGCGCAGTTCAGTACATATGTTGTATTTGAAATACTTTGCAACCGCGATGTTTGACACAGATCTGAAAGTTTTTAATAAAGTGGACAGCTGATTTTTCTTTGAGAATGGCAAGCTTTAAAGGTTATTTCTAGATCTTGCTTCGTTCTTGGGTGTTCCACTGTGAACAATTGCATAACGAATACACCAATCGAACTGCGAACCAGTTTGTTCAGTCGTTCCAAACCATTTTGTGAATCGAGCCAGTGTGTTCAATTGGCCATTGTCCCAAAGATTTTATAAATCGAACCAGTGTGTTCAATCGGCCATTGTGCCAAGCATTTCGAACCAGTGTGTTCAATCGGCCATTGTGAGTCAACACCCGCTATTAGGGAGCGTTCACAAGAACTTGTTGAGGGGGACTGATGAGAAATTACTGCAGTCTCTCTGCAGTAATGTGAATGTGACCTTTTGGCCTCACGCTTTTGCATTAATTTAATTCTAGTCTTAAGCGATTGGCTTGTCGTTGGTAGAAGCAAGTGGCCTTGACCTGGGCCCGAAATATTTTTTGTTCCCTGCTCCATAGAAAATCGACACTAATAAGAAACTAAAAATATATCATCAAGACGAACTATTTTCTTGGAAGAAAAAATATCACAAAGTAGTATGAAGGTCCAAATCTATTAAAAGTCTCATACAACAAAAACCATTGCTAAATGAATCTTACTGGAAGCGTCTAAAAGAGATGTACTCGAGAGAGCAAAACTACGAGAAAGGAAAAGGAAACCAGACCACTTACAAGGGAGTCATGTAGGCCTGTCAACTCCATTTTACACTCTTGTTAAACCGTGTTTACATTGGTTAATGAGAATTCTTGTTTTCATTATTTGGTGGACCCCCCAATTCCTCCTCAGTCCTCCCCACAACAAGTTGTCGTGAACGCTTCCTTAAAATAAATAAAAAGCACTGTTTGTTGATTCCAGCGCCACTCCTCCCGATATAGGATTTAAAAACGTGAAAAGATATCAAGTGAAAAAAAAGGAGTTATGTCTTCGTTACTAGGATTTTGCGCTGCAGACTCTCGTTCCCAGGGTTTTTCATCCCCTCACGCTCCCAAATCGGTTATGTAAATGACAACAAAAGAAATCGTGAAGGAAAAAAAAAATGGAGGTGGCAATCAGGCCTAAAACGCTCACATGCTTTGTGAGTCAACACCCGCTCAGCAGCGGCACTGTTTGGGGATTCCATTGCCCTTCCTCCCAGAACAGGGTTCAAAAAAACAATATTAGAAAAAAGTCTTAATCAGCCAAGCACCGAAGAGGAGTCGAGTAAAAAAAGTACATTATTCTAATTTGGTTTATACACAAATTAAACCAAAGCAAATGAATAAAGCGACCAATCTCCAGTCAGTATTCCAAAGAAATCTCACCTTTTCATCCTGACCGTGATTCCTCGAAAAGGAAAGTAAATTCTGATCATATTGTTGCGCTCAGCCTGATTGTTTCCATTTTCAAATTTAGTAGCATTAAAACAAATTCCTGCTAGTTAAAATTACAGACTCATCTTCTGGTAAACGTTCGCCCTTATGCATCCCACGGAAACGCACTTATAGGCATCTTGTTTTGTTTCAACTCTATCATGATATTATTACTCTAACAGGAGCTCATCAAGCCCTCATGCAAGGCCTTGAAGTCAACCCTTTCCCGGGTATATTTATTTATGTTTTAGAATGCCTCCCTAAGGGGATTCAGCGCGCCCGCTGTTTTAAAAGCCAATCAAAATAGGGCCATCTCAACCTTAAGGGAAATATGATACTTTTGGCGGGAAAAACCTGTTCCTAAAATTAAATTTACTCCCGAAAGGGTTGACTCAAGGAGATAGAGGTTGTCCTTGATGAGTTCCTGCTTCTCAGAGTTACACAGGAAGTGATTATCATTTCAAAATTCGGGAAACACTTGAAACCAGAAAGGTAATTGTAGTGTATTCATTCCAATAGCAACACAAATGTATTGTTAGTATTGACCCCAGTATTGCATAAAGCCTCATTTACACTAGCAAGTTCTGCTTGACAAGTCCACTTGTCATTGCCGACTGTACACACTAGCAAGTTCTGCTTGACGAGTTTTTCCTTGAAACGTTTTCCTTGGTAGTGTAAATGAAAAATATGACAAGTTCCCTTGACAAGTGCACTTGACAAGTAATTTACATTGGCAAATTTTGTCCTTGACAAGTTTTTCTTTGACAAGTCAGTGTCCTTGTTCAAAAACTAGCATGCTAATTTTTGAACAAGGAACCCTGTCAAGGAAAAACTTGTCATATTTTTCCATTTACACAGCCAAGGAAAACTTGCCAAGGAAAACTTGCTAGTGTAAATGAGGCATAATTCAGAGAACTACTACTATTGTCTTGTACTCAGTGAAACTACTGCAGGTTGTTAAAGTGCCACGAACATCCCAACGAAAGGATGTCTTAAAATTTGTCAAAATTACCTAAGATGGTTTCCACAATGTTTAAGAGCTCGTTAAGTGAGTTTGAAGCTGCCGTAAACAATTTCTGTTCGGATGTTCTAGGGGAACATCCTGTCGAAATTTCTTGGGGGCTTTTTTGCCTCGTCCGACATTTCTACCAATCGTGATGGATCTGATGAAAATATTTACGTTGCGTATTCGTCCTTTTTTCTCGAAAAAATTAGGGGACGTTTACTTAAAGTATGATTCTCAAACAAACATCTACATCTACATTCGCAACTTGCAAGACCCTGAATAAGGACATTTCGCAAATGACATATAAATAAGATAAAATAAATAAATAAATCTAAATAAATAAGTAAATAATCATTATGAAAAAGAGAGTACATGAATATTAAATAAATAAAATCATTTCACTCATTCATTAGGGCGGCGCCCAGAGCTCTTTGAAAACAGTGAATTGAGTTCGACTGTATAATGTTCGTTTCATCATTTCGTTTGGACCCTAACAGCCGCCTGACGTCGCTGGCAGGGCTTCGATTGCGCGGCTAGCGGATTGAAATGAAAGAATAACCTTTGCCTTGAATTCTACGGTGGAACTGTAACAGTGGGAACTGACATTTTAGCCAGGAATATTTGAATCCATTTAGTGGGCTCGTGAGAATTCAGTGTTCAGCCTTGGTATTTTATTATAACCCTTGACAACCGAGGAACTGATAATGGCTCAATTCGCGTCGAATCTGAAAAAAAAAAAAAAAAACAAAACCACACAGGAAGGAAGCGACCCACAATGGTGCAACTAGCCTTACGTTTTCTTGCATAAATACTACACGTGTTCGCCGGGATCACTTTTCCTGGTTCAGCAACAAATATAAAAAAAATTGAATTCCCGAGGAGTGGACCTGTGGGGGGGAAGGGGGGCACAAATCAGCTTCTTAGGAGTTTGGCCTGTGTCTCGGATTTACCTTCTTCCCCCACCCCTCTCTCCCACTATCTCATCCTCTCTCCCTCTCTCTGAACCAGGCTCCCTTCCTTTTCCCCTCCTAACAAGAGACAGTTGACGATCATGATGTTCCATGCCATTTCTAGAGGTCGCATTGAAATAGCATTATGTCACGCGATATAATGCAAATTCTGGTGCCAGAACGACTAGAGAGTTTAACCACATCACCTGGCGAAGTTCGAAAACAGAAAAACCGTTTTACATATCAGCATTGGCAAACACGTCCGCGTAAACACTTTCTGTCGTCACCAAAAATAACAACAACCCTGAACAAACTTGAGCTTTAGTTTGTTGAAGGTAATTCAGTCCTAACAAAGAATGTCAGCTGCAGCCTGTTCACAAATAAACGCTATGTCCTTGACAATCAGACCAAATAAGACTGCAAATTAATATTACCCGCTGGGCAGCTCTTATTCGGATTGCATTGATATTTTTTATCGTTGTCGTTGTCGAGAAAGGAACGGATTATGACAGAAAAGGTTGCTTTCTTTAATGATTAGTACAGTCACAATGGCTCCAAAAAGAAACTCCTCCGCGATTCCTATTTTACGTTTAATAAAAACAACTTCTGACATACTAGATCACATCACATGCTAACCAAGACACCTGCCATCTTTCTGGCACTGGTGCACTTATCCAGTTAACCAAACAAAAGTAATTAAAACTATTTTTAGTTGATTTCTGCAAGTTGCAAATGTTCTCTGGAAAAACAGACGTGCAACAGGCAAACTTCACGGAAATATTCTTCCTTGTTTAAATGCTGTTTAATTCACAATATTCTCTTTCCAATGTTGAGATAAAGCATTTTTAACTCAGTGTGTCCCGCCCAGGGGGAAAGTCGCAATACTCTCTATCGCTTCATGCAATTTGAAACCGGGATAAGCCCCGTTGGAACTGCGGTGAGTCTCAGCGGCTCGTGTGCGACTTTACTTTTACCCTTCCGTGTTTAACTTTCAAAACACATTGGGTGTTACTCTTATTATCATTAAGTAAGTAAACTTTCTTTCTGTGTCAGGATATAAAACAAACCGAAGGAATAAATCCTTCTACTGATAGGGGACACAAAAAATAAAATAAATAAAATTCATGTAAAATATTTAAAAGATATTTTACATAATAAAAGTAGAACTGTGCATGTGCAAGAACAGTTAAAAATCGAAAAGGCAGCAATTACAACGCTCGTTCTTTAAGAATTTACTCAAGTCGCGCTTGCGGATTTTTGTGATAAAAGTCTTTAGCGATTGACAATTTCCTTCTTCAGCTGGTAGATGGCTTCAAAGTTCTGGCCCGAGGTATCTCATGGAGTGCTTCCCGAAATTAATTTATGCATGGGAAGTGAACTTTACACGAATCCAGAAGAGAGAGCATTAATAAATTATAAATAAGTAGGTCTGAAGACATAAGAAAACCTATCGTCATCATGAAAAAGTGCTCAAAAGGAACCGTGGTACATTAAATACAAAGAGAAATTTTGCAAGTGGTTCGAGTAGCATCATCCGCCCGTTCAGATATCGTCCGTTCTCGTTCTTTATACGAAATTGAAAAGTTCCAGCCGAAAGTCTTAAGACTTCGTTTGATATTGTTGTTGAATAAACACACAAAAAGGCGCAATCATCTGCCTAGCTGACTCCTTTTTTCAATGATTACATACTATAAGCTTGAGAATAACAAAACCGGATGTTACTCGCATTTCAGGTCACTGCCTACATATCGCTTCTTCACAACATATATATTGAAGTAGCGTTCAAGGATGCATTTGTTGCCTGATATCATACCAAATATCTCTTAACGTTTATCTGGAGAGCCTACAAAACTGTTCAAGTGAAACCGATTCGGTGGTATTTGTACATTCCGTAACAAATTACGAAATCCGAAGAATCGCTAAAGCGGAAAGCGCTTTCACCTTTGCGGTTAAATTACGTCAAATTTTATTATGCGGGTTTTCGGTTAAGCACGTTCTTGTTTTCAAAGCGTGAGCTTCAGAATTCAGAATTTATTATACAGAAAACATCCGAATATTCCGTCAAAGTTGAAACTCCTTGACTTACTATAAAAGAAAAATTCTCGTTGCTATGGGCGAGCACGTGACACAACACAGTTGAGCTCAGTTTCGCGCATGCGCTGAAGGACATAAACAACCCGGGGTCATAGCAACATAACAGCCAATCAAAATATCGCATTCGGCGTCGAAGGATAATGTAAATTAATTCATAGCAACGAGTTCACCAATGACATTGCAAAAAGTTGTTTATATCGCTTTGTTACTTTGATTAATTCAGTTGGACGAGAACAAAAACTCGTCCACAATGCTCATTCATTACATTTATTCTCGCTAACTTACTACGATCGTAACCTGCACTCACTCGCAACGGGAAAGGACACGAGAGGGGTACAATTTCGTCGCCTGAGGACGTCAACCAGCTAAAACAAGCCGCACAATCTTAATAAGCATGGCTTTCGAGTAGGAGTCTAGACTTGATCTAAGCGCTTCTTTGCAAAAGAACTCTGTCTACTTCAGTCCAGACAAATTCACAACAATTATTTTATCCGGCGAGATCAGGACTTCATCCTTTGGCAATGCCTAAATCTTTGCAGTTTTCGTGGGTTTGTAGACAATCGAAAGGTTGTAAAATTGCGTGCGAGTTGATCGCTTGATTGGAACATCAAGGGGTACTTTGCATTCGAAATTGCATTAAAACAGACACTGAGTCACTCGACTAAGTACGTGCCGGAGAGAGGACGCAATAGATTACTGTGTGAAATCAACTGGAACATTCAAAGCTTGACGGCAAGAAAGACGTGCAGGAAAGAAAGGAATTGTAGACGTCGACAAGAGCAGTTTAGACTTCATCTACAGGTGGCGCAATCTTTAAAAGTCCGCAACCAGCATTCTGTATATTTGGCAAGTACTAGAGGACACACGTTCTCCGTCTATATTATGAACAAAAAAATGCCGGTCGCAGTTCAATCATACGCTGAGAGATTTGCAGCAAATTGGAAAGCTAAAAACCCTACGGATGAAGAAGACGACAAATCGTCGCTCGATGATAGTTTAACCAATCTTCAATGGCTGCACAGTATTAGTGTACAGGACCTCACACCGACGGCAAGTTTGGTTCCATCACCCAGCCCTTCGGCCAATTCATGTGATTCGGACGACCGCAGCGACATCAGCGATGGATGCAAGCAAGAAATCATCCGTAAAGAACCAAACATTGATTACAAAACCGATGCAAGCCAAAAACCTCCTTATTCCTATGCCACATTAATTTGCATGGCCATGAGAGAAACTAACAAGACCAAGATAACTTTAAGTGCCATTTACAAGTGGATCAAAGAGAATTTCATGTATTACAGACTTGCGGATCCTACGTGGCAGGTATGCAGTAACGTGATTTCTTTTTTCCTGTTTCCAAACAATGATAACCCGGGAGCGAAAACGTATTTTTCCTTCTTGTTCGCTGTTTATTTAGCGAGTTAGACATATTCTTGGTAGTAAAATGTTTATTAGACAGATGCTATTATTAGTTCACACCATCAGCGATAAAGATGTTTCGTTAACGTTGCCATGTCGATAACTGTCCTCAATTCTAGTTGTTAGTTTGGCTAGTTTCTTTGAGATTTTAAAGATCTTGGAAAACTCGCGTTTTTCAAACGTTCTATATTGTATTCCAAGGGTCCCAAAATTTGTGTGCCAAAAAATTATTAAAATTATGGCTTGGTATACAAACGCAAGAATTTATTTTATTTACTCTTGTCGCAGCCGATTTCCTTTAAGAGTTTGCAATGAAAATGGATTAGACAACAATACTCGCATTACTTATTTTTTATTGCGGCTTTCCTGTCTAGTAAAATAAAAACGTCTCTTGAAGTCTCCATTTTTGAGATCAAAATTTATAATGGCTTCAAAGTTGTTAATGGCCATATTAAATTTGAATTTCAGTAAAGCTTCCAAGAGAAAAGAAAAATACTTGTCATCACATCACTTTTCCTTTTCTTATTCAAATAAAGTTTTACAGAATCGGGGGCGGACTTTTGTTTCCGCTTCGTTCTGTGAATATTAAAGAAAGTCACATTAGTGAACTTACTGAAACCCATTGTGCTCTGAACAATGGTGCTCAAATGAAAACCGAAACGACAACTTATCATTCCACATCTACCTTGTCATTTTCCGACAGCCTTAAGTTTTACAGTTTTTCCTAATGATTCTTTGATGCAAATTTTTTATGTTTTCATCTATTTATAAATTGTCCCTTCAGGTCACTAGAATATATACTGCTTGCAAAAGGAGAACAAGGGAAAACTTACGTAATCCCTGCATGAAATAAATGACCCCTTCTGTGTTTTTAAATGTATCATCAGGTACTATCTTGAAAAAACTCAGAAGGAAACAAAAACGGAAATTATGTCTCAAAATAGGATTTCTTTTTCTCCTCCCTCATTGCTGTAATAATTTTTCAGATTTTCTTAAATTAGATACATGCTCGATAAATAATAAGCTCTTAAAATCATATTGTTTTTTTGCAAGCCTTAAACAAAATCCCACACGTGCCCCTGTCATTAACGGGAATATCAGTTTTCTACTTTGGAAAACAGTCAAACATTTCTTGCTCAAAGTACTAATTTTCTCAATATTTTATGTCCCTAGCTTATGTAATGGAGTGACTCAAAATAAATGCTTTCTGTCTGAGTTTTTATTATTGTAGTAAACCTTCTGTAAAAAAAGTATTCCATTACTATATATAGAGAGACAAAATGTTTCACAAATTATTAAATAAATCTAGGAAAGAAAATGTTCCTCCTTGGTGACAAATACTTTCCCAAAGAACAATCGCACAACAAGATCATCAATAGACATAATACTTAGCTATTCATGCATGCCTAACATAAAAGCAGTATTTGTACCCACAACAAAATGATCCTCTCAATGAACACCACTCCATCACCTGCAACTGCAGAAGAAAGGAAGAATGTACGTGCAAGGGTAGAAGATCATCTCCAAATAAATGTGGTTATAACAAAGTGGCAGTGACAACTGAACCATACGTAAGACCTGGCTTCAAATTTCAAAGAATGGAACAGAAACGACATAGCCTATCACCTTTTCAACATCCCAACAGGCAAAACAAGACAGAGATTTCAAAATTTGTAAGGACCCTCAAGGAAGGAAAAACACCCTGCAACTTGACATGAAGAGTTTTCAAGAAATGTGATGCCTACAGCACTGCTTCCAAGAAAATTTTTCCAATCATACTTTCCAGATCTTTGCACACTGAACAAAAGAACAAGCTGGCATTTTATACCCTCGCGGAAACAAACTCATGCTCAAAAACTGTAGACTAACTTGAGACTTAAATGTAAACAAGTTACACTTGCTTGTGTAACATCTATAGCATTTCAAAAACTAATGGTCACTCAACTAAGTTCCCTGATAGATGTGGTCTGATTGAAAGCAAACTGAAGCCTTAGATTTTATGCCCTATAAAGTTGTATGCTTTTAGAAAATCACTGTAAAACTCTCAGAATATATTTCTAAAAAGGTTTTCTTATAAGTACATGCTTTGGAAGTAAAATGTGTACTTTGAAGTGAATGGGAAAGTGTTAACATATCTAGGGAATTAGCTCACCCAAAACATCTCTTTTGTATACCTGTATTTAAAGAAGCAAGTACGAAACTCAGACTGGGTAACTTGATTCATGCAAAACCAAGTCAATTCAAGCACTAAAGTCACAAAAGCTAATTTCTGATAGACTACAGGGAATCAAAAGAAGAGAAAAATTTGAAGCTTTCAGATTAGAGTAGAAAATCACATTGGGCTTCTGTTGAGTTTATTAATAAGGAAGAGTTAAGGCTGCTAGACGACAAAGCTGCAAATTCCTTTTTTCTGCAGTAAGATAACAGATAATCCTGACCACAAACTGTTTGAAGTAAAAACATTGCAACTATTAATAGAACAACCCATTGTAATGCCATAAGTCATTTCAAGATAGTATGTTTGATTCACGTTCTCAAGTCAAAAAACTCTGTATTATCTTAAGGTACACATAGGGAATGATAAATGATAAATACAATGTAATCATAATCAATTTTTAACTCTACAACAACATCTTAAATCAAAGTTTTTTTGTTAGTGTTCAAACATATCGCTATGCAATGGGAATGACAGTGAACAAGGTGTTTATTTGTCAGGTTATTTTTACTCTGATTAATTTGCATAGCAACAAGGATCAACTTCCCTTGAATTTCACAAAAAAACCTTTGCATGCAAACATTTTTAACTAATAATTTCTTCAGCTGCCAGGGAAAGCTATTTATCTGACTTTTGTAATGGAATCCCTCTGGTGTCAGAATAGCAGTTGTGCAAGAATATTATATATGGAATGTAGTTGTGTAGACACAAATAAGAAGAATATCAATGTCTTTTCGTCTATAAAGACCTGCACTCTTTTTGGATAGTTTTTAGGTTTTTTGTTTGGTTAGTTCTTAGGTTGATTTGAGAAGACTCTACAGAGTTGTATTTTACGTACAGGAAGAAGGAGTGAAATTAAAACTCCCTACAGGTGCCTCAGGGAAAGCTGTTTATCTGTCAGCTTTGTAGTGTAATTCCACTGGTCATTGTACTGTACCTATTGCATAATTTAACACAATAAAATTAAATTTTTTGTAAAATCCTTGAGTGAAATAATTATCATAATGGCACCTTTATCCATTAGTGGTGTTCAGGAAAATTCAAGACTATTGAGACAGGAAGGAACACTACCATGATGATAATTATTAGTTTAATCAATGTGAAACTATATGAGGGTGATAATGACAAAAACATTATTTTAGAATCATTACTAAACATAATATACCTGCAAGAAGAAAAAGCCTTATTGTGGCACCACTGGGCTTAAACTACAAGACAATTGTCTTTCATGGAATGGAAAAACAGGGCAGTGGCTGCTGATCTAGCAATAAATCACCAATTAATGTGATCCAAGATAGATGTCTTTAAGTATTTTGCCCCGGTTATGATTATGCAGCAAATTTAGATCTTAAAATTCAAAAAGAAAATTGGGGATAACCACACATTTTTCAAAGATAACTGATGAATAATATTTGTAAAAAGCTTTGAAATACAAAGCAATGTATGGCATTTGTTCTCAAATTGAAACTTAATTATCTCTCAAAAATGCATGGTTACCCCCAATTTTCTTTTTGGATACCAAGAGTAATTACTAAGATCTACTTCCTCCGGATAGCTTTACATCACGTAAAAACATCCTTGTATTGGTGATGCTCACCAATAGGAAACCCGAGTATCTTGAGATGCACAGAACATATGCGCAATAACAATAGTACGCAATGTCCTTAATAACCTCCTCAAAAACTTTTCTTCCAACTGTAGATGGTTTAGGTGTAATGTGGCCATGAGGAAGATAGTAAACTAGTTGTTTGGCAATGGGCGAAAGGACAACTGAAAAATCAGAGTCCTACCCAGGATTCACTGCAACCTCTGTACACCTGTCAGATGCCCTAGCATTTGAGTGGCAAGTTCTTGTAGAAAGGGAGTTCTTGCAGCTAGTTTGAGCAACTAGTTTACTACCTTGGTTCTCATACAATAAATTATAATTAATAAAACTGGAATAAACATCTTTGGCTATGTTTGAAAAAAAAAATCACCACCACATTGAAAAGAGAATCTATAGTTAAGTCAGGTCAAAGAGGTCCATGATTTACTACTTTTTGGGTTATGCACACATGATAATGTTATTGTTGTTGTTTTTTTTTTTCAGAATTCAATCCGTCACAATCTTTCACTGAACAAGTGCTTTGTGAAAGTCGCCAGAAACAAGAATGAGCCAGGAAAGGGCGGATTTTGGAAAATTGACCCTGCATACGCAGACATGTTTGTAGATGGTGTTTTCAAGCGCAGAAGAGGAGTTAATACCCAAAAGCCATCCAAAAAGAGTTCTTCAAAGCCATGTAAAAAGGTGTCAAATAAAAGATCATCTGATAGTCTCAAACATGACATTAAACCACATGCAAAAAAGAAATTTAGGGGAGTCAAAATAAAAGTGGAAAGGGAGAGTGATGAAGAAGACATGTTTTTGGAGGAAGAAATTGCACCATTTTCTGGTGGAATAAAAGAAGAATTCAGTTGGATGACAGTGCTTACAAATGATGAAATTGATCAAAGCATAAGGGAGATAGCAGATGCACATGGCATCGCATTTGAAAGTTCAGTGCCATCAACAATCGACCCATCTGGATTAACAACACCAATATGCTTGAGCCCCTCACCATCCAACGATAGCACAGATCATCATGATGACAACTTTGAAATTGAACCTGACTTAGACTTAACAATTAGAGGAATCGGATTGCTTCCACCTCGTGAAAACCTAGGAACACCATCTCCGACAACCTTAACAGATGCAGCACATTCTGTGTTCAACATGCCACCTTCACCACCCCTGATGTATGAAGAAGAGCATCCATGGGCAGAGACGGGAAATGATATGGACAGCTACTTTGATTTAGATGGTAATAACAATGGTCTTTGGTAATGTTTTAGCTAGCTATTGACAGTTTAGAGTTGATATAATTAATGATTTTCTATCGTTCCAACACTACATGCATTACCATGGCCACCTAGGAGAGTTTTTTTTCAAAGATTGGGGATTTGTGTGTGCAAAGTTAATCGACGTTAAACCGTTTAAGTTCCACTCTAAGGATGGAAAGGATTAAAGGTGCCTTAATTTGAAGAAAAATTAACCAGAGCTGACAGATGTGTTACAAGGACAAAATGCTTCAAGTGGGAAATAACAGAGCATTCTATCTGTCTTTAATTATTGTTCTGATGGTTATACAAAAGCATTACAATGTAACGTAATTATTAGGCATGCCCATTTAAAGACCAAAAGAAGCCGATAATATTTTCTTAAACCTTTCAATCCCATGATTGAAACCCTCATTCTCCTGACCAGTACCATAGAGTTCTTTGTTGGGTAGTGATGAGAATGTGGTGTTATATCAAGATCACACCTCTTAAGCTGATAGTAATCTTCATTCTCACTCACATTTCGTTGAAATTGTGAGGAGACTTTACACTGAAAATCTAAGGGTTGATTAAACAACAATCTCTACTTGCACAAATCCCACAATACACCTTTTACTGCCCAAACAATTTTCATAGGCATTGTTTTTCGCTTTCTTTTGCGACATCTTCATGTCCCAGAAGAAATTGCAAACAATGATTATGCAAAATCTAGATCTAAAAGAGGTGTATTATGGGATTTGTGCAAGTTGAGAATGGAGCAATAATAGTTTCAAGTCATTTAACACCCCGTTGATTCAGCAAACCAATAACAATATTATTCACCAATTGAGTATTAATTTGTTATTATCATTATTATGTACAGTGAGTTGCTTTCTTCAGGCAATAACTGCTGTTCCCTTACAGGCTTAACTCACTATCCATGATAATAAATAGTATTACTCAAAAGTATTGAATACTTCTGTCCATTTTGGTAACTGGCCCACTAATGTCCAGAAACCAGCCTAATTAGATGCACGCCCATTTTGTCATCCAATACCAAGTGTCCTCTGAAGTCTAACCCGTTGCAACCTATTTCTGACAATAGCATAAGGGATACCGCTATTTTTAGCTAGGGAAAATGCAGCTTTTTACCCTCACGGGAGGAGCAGCATTTGGGGGACATTTTGTGACAATAACTGTCTGAGAGTATTCCGAGACACGAGTGATGTTGAAGTTGGAGGAAAGAACAAGGGGACACTTAATGATCGGCAGGTCTAAAACACAGGTCACATTCCACAGGTCAGGGTACCTGTCACTGCTCTAGAGACAAATTAATAAACAACACCAAAATTGTCTCCCAGCCCTAATCACTCTACAAAAATGTTGTTTCAGGTTTATGGGAAACGTTTGGCTTAGTTGTTCATCACTTTTCTTGACCTGTGGAATCTGACCTGTGTTTTTAGACCCACCTCTTAACAATGCATCTGTGCATCCAATTAGACGCATTTCTGAACTGGCCTCAAAATGTTCATCCTAATGGACTCAGTCCAAAAATCACTCACTAATGTTGCCATGATTCATTCTCTTAAAGAGATCTTTAATTTTGTACAGAGAGAGTTAAAGCTGTTACCATGATAGAATTCTTGCCTTTGAAGCAGTATTTTTATAATGTTTATTCAGAGTGTTGTGATATATTGTAGTTAATTAATTATTTTAAATTCTATTCAGGTGCAACAAATACAACATAACAACGTCAACTTTTAATCAAAGCAAAACAAGAAAATGATTGCAAATCAATACACTCAAATGTTTACCTTAAATGTTCAGAAAGGTCAGAGGCTATAAAATAATTTTTTTTATTGACCATTAGACCCATCACAAACAGATGAGCTTGGGAAGAAAAATCAATGCAATTGAACCATTATTTGAATACTTGACTGCTTGTATTAACCAATTTAGGCTGAGTTATTCGAAGTACAAAAAGTGGTAAAGTAGACCTTTTTGGACACATTGAACCTTTTCAGCCCTGATTT